>NC_081804.1:14638573-15004823 GCF_963082965.1 Carassius carassius
AGCAGACACTCCAGCTTTGACTATGACAGGAGCTGGAGGGGGGATGTGACTTTTCACAGCCAGATCCAAACCTAGGCAGGGCTCGGACTCCAGGCCAACCTGCTAAATACCAGAGCCAGGTGGATGACAGGATAGAAGAGATAGCCTTTGAGGAGGATGACACCGAAAGCAGAGTTGTTGAAGAAAACATAGCCGTTCAGTGTAACAGATTTATCTGAGATTTTCAACTGTTGTGCTTTTTTATATATAACATTGCAGGACATTAACTTGATGCACTAGTCAGTCATAAGACATGCATTTTCATTTTCAGAATTTACAAACGATTTGTAAAAGAAGAATTCAGTTGAGTCCTTAAGTGCATTCCTTCCAAAATAAGCGTTGGGTTCATTTATGTTACTGCTTGAAATATTAAGATGGACATAAGTATTGATGTATGGAATAAATATGTTGATTTTGAGCTATTAATCCTCAGGTTTTCTGTAGCCCAAGGTTGGAACAGTCCTAAAGCATGCAAAATAGTCAGTTATAGTTGTCTATAATTTGTAGCTGCATCGTCTGTCGAAGTTCCTCCCCTTTACTCTCTTAAATATTTTCGAATGAACTCATTATTTATGAAATAGCAGAAAGTGATTGCTTGGGCAAGAGCAATCATCTCTAAAGGTCCTTTCTCATTGGTGAAACCATGGAGATAGACTAATTTACTATTATTTCCAGGCTTTTCTGCCAATAAGATACTAAGATCAGGGGCTCCTAGGAGTCAATGTTTGTATTTGTTTTTAACAGAGTGCTTTAGGGGTTTGTTCTTAGGCCAGGTATGTTGTGCCACACCCTTATTAGTCATGCTGTCATACTTTACCAGTGAAATATTCCCCGTACACTCAACATTATGAATTGCCTGTCTTTCAAATACGAGTCATAGCAGAGCTCTCATACCTGACTGTTTTATCAAAAGATGAGCCCAGTGCTGTAGCCTGTGGTCATGTCAAGGCAACACAAGTGATTGCACTGCATATACAAAGCAAATTAAATTTCACAGGAAAAAAACAGTGATTGTGGAAAAAAAATCTGAGAGGCCAAATGTAATGAATTGACTTGTAAGATGGAAGAAAATAGATGTAGAGACAGGTTACAGTCTTTTGTCTTGTGCAAGTTGCAGTACAACTCATTTCTGAATTATATATATTATATACAGCAGTTCACTTATTTTGGGGAGGTATAAATGAGATTAAAGGTTAGAGTGATAAGTGAAAGAGAGGTAGGACAAGTAGCTTGACTGACATTTCCCACTTTTATGCCACATGACGCAGATGTATTGTTAGTGCTCTTTAATTTTGATCCTCTACTATGCCATTATGGATGCTGGGTCATGTGTGCCACAGGGAAGAATAAATCACGTGATCAGGTTGTGGGTTTTGGTCCAGAATTTGTTGCCTCTAGGAGAAAATAGGGAGGATTGGGGAGAGATGATCCAATAAAAAGTAAACTGCAAAAAGAGTTATATTTTCCACATAATTTCCATAGGTCACATCTGTACACATTTTCTCACAGTTTTTACTTATGTGGATGTGCAATTGAAAGGAGAGACCTGTTATTGTTTATCCCTTCATCCCAAAAATGGCCTTAAAGCAAAAAGCACTTATAGTCTTTCTAGACATATAACTTTTTCCTAGGGTCAGCTGCTGAAAGTATGCAGTTAAAAGGTACTGTATACATAGATTTTCCTAGCAGAGAAATAACACATTGCTGCCAAACTCTCATCTGCTTATAGTCTGTCCACAGCCAAAACACCCTTAGCCAAAGTAAACCTGATTATAAGCAATGTCTGGAGAACCCAAAGAAGGCCATTAACAATAAATGTCTATTCACTGGGATTTTTGTCATAGTAACTACTGTGGTACATCTTGTGTACAGTTTCATGCTTTAATTTGCATTCTTGTTGATTTATATGAATGAAGTGTAGGCCTAACTGTGTGTGCCAAAATTGACCCAATTCTGCCCTCTTCAGGTGAGAAGTGGAATTGCTAGATGTCAGTCTATTTCCTAGTGCTACAAAATAAACATTGCTTTAATGTGTAATTACAATTTATTCATAATGACTGAGTAGTATAGCATATTTTGATAATGTGAAATTTTATACGTTGCATATGCAAATAAATGCAATATTATCTACAGTGAAAACTGACATTCTCTTTTTCCCTCTCTTCTATTTTCAGAACATCAAGATGACAGGATAATCATTAAGGAAATAAAGAAATAAGGAAGAGAGAAAATTTTCCTGTGCTTTGAACTTCTGCTACCACATGCCTATTGATTTTGACTGGAACACAATGTGTCCATGTCACAGCCTGCACAGATAAGGACCAGCGTGCTAAACTATCCACACCGGCATCATGACTGAAGAGACTAAACAGCCCTTGGCTGCCAAAGAGCTGGATAATGAGTCCAAAAAACAGGATAAGGGGACTGTGGAGCATAAAAGCTTAAAAAAGTCCCCTGAGCACTTTCACAATGTGAGGCTGGAGCCACAGACTGTGAACAATCTTGCTAAGTTTGCAGAAAAAGAGAGAGACATTACCCAGCAACGTGAGGCTGTGATTCGGCCACAGCAGGCTGGAAAGATTGATTTTAAGTCACTGCAGAATCATTCATTCAATAGCAACAGGACGTGGCCCAGTGGCAAAGACAGCCCTCAGTCGCCTAGTGGAAAGAGTCGCAATAGAGACAAGAGTAAAAAGTCGGGAAAAGGAGAGCGTGGCAACCCGCAGCAGTTGTATAGACTGAGTATTACAAACCCACGCTCAAATCCCACAATTGGGATAGCCTATCCCCAGCAGAAAGTCTCACCTCCAAAGAAGATTGAGTCCAGCAGAGGTCCTGTCTCAGGCAGCTACCGCTTCCATGTGCCAAGTATTCCAGAGCGAGAGGCTGAACTGCAGCAGGAAGACCTACAGTTCAGATGCTTCCAGGATGGCTCACCTAACCTTACTTCCCAAAGCTATACCTCACAGGCTGTTGGCGCCCCCTCTGGAGGACCTGCTCACCAAAATCCACCACAAATGCAACAGAAGCCCAGCCCAATCGAGAACAATAGCACACAATCTGCCAATGAAACTTTATTCCCTGACTTTCAACTGAGCGAAACAGACACATGGCAGTCTTCAGATAGGACTTTCAGAAACAATAATTTTGGCCTTAATTCACTAAATCCAAACAATCTTGTGGACTTGAACAAGTCCAATGCTAGTTTTATGCCCATGCCATTTCAGTATGGATACCCACTGTTAGAAGAGTCAGCCTCTGATTCCTTTCCCTGTGATCGAAATGCTCAAGATTACATTGATGTTTCTCATAATTCATTTTCCTTTCCATCCTCTGCAGAGGGACATGAGGCCATGAAAAGTAATGTACAGTTTGGTAATGATCAGGTAGAGGACAGGCAGTCATACCAGTTACACCCTAAACCACCCCAGTGCAAACAGACACAACATAGTGTGCCATCATCTGTTCCTAGCAATGATGAGAGCTCAGTATCAAGCACTTGCCAATCAGAGCAGAGTAAAAGTGTTTCAGATAAATCTGATTCTTTGGGCAAGAGAGGCTGCCATCTTAAAAATGGCACCACCAGCCAGAGAGTTCTTATTCAAGGCAGTGTTCATCATATTCGGAATATTGCACAAGGTTCAAATTCCCAAATACATGTAATTAGCCCTCCACATAATGGTATTCATGTTAGCCCAGGGCCTCTTGATGAAAGTGTAAGTAAACACCATTTCAGGGTATCACACCCATGGGAAGGACCAAACAAAGCCTGTCCACCACCACTCATAGACCAGACTTCTACACCTTACCCCTTTCAGTACCAACCAGCACCAGAACAGAGACCAAACGGCAATAATGGCCATATGCCTTGGCAGCAGATACGCTTCACAACGGCCATGCCAAACCAAAACAGGATTGATCTCTCCAGGCAACTGAGCAATCAACAGCTTACTTTTTTGATAGGCTCATCAGACTGGCAAGATAATAAGCCACGCAAAAACAGCAACCAGAAAGATTCTAATAACTTTCTCAACAAAAATACAAATGAGGGCTTCTCAAACCAAAGGCAGGAGAGTGTCAAGCAAGGCTTTAACACAATTCCACCCTGTCATTTTACAAACAAGGCAGATACAAATCAAGGTCAGGTGGGTGATGCCAAGAATAAGTCATTCTTTGGTATTAACCCCACACTGCCAGTGACATCACGAAACTGTAGCTACCCTCCGTTACATGTTGCACCCTTAGGGCTGAAAATGGTGTCACCATATGACTCTCCTTCACATTCACCTACTCAAAATCCAGCATCTAGCAGTACATGTTCATCACTCTCCCCAGCCTCCACAAACTCTGTCAACAGTAACTCTGATGACAGCCAAATTTCAAAGGTTCTGTCCCCTCAGTTTTATCAGCAGCAACAGGATAAGGCATTGATATCATCTAGCAACATGAACACCAACCAGCATCACTGCCATTCAGAAGCATCCAGAGTCCTGCACTATGAACAAGAAAAAACCAAAGAGAACATTGCAAGTTTCATGCCACATAACAGGCATTCAAAGTCCAACATGGACAATGGGAAAGGTTGTCTGGAGACCTACAGAACAGAAAACCATCCTCCACCTCCCTATTCTGCCCACCAACTCGCAACTTCATTAGTCTCAGCAAACCTTGACCAACTGGATGTGCTTTTGACATGCAAGCAATGTGATCAGAATTTTAATAACCTTGTCTCTTTTCTTGACCATAAGCAATACTGTGGACAGCATACATTTGCACAAAATGATTTTAAAGATGTACCAAAAGTGGAAGACATAAGAAAGTTTCAGACGGACCAGACAAAAGCCATGTCATCTGGATCAAGTTACACAATTTTGCGGAGTTCTTCAGATTTGCATCTGTCTCTGCTTGGACTAAACAAGAATGGAGAAATAGTGCCAGATAATGAAACCAAAGGAGATATAAAAGATGATCCAATGAAACTGATGCTTCCACCTGCACCCCTGCCGGATTTAGAAATGGAAGATCCCAAGTTGGATAGCCTTATCACAGAGGCTTTAAATGGACTAGGCTATCAGTCAGACAATGCAGAGATTGATAGCAGCTTTATTGATGCATTTGTCGATGATGATCTTACCACTACTAAATGTGCATCAACAAGACAAACTTTGACTGCCAAAAACTCCACAACATTTGAAGGTAGAACAAACAATGAATCAACATCCAGTGAGGGATCTCAAGCTCACAGCAAATATCCTTTTGACTCAGACTTGGACAGCCTTAGTTCAAACAGCAAACTCACAGACAGCCATTTCAAAGAAAGCCAACATGAGTCGGTACAGAAGGAAGTCCTCAAAGCAGAAACCTCTCCAACAGAGTCCCAGTTGCAGAAGTCAAACTGCACACAAATTGAGTGGGAAACAAGAAAGTCAGAGCAAAGAGAAGAGGAAAATGATTACAGTTCTAAGATCCTTTTATCAAGCAAGTTTTCTGCAAGATGTGGACTTAAAAGCTTGCAGAGTAGCACAGCATTAGTTAAAACAACATCTACCTGTGCCAGTAAAAGTCCAACAGCTCAGAAACCAATACCAACAGGAGGAAAAAGGAAGAGGACAGGTGGCGGAAGCTGGAGTAAAGAGCTTATTCACAAAATTGTTCAACAAAAGAACAAGTTGCATAAACTCCATGTGAAGGGCACCAAAAACATGGAGTTTTCACTTGTGATGGAGAGAGTGACTCCTGCAGTTCAGAACCCTACTTTCAGGGAGTATGATTACGTTTCTGATTCAGATGACGACTGTGAGCCTGTGAAGATAGCCAGTCAGGGACGTCTCAGCCAGAGCATCCGTTGCAAGTACACATACACTAAAGAGTGCAAGGGGAGGATTCGTGCTGACAAGAGCCGGGAAAGTTCATGGAAACAAAACAGAAATGAGTGCTTTGATCCCAAGAAAGCTTTGGATGTCTCTCCATCCTTGATGAAAGACAACCCTGGTCGCCAAAGGCTCAGAAGACGGAGCAGTAGGTCTTCCACAAGCAGTGAACTGAGCACATCAATAAGTGTTTGCAGCGACAGCATTGGCAGTCCGAAAAGTACCGATCATACAGATTCTGACTCTGAAAAACAAATAGAAGTACAGAGGAAAGATCAAAACTCTCTTGAACAGAATGCATATGAAGAATCACCAGCAAGGATACGGAAAGAGTCTAGTACATCACTGGCTTTGACTTTCACAAAAAATACAAAAAGGTACAGCACTGATAAGATACTACTCACTGAGCACAAGGATCGGTTCACTACTTCAAAATGTTCAAGCATTATCTGTAAGACTGAAGAGACCGCATCAGAGCATACAATGACTAAAAGTACTGTCAGCCTTGCCAGATTCAAAACCACCAGACTGGAAATAGAGGAAAAAGCGGACCGCTACGGTTTTGAGGCAGGAATTATTGCAACCACAGAAGAGCCATTCCAAAAAGATTACCCAAAGAATATCACATCACCAAGAGGGTCTGGTATAACACCAAATCCAATGGAAACCAACAACAATAGAGATTCTAGCCATGTTTTTAAACTAAAAAAAGATGCCGTTGCATTAAAGGATAAATCTCACAAGAAAAGAACAAGTAGTTCTGAATTTTCAGCACCCTTTTTTGAGAAAGCCAGCAATGACAGCATATCAAGTGAAGAAACCAGCAGAGGTTCAAATGATATGTTCCCTGACCCTGCACCTCTTTGCAGTTCACTTGTGGACAAAGTCTGTTTATCACCTCCAAAAGTCCATGATGCTACAGTACAAAAGAATGGACAATGTCTCATTCCCTATTCTTCAGAACATGATCAGAGTCTAATAAAATCGCCCCTTTCTTTTGACACAACGTCGATGTTTGGTGACCTTTCAGTGGGAGGTTTTGAGAACAATCTTTATCCAGATATTCAGCTTGCCAAAGAGAGCTTTAGTCCTCTGGAAACCACAACAGATAAGAAGGAACTTTTTGAGTCATCATTCTCACCATTCTTAGAGCAAAGAGACTGGAGTCTGATGGTTGATGTTACTCCTGTGCTACCAGATGAGATTTCTCAGTACAAAGAGGACTCTGACTCAAATGAAAATAAGACCAATTTTAACCATGTCCCATTTTCTTTACCAGAGAAATTAATGGACTACAATCCAAATCTCAACAGTAGCGTGTCAGTTGATGATCTGGAAATAAAAAGGATAGTTACAGAGCTTGAGAGTCAGCTGCAAACAGCCAAGCTCAGTAGCCCTCCAACATTAGACAGTGAGCTTCCAAAACCATTAACCATGAGCAAATTCTCTCCACTGAGACTTGACCCCGACAGTGAAGAAGAGGACAGTAGCTTAGAGATTAACTGTTCCTCAGAGAATCTGCAAATTGCCAGACCAGTAGACTCCCAATCAGTGCTGTTCTCAGAACCTGACTTACCATGGTCTAGTCCGCTCCCATTTGGATTGATGTGTGGACAGCAAGGTCTGCATACGCCAATGCATCCCTCCACTATCAACACACCAACTGATTCAGAACATGACCATTTGGATGTAAAGAACAGCATGGGGCTCACCGTTTTGAACACAAAAAACGGTTCACCTACACATCTAAATGACAAAACATGGAAGAATGACTCCTTAGACAAGTCAGAAGAGATGCTTGAGCATGAAATTTATACAGAAAATCTAATGAAGAGCTTGGAAGTGATCTCAGATTCTTTGTCTTCAGGTTTTACATCACCTCAGTCATCTCCTAATCAAGAGAGTGTGGTTCTTGAGGAAGATGACAAACAAGACCATGAACCCTATGAACAAAATGAGTCTGAGCATATGGAATCTAGAGATGCAGAAGCAGAGCTCACAAAGTTCTCAGTGGAGAAAAGCAAATTTATCACAAACACAACTAAACTAGAAGTGACAACAAGTGACATTTCTGGATCAGGCAACCGAACAAAAGTCAGCCTAAAGGAGACTTGTGATGACACTCTTCACAATGAATTAGTAGCTAATGAACAACAGCTTGCTGAGAGTTCTTTTGAGAGTCCACAAGCTACATACTGCAAGAACTCAAAAGAAATCGACTCAAAGAAATCTTCAGTCTCCATATATGAACACAATTGTGAGTCCTCTGTCAGCCAAACTGATAATGCTGAGTGTAATACACAGTTTTGTATTACAGACTCAAATTATGCTATCCAAAATCCAGACTCCTCTAAAATATTCAACATCTCAGCATCACTTACCATACCAAAAGATGAAAACACCCTGTGTGTAGGAAAAACACAGAAATGTGATGAAGATTCAGCTCTAATTACAAATCCAGAATTAATTTCTGAAGACAATGGATATGCATCTGACAATAGAGGTGGAACAACAGACTGTCCATCAATGATAGACATCCAACAGCCCATTTTAAACATCAAGTCTCCTCATTGTGAAGACCACTTATCAATCCATTCACAGTTAAATAATGCACAACAGGTGGTTTCTCCTAAACATCTTCCTGTAGTTCTAGATGAACATAAATGCACAGCCAATGTGGAGAGAGACCTGCCTGATATGACATTGTTTTCTGTGCAGTCAGAATGTGAAGAGAATCAACAAAAGAACACAGAGCAGAGTTCTAAACTTCTTATTTTGAATCAAGAACCAGAGTTTTCCTACAACTATATCCAAAGTCCTTCTGAGCTGAAAGATAATGGTCCACTACCAAGCACAGTTACCCCTGCACTGAGTAAAAACAGACCAGCCCTGGAAGACAAAAACTCAGATCAAATAAATACTGGCAAGTCAGATAGTTTTGATCCAGCAACAACAGAATTAGATCATTCATTTAATCCCCATCTGGATTTATTAGAAATCACAGACAGTAACATTTCTAGGCCTGGAACCCTGTTGACTGTGGACAAAACCTCAAATCAACCTTTTTCTGAAAATTCTGGGGCATTGGATGACTCTCAAGATACAGGTGCACCGTATGAATTGAAACTCAGCCCCCTAAACTACAGTGAAACAAGTTTTAGTGACTACAACTTCACCTCTAAATGTTTAAACAAAGACCAACCAGATGTAAAATCAAACTCCACAGACAGTTACATTCTCAATGTATGTGCCTTCTCTCTTGATGAGACATCATCATCCAGCCCAACATATAATGCAAATGAACAAGAGCCAAATATTCAGGGCCACCTGACTGGACTTGATATACCCAAAACCTCTATAAATAACAACCAAAATGATATCAAATATTCAAGTGTCTTAGCTTCCTGCCATAATTATGTTGAGGAAGGCAGTACAATTCACTCTGAACAAGTCTTAAAACTTAACCAAACTGACATGAATGGTACTGTTGATTATATGGATCTGCACCTCAAATTTCACAAGAAAGCAGATCCTGAAAAGCTAGACCACCAGATGATCACTAGTGAACATGATACAATGCAGAAGCCAACAATGTTAGACATCAAAGAGATACCTAATCCTCTGATACACTGTGCAAAACCAGCATCCATGGGTCTTACATTCCCATCTGTCCAAAATGAAGGACCAAGTCTAAATGAGACAAAAACATCACCAAAAAAGGGTGGTACACAGAATGCAGTTCAAGGAAAATTTCAGTGTGAAATTTGTGCAATGTTCTTTCGCTCACAACCTGGCCTTAAAAGACATAAAGCCATGAAGCATGTAGTAAAGACTGAAGGAATTTCTCCCATTGAAAATCTAAATATGAGCAGTCAAATGTTCATGCCCATTTTAATGCCACACCCAACAGAAAAAGGACTGAAATGTTGCATGGATGTTATAAGTCCAGGAGTTCTTTCACATCCAAACCGAAGTGAAATCTCAGATGGACAAGGACAGCAAGCAGATCCACATTTGATCTTTCAAGGGATTCCAAGGGATTCTGATATGTCAGCTATCCCAGAAAGTTGTAATATTGATCAGACAGCTTCTCTAAATGAAAAATCAAATAACAGGAACAGCACTTTGGAAATGTTTGCTCCAAAACCAGATACATTTTCAGATGAAATACTCAGCACTTGTAAAACAGATATATTGCAGGCTATCTCTGCAGATTTTCCATCAATGGTACAACAAAACTGTCCTAAGTCACCTGAAAAACAGGTCCCAAATAGCAGTCACAGCTATCATGAAGTCAGTGTGAGGGAGGAACAGAAGAGCATGGCAGTAGCTATCAGCAGTGAAGAGCAAAAGGAAGAAACATCTTCTTCCATAAGGCATTCTATATTGCATAAGAAAGGAGACACATATGACATTGATGATGTTGTGACAAAGTATTGTGCTATTAATCCAAAATGTGTTCAGACAGAAGATGTCCACTATCCACTTGGGGATTCTTCTGTGGCTATCAAGCATGAGAACACATGTTCTCCTGCAGAAGACAGTCGTGCACTTACTGGTACTTTAGGAATAGGACCTGATCTCAAGGCTTTCTTTGATGATGAAAGCACTTTTTCTCAATTATTCCCAAGAAATGATGACAGGAAAAGAAAGAAATGTGCAAGGGTCTATGGTAAAAGTAACAAAAAGCAAAAACAACAGTCCTGTTTAATTTTAGACTGTCCTCCTACTGGTGCCTTTGTTGATAAGGATGAGGAGTCTAAAGAAAATAATATGAGGCACAAGTTTAGCAGTGACACAAATGACCCTTGTGAATGTGAAACCATTGAGATGACTCCCAAAAGCTTAGTAAAGTGTTCTATAGAGAATGCATGTCATTCAAAAGATGACATAATAGATAAACAAACTGGTTACGATGAAAATGCAGAAACCGGCATTAAAGTATTTTTATGGGGAAAAGAGGGCACAATTAGACAACCCTTAGGGCATCTGGATGATTTGCATGATTGCATTGTGCCGGAGAACACAGTTCCTCAGGAAGATTGTAAACCAGTGGTTCCTGCTACAGCCTGCCCTCTCCAAATGGTCTGTGTTCAAGAAAATGTCTCTTGTTCGCCAAGCACTGTGATACCAAACCTTAACACGACAATTCTACTTCCTGTACCATTTTTTGAGCCTGAGAGAGATATGACTTTGGTTGAGACTATTACAAGCACAGAACTGAAGGGCCCTGAAAGACCTTGCAAAAAGCCTATGGAGCGGAAGTGTAGGAAACGAATTGAAACTGTACTCAAACCTAAGCATAAGCAGTACAAATGCAAAGTGTGCTTCACATGGTTTCTCACTTTAGGTGAGCTCGACTTCCACAAGCTGTCTCACAATCCATCACCTCCCCCAACTTGCTATATGTGTGTTCAACGCAAGTTTAGCTCACGGGAACAACTTAGGGACCATCTCAGGGAGAAACATGCCAAAAACAAAGCAGGTGTTTGGGCTTGTGGCATGTGCTTGAAAGAAATTTCAGATGTCTGGATGTACAATGAACACTTGCGTGAGCATGCCACACAGTTTGCACGAAAAGGCCAGTCTCAGAGCTCCCTCTTGGACATGCCTGGGTGTTTCATGCAGGAAAATGCTGTGAAGAACTTCATATCTTCAATAATGCAGCATCGACCCAGCAGAGCTACAAAAGGAGACATCCTTAAATCATCATCTAAGGAAGAGAAAATAACCTCTTTAGATGTTAATGGACAAGATTTGAAAATTCCAGAGGAGTTTGATTCAACAAGTCTGAAGACTAAAACAAGTATTGGGGGAGGAAGTAAACATTGTGCACTCACAACGCTTGAGGTTCTACCTAATGCAGAGACTCCTTCCAAAAATGCTGAGATGCATCCTAATTGCAAAGACCCTTCAAGGGACTGTCACCACTGTGGCAAGCAGTTTCCAAAGCCCTTTAAGCTCCAGCGTCACTTAGTTGTTCACAGCTTGCAAAAGATTTTCCTTTGTCACAAATGTCCAGTGTCCTACCAAGATGCAAAGAAGCTTGAAGACCACCTTAAAAATTATCACGAGGAGACAGATGAGCCAGACTCAAAGCATACCACACTGTATACTTGTGAACTCTGTGCCGACGTCATGCATGTAATTAAGAAGTCCTTTATCTGCAGTACCTGCAACTACACGTTTTCCAAAAAGGAACAGTTTGATCGTCACATGGAGAAACATCTTGCTGGAGGGAACAAGATCTTAAAATTCAGGGGAGTCGTGAGACCTTGCAAGCCTTTCAATTCAAAAAATGAAATGTCTGGCATGCCACCAAGCAAGAAAAGGAAGTCAATGGAGAGCAGCTTAGACATGACAGCATCACATATGCAAGGCATCACATCAGTGTTGCCAATCATAGAAGACACTGCTCAGAATAGTATGGAGGACCATTCTACTGAAACAAACAATACCAGTGTGAAAATTGAAGATGTAGCTGAGGACTTCCCTGAAGTTGTCAAAGGCATTATAGAGTGTACAGTGCAAACTGATTCTGCAGAACAGAGTCTTTCATCAACAGAGCTGAAGGAAGAGGATAAAAGCTCTTCTCCATCTCATAAAATCCAAGCGGATGAGCCCAGGGAAATCAGTGCAACAGACAAAGAAGCTCTGACAGAAATTTGTGACGTTAAAATAGAAGATGACTGTTGCACAATTCCAACAACATTGTTAAATTCAGAGATTAACACTGACATAATTTCCAGACAAAACGGAGACAGGGTGGAGACAAACCCTTCAGCAAGCCTTGAAAATGCAAGTGAACAAGGGGACTCAAGTGTATGCACCATTCAAGTGTGCGGTCAAACAGACACAAGTTTACCAAAGCAAGCCATGCAAGGTCTCTCATCTTGCAGTGACTTTGAATTCTCATCTGTGAAGCAGTCTTTAAACGAGACAAGCTATTTGAAGCAGGATCAAACAACTGAGACTTTATTTTCAATCAACAAAAATGAGAATAAAGATGACAACAGTGAACAGCCGACTACTGGCCAGGCTGATCACATAACTATGGTCAAATCTGATGAAACTTTGAAACATAGTCTTGAAAATAACCCAAGGTGCCTTAGTACCACTGATTCTGCACATCACACCAACATCTCTAAAACATGTGAAGAAAAGGACTCGACCAAACAACAAAAGAAGAGGAAAGAACTTAAGACACCTCACAGCTCTCAGAGAACACCATCTCCAACTGCAAGGGAAAATTTGGGCATCGACCCAAAAATCAAAAAGAAGTTCAGACCTAGCAGGTGTGAAAATATTGATGGTCAATGGAAAACCGATCTTCCCAATGACTATCAAGTGCTTACATCAGTAAAGGATGACACGGTCAGCAACAAAATAATCTCCAAGCATAAAATAGGATCTTCTAATCTGGGTCTTCACCTAAAAAAAGGTTCTGTAGATTTCACACAAAAAAAGGTTGAGACTGTACGTCACTTCAACGGAGATTGCAAAGGGAAAAAGAGCATTCCAAGTAGACCCATCCATTCCCCTTCTTCCAGGGTCTCTACCCTTAACAACTCATTTAATAAATCACGGTCCAAGCCAGGGGTCAGATCCATAGAGACTCACTCATATCGTACTGCAGAGTCACAAAACAACCTCCTCAGCCAGCTGTTTGGCCAAAGACTAACTAGTTTTAAAATTCCTTTAAGGAAGGACACTTCTGAATCTATTAATTAAGGATTAAATGGATGCTATTAACGAGGAGGTAATTAAGTGATCCACTAGGCATGTTATTAAGGCAGTTTATTCATGAGACTAGGATTGTATGCCCCTCCTCTGTGAAATCATTTAATTCCTTGTTTAGTCACTTTATTGCATTCCTCTTGTAAATGTGTATTTACATGTATGTGAAGACCAACAACAACAACAAAAAAAAATTATGAATATAGGATGAATTTGTTGGTTACAAATGAGTTTATTTTCTCTATTTTACAGTGGAGTATTATCCCTAAGAGAGTGTATTTCATCAACAACAAAGAAAGGTTTTTGGAAAATAATTTACTTGAAATTGAACTGAGAATATTTGAGTTCCAAATAATGCATGACACTTTTACATTACATGTTCTTGGATGTTTTCCTAGCAACAGGAACAAAAGACATCCTAAGTCTGGATCATGTCAATGTGCCTATTTTATATGCTTCAGAGAATTACTCCTTCATACTCTTTTACTTTACTGTATTGTGAAGACAATCATTAGTATTAGCTTTTGTATCACTAATTGGTGCTATTGTATTATTATTATTATTATTGTTATTATTATTTGTGTAATGTGAACACAAAGTCTTATAACTGAAGGGAACATGTAGCAATTACAGTCATCATTGCTGGTACTCAACAGTTTTAGAGTAAATGACACAATTAATACTGTGTAAGATCAATCAAATAGAAAGGGTTCATTTGTGTCTTAATTTGATGTGTTCAGAGGAGGGCACGGGAAAAGCCTTTTCCAAAACTGAATTTAGTTTCATTTCATCTGTAATATGAACTCAGGTGCTATTATTGCGCATGAAACCCTTAGGAATTATTCCCATGCACTGATGTTACCATACAAAAACCCCACACATGATCTATAATGTCCCCCAGTTTTTTAATTATTACTATTTACTAGGACAAAAGGTGCTTTGTCATGTTTATATGTATCTTGTATTGTATAATATTGTAGGTTGATCTATTCCAGTGCAATGCATAATGTCTAAAGTTCTATTTTAATAATGTGCAAAAGATGAAGAGAAAAAGGAAAATACAAAGCCTACTAAAGGCTTATGAGTGGATCACAAAGTGCATCATATAAACTTGGTTATTAAAAAAATATATATTTGCATTGAGCCTTTTGTGTCTGTCTTCTTTGATGGTTTCCTTTGTTTCAGTTTGACAGATCCACTGCATGAAATATGTGCTTATAATTGTTTACAATGTTTAATTCTGAGATACCTTTCTCAAAATGCAATGTAAAAGAATGAACTGTGTGCAGTGTGTTATAAGAAATGGAGAGTACATCTTTGTTGTGTCCTTTGAATTCACATTTAATGATCACTTTGAACTGACATCAAAATGAATAGGTGAAGATCATACAGCCATCGAGAGTTGACAACCTGTTTTGCAGGGAGAATGGAAGCTTTGATCAGAAATGACATGTAGTCTTCCCAAAACAATTGTGTAGCATATATAAACAGAAACAATGGAATCCAAAATGAAGACCATTACTAAAAATGCTTCTATTTTGCATTTTCCTCATTTAGATTCCCCCCCCCCCCATTTCAAATACAATATAACAGTGCAGTATAACAATTAGAGTGAACAGCTGATATAATGTTGAATTTCTTCAACAGTATTTAGCTTGCCCCCTTCTGCTGTAATGATAGCTGAACTCAATCTGATATGAAATGCTGTGTACATTTGTTGTGTAATACCTAATGATTGTGTTTTTAAAAAAAAAGTTAAAATTCTAATTCAGAATCCTAATTTTTGCTAAAATTTATTTTTATTATATTTCCCTCCACACTATGCTCTAATGAGAATTGTCACTGCACACCGAGTCTGAAAATGTAATCCTAAATTTTCGCACTTTCAAAAATAAATACGACCTCACGTTATGTCAATCACGTTTCCACACTGCCTCTGAAATATTCTTCCGTCATAAAAAAAATTTGTATTGGGTTCAATTTTTTTCTGTTTTTTAGCAAGCATTTTGAGAGGCGTTTTGACAGATTAGAGCCACCGTACAAGCGAATGCCAAAATCCAGAATGGTGACTTTCAAGTTTATCCACTTCGTCTCGCAAAACAAAGCACTGTATATAGATCCTTGCACACTGAGTTCACAGAAATTGGTGGTCTTCTCTTTAATTATGTGGCTCTAGTATCGATAATATCCAATATTTCCTTTCTTTTTCTTTTTTAAAGAAGGAAGAGGACAACAAAATCATCCCCACTGCTTAAAGATTTCATTTATTGCTATTTTGAGAATTTTTTCGCAACAGATTAATTAATATGCATCGGACTCAGTGTGCAAGGTTTCTGTGCGTGACAAATCTTTAGGATTTCGTAGATGAAAAAACTCATCCGAAAATTCCGGACTCAGTGTGCAGAGACCTCAACCAGGTTTTTTTTTTTTTTTTTTGTCGTTTTTTTTCTTTCTAGTAAACAATTACACATAATTCCATTATCATTCATACACAATAGCACAATAATTACCCAAATAAGAGCTTCTACTGGTTATGCAAATAATGCAAATAACATGAAATTAAGTTCGGCTGTTTGATTACCGTTACTTATTTGTTGCTCAGAAAAGGACTAACACAGACAGTCATTTCAAGCTGACTTATCACTGTGTGTTTAGTGGCTTGTATCCCTATATGAACCTTATTCACCTTCACATAGGAATAAAAAGCCATAAGACACAACAGTATAGGAGCACGGCAGTGAGGGAAGTCCCTGGCTTTGACCAAAGATGTAGGGGCCCATATTGGAGACACCTAGTAGAAGAAAGAAAGAGGAAGGAAAAAGATTGATAACTCTGAAAAGGAGATGATGAAGCTAAGCAGGCAAAAAGACACATATTATATTGTGAAATTGATATTATGATCTCAACTATCATAGAGGTGCTCATTATGTCTCACAGTAGGCATCAAAAGTGAGGCATTTCCAAGACAGCTACATTTCTGTGAGGTCTAAGTCATTAATTAATCAATACAAATGTCTTACACAAAAAAGCTTCTGTAGCCGTGAATCATGTTATTGCCACTACTCTTTGGGTTTTAACCAAATATGCTGTGAAACTAATGATTAAATGTTCATTTAATTATGCAAACAGTGATAAGTTAAATTATTCTGAGCAAATTTTACCACAGTGCAAGGTGTTCACTAAAATACAGTTACCGAATCTTCTTGAATGAATTTAGGCTATATGCAGATTTTTTTTTTTTTTTTTTTTTTTTTGCAAACGGTCAGGGCGGCTGATTTTAATTATTGACTGTCAATCACTCACAAAAAAGAAAACTTTTCCTTGCATTTTCTTTCAGTGCTCTTTGTTGGTGCCAAGCAATAATTGCACGGCTCCTTGTCAGGGCTGTTCTGATCATTTCATTTTAGAGCAAAATCTCCTGGGAAACAGGACAGCTTTGCTCTTTGAAGTGGAGTGACATTATCACTGTGGCTGGCCCTGAAAATAGCATCAGATTCACCATACTGCCACTCACAGAGGGCTGAAGATCAGGGCCAGATAGAAATGGCCGACTGGTCAGCGGTAATGACATGGAGTCTAAAGGGAACAGAGGCCATCTTCAATCTCACCTTTCAATCCCAGCAACCACCAGTCCCCATTCACCAGCGCATAGTGCCACTCGCAGCTTTTGTCACTGATGGAAAATTACTGGGAATTCCATCCCATTGCCCTGATGTCAGAGATGGAGAGTGACAGCAGGAGAAAAAGTAATAAATGGGACTCTATTTGGTTCGGGGAGAGCTTTCAGCTTCCTGGGCCACAACACAATATTTAATAGAAAAAAGTCATTTTGCTGTTAATTTATGACTCATTTGGGGGACAATACCAGGCTGTCATCCATTTACAAGAGTTACAGGTAAAGATGATTTGATAAGAAGGCTCTCCAGGCTTCCCTTGCCGGAAAACAGGAAATGCGACACACAGGTAATGCCTCAGATGGAGGATGCCCGTGTGTAAACCAGCATGAGTTATGATAATGTTTTTTTCAGTATCAAGACATGAATGAAAAGCCAGCACTGCAAGCCCTTCAGCACTTCATAATAATAGCAAACAAATGACAGACAGGAAAGTCTAAATCAGTCCCACTTAAGCATTTAAGTGTTTCGTTTACATTCTGTATTTATGAATATATACAGTACAGACCAAAAGTTTGGACACACCTTCTCATTCAAAGAGTTTTCTTTATTTTCATGACTATGAAAATTGTAGATTCACAATGAAGGCATCAAAACGATGAATTAACACATGTGGAATTTTATATGGAATTATATACATAACAAAAAAGTGTGAAACAACTGAAAATATGTCATATTCTAGGTTCTTCAAAGTAGAGTAGCCACCTTTTGCTTTGATTACTGCTTTGCACACTCTTGGCATTCTCTTGATGAGCTTCAAGAGGTAGTCACCTGAAATGGTCTTCCAACAGTCTTGAAGGAGTTCCCTGAGAGATGCTTAGCACTTGTTGGCCCTTTTGCCTTCTGTCTGCGGTCCAGCTCACCCCTAAACCATCTCGGTTGGGTTCAGGTCCGGTGACTGTGGAGACCAGGTCATCTGGCGCAGCACCCCATCACTCTCCTTCTTGGTCAAATAGCTCTTGATGCCTTCAGTGTGACTCTACAATTTTCATAGTCATGAAAATAAAGAAAACTCTTTGAATGAGAAGGTGTGTCCAAACTTTTGGTCTGTACTGTATATATTTTTTTATGATGTCTATATATTTATATAGAAATAGACTTATATAAAACATTAGAAAAATATTATTATTGCTTTATAATGCTTTATAATTGTACTCGTTCAGTTGCATATTCTGGTAAATGAATGTAACCCAGTTTTACTACTTTATAACCAGAGTTGCACATAAGTGTTCCGCAAGTCCGCATGCGCGACCAAAATAAAAAATGCGTTATATAAATATGTTCTGACAGCGCATTTGCGTACTGACATGGTTGACAGCTGTTACCATTTTAGATCACAAACTGCACTATATAAGTTTTATTTTCAACCTGAAAGCATAAATCTAGTCTATCTCATTGCGTTTTCAAAGCACAAAGCAAAACTGCGACATTCATCCACTGACGCTCTTTAATCAGCAGCAGCGCTAAATCCGGAAGCGCAGATACTTACTGGCCGGCAAAATAAAAGCATGCTGATTTTAAGTTTGAATATGATGAATACGCTTTTATTTATTTTTAGACGCTTTTATCCAAAGCTACTTAAAATTGGGGAATACATAAAGCGATAAGTTTACTATAAAATAAATGTATTTGTATTTAATACTAGTACTGCCTATTATTTTTAATAATAATATCACACACTATTATTTAGTTTATTTACTATACTTTTTTTAAACTAAATAAATAAAGTGCTATAATATTATAACTATTATTAATTCATTTTTTATAGTTATATTTAATGGTTCACGCTATATGCAGTGTGAGGACCAAACCGAATCTCCAGGTTCTCTTATTAGAACCAGGCTGAAAAACGTTATGTGCACCCCTGTTTATAACACTTCCTTTTCAGTGGACGATGCTACAATATAAATATTTATATCTAATAATTTAATGATGGCAAATGAAACAATTGCTGAAATAAATGCAATACTAATGCAATGCGCAGTATACTCCAAAAATATCTGAAAACATAATTGCAGTGCATTTTATATTATACAGTCAAGTATGATTAAAATTTTACATTTAATATAACACTATTCAAATGTTTCTAATTTGTACAGAAAGTAAGTCAATGTTATCCGATGGTACCTCAGTGGAAAAACTGTAAATGTTCAGTTTACAGTATCGTATTATATGTAATATAATGGAATAATGTAATATATTATAATGTAATATATATAGGAATATATTTAAATGCTTTTTTTTTCTTATTTCCTTTTTACTGCTGTTGTTTTTTTTCTACATTTTCTTCTATTTTGACATTGGAATCACTTCAATTTTATGTATGTATGAAAGATGCTATATAAGTACAATTACCATTATCACAACTGAGGTTTAAATTTGTTTTATTGCACATTACTGACATTACCTTTAAAAATGTATCCAGTCTTTACTAAAAAAAACGTTTTCAAAGCTCCATGCCATATGCCTGCTTATCTGATCCTCCTTGCTTTGTGAGTTTTAGACTAGCCTGTCAGAAATAAGAGGAAATTGCTTTAAAGAGACGAAAAGTATGAGTGTGGGAAAGACACAAGTGATGGTCCCTCAACAGCGTGCGCAGTCAAACTATTCCTCACTGTTTACTCACTTACTGCTTTGAGAATCTGTGTATGCATCACAGGGCTTTGAAAGGCACATTTGAACTACAATGATGTTCTTTGGAAATGTCGAGCAGTCTCACAGGTCGCATTAGATGCCACCTGCTGTCAGCACTCGCTGCAGCAAACCAAAGCAAAGAAGTCCTTGATCTCCTTGAAACAGAGCAAGAGAGCTTGAGTGCATGTCAGTCATTTCAAAACATGCGGCTGAAGACCATGTAAGTGGCACACGGTTCACTCAAAGTCTCGGTTTAATGTTCTACTTAGATTTTAAAATGATTGCGGCTGCACCCCAAACAAACCAGGTGGATATCAGGCCGCGTGACCTCTGAGATTGGGGTGAGCGCAAAGTAGACAGCGAGCAGCATCTGTGTAATGAGCTGGTGTCCCTGACACCATCATCTAGCATGGGTTGTGCATTTAGATTGGCCAAGGTGTGCGCTGATGAGCTCTCAAATTGTTCCCGCGAAAAGTTTAGTTGAAAACAAGTCTTAAGCCTGCGGGGTGAAACTGAATTAATTATTAATGTGGTGTGTCATAAAGAACAGGATAAGACTTGAAGGGAAATGAAACACCTCAAAGCTAAAATAATACCTCTGCTTGGGTTCACTGTGATTTGGAATACAATCAAAAACTCATTTTTAAAGTTTTTTGAGAGTAATAACGGCACAAGATTAATTCACAATCTGAGAAATGGCCGTTTAGGGCCATCAGACATTTCTGGCTTGTTAGCAGTGCGGTTTATTCTCCTCCCAGAGGTAATATGTCATACTTCATTAGTTGTTAATAGACATGGCCTGAAACTGCACCTGCAACTATTCATATTTCACCACTGCTACATCCTCTCCTAAACTGTCATACCCCTAAGGCATTTTTCCCCCCAGTGTGAATAACCGTTTGCACTAGCATTGCATGTGTCTGATCAAGAGTGTCTGTGTGTGTGTGTGTGTGTGTGTGTGTGTGTGTGTGTGTGTGTGTGTGTGTGTGTGTGTGTGTGTGTGTGTGTGTGTGTGTGTGTGAGATCACAATTGACAAAAATACAGCCCGCTTTAACAGACAACTTAAAATGCCAGGGAATCCAACTGTCAGGCGGCTCAGAAGTGACACGAGCCGTGGCCGTACCATATTTGATGGTAAATCCCAGTGCTGGTTGTGACTCACTCAGATTAGCGAGGTGATTCGGGGTAGATGTCGAACTACAGTACTGAGAAAAGGCTGATGTTAAATTACATCAATTACAAAACTGAGAGTGTTAGAGTGAATGAGCAGCTATTGGTGAACAAACACCGCCGGCTCGGATTATAGGCAAATTCCACACGCTACATAAACAGTCAAAAAAATAATAATTTTGTCTGTTTGTGATTCACATCAATCATTTTACTTTTTCTAGACTTCAAGATATATATATATATATATATATATGAAATAAACAGGTTACATATAAAATATTGAAACGTGACACCCAGCTCAGAGTTACAAATGATTTACATTCATTGTCTGTGTGTTAATCTTGTCTCTATACTCCAGTGAGAAAACTGGACATCCCTGGAGATGGACTCAGTTTTGTATATATATATATATATATATATATATATATATATATATATATATATATATATATATATATTTATATACACACACATTACAAGAGTTGTAGAATAAAACCTCTTGCCTTTTAAACGGCCATTCTGTTTAACCACTAGCATAAGATATAGGGTCACTAAAATTACTTTTAACAAGAACAAAAACATCCAGCAACTTTACAATATCTATAACACATCAGCAATAGTTTTACACATACACAAGTACAGTACTCATTCAACAGGACAACACACAAAAACTACAGACATTTAGAGTATATTTAGTAGCATTTGTGATATCTGATTAAATAAATAATCTGTTGGATGTTTTGACATTAATATTAACAGCTCAACCAACTAGTGACATAAAACGATTCAGAATAGATAACATTAAACTACATCTAGTCACTGACACACATTAGAGCAAGAACTCATTGAGAAGTAAAAAAGGGACCTTTGATACACACCTGTGCCATCCACCTTCACCACTCGTCTTCCCTCTGTCTTTCATCCCCCTCTCTCTCTCTCTCTCTCTCTCTTTCTCTCCATCTGAGACGAGGAATGAGTCTTCGGCTCAGTGAGGTACAGATTGGGGCTCAACTGCAGAAACTGACATCATCCTTACAAGAGCACAGGTTTACCCCTCCCGTACTCTCTCTCTCTCCCTCTCTCTCTCTCTCCCTCTCTCTCCACCCCACCCCCCACCCCCCACCCCCACTTGTGTCATCACCGAGCTCTTCCTTGTAAAAGAAATGCATTGGTTACAGAAAATAAGGAGTGAATTCGCCCGCCTCGGCTGTTTGCGTTGCAAACCTGCTTTATTTTCAAAGTCTCCAAACATGGGATCAAGTCACATTAGCATGTTCCCCGCAGCCACAGGTTTGAGAACTCAAAGTGTGAGGGGGTTACATGCACCGGGGAGCACGCCGCCCGTGAGGTTATTAGAGACCGGCGACTGGGAGACACTCTCGCAGAAAAGATCTCACTCGAGAGCCACGTTTGCCAATGCACAAGCACACGCACGCGTGAACACGCGCATATCTCTATCACCTCTCTCTCCCGCTGGAATTTTCCTGTCCCAAGTCATTTACTTTCTCATTTATCATTGTAAGGTAACACTGTGGCAGCTGTTATTAAAATAGATTGCCTCTGCTAAAGCTCAGTAATGCGGGTTGCATTGATAGCCGCCTGAATTCGTCTAATGTAAATATGGACACATGCATTATAAACATATGGATGCATTGGTATTCCCTGAAATGAATTAAATGGACGGAAAGATGACAGTTGGTTAGGGGTGTTTTCTTGGTTGTTTATGTCACAGATGCAGAAATGGAGATGACATTGTAAATTACCCTGCCAGTGTGGCAGACACAACTAAGCTTGGCCTGTTTTTTTTTTTTCAGTTTCTCAGGAGACTTGCATTCAGAATTCCTTCTCTTGTTTCCATAGTGACACTTTTCCCTCCTTGGTATAAGCATGTGCACTATGCGTTTCTGCGGATAGACGTTTCGCAGCAAGGAGCATTCGCTGGTGTTAATTACTGTGTGTACAATTAGACAGTGTTCATTAACAGCCTGTTACTATTGTTTTTCATCTTTAATTAAATCACCCTGTAAAATCTGCATAATTATGATCTTACTGATAAAACATAAAAAGAAACTGACGCTTTTTTTAAAAAATAAAAAAATGCTGTCCACCTATCGATTTAACTTTGATCTATAGAGCTTTGCATCCTAATATACTGTAAACACACACAAAACACAGCTTTAACTTCCTCCTCAGTGGAAACTGCAACCTATTATCTGCTACTCAGACCAGTGGGTGGTAGATGGAAGTGCTCAATCACCTCAGTCAAACAAGAAGGTCTAATAATGAGCTCTTAAATTGTTCTCACAAAAAGATCAGCTGAAATGTGTAAAGCCTGGGGGTAAAACTCTATTCATTATTAATGTGCTGTGCCATAAAGATCTGAGGTGAATTGTTCATCCAAGGGAAATGCTTAGCAATTTAAAGTAAAAAAAAAAAAAACCTGGGCTCATTTTACATCTGAAATCCAATTAAAATGAAACCGTTATGAGAAATATAACTACATGATATATTCATACATGGTGAAATGTTATTGTTTCTTGCTGACTTTCCACCTTGACTGGTTAATGCCAATGGCAGTATTTAGAAAGCAGAGTGGCCAATGGCCAATAGAACGCCAATATACTTTATATAATTCAATGAACGCAGTGATTCATAAAATTGCTGAACTCACAAGTATTTTAATCAAAAACAGAAAATGTGCATCATGCATTGGCTGGACTCGCAGTAGATTTTGGCTAAAGACAAAGTAAAAATTCACCCGCTGTATGTTATGTTATAATGGACCAAAGACTGTCCTCCCAAACCATGACATATATTGCTTATTATAGGACATATAGTGCATCATTACAGGAGCCATCTGGCACAAAGATGCTGAAACAAGACCTTTTAACAAAATGTCAAGGATTGTCCCCTCAGCACGAAAATAGCTGGAAAACACTTCCAAACACAGAAAATTGCATGTCATCTTGTCACCTAAAGTTTAATGGGAAATAACAGAATAATAATAATAATAATGCCACTCTATTGCATTAGTTAGTAGGCTTAAATAAAGTACTACCTTACTGTTCATTTGCAAAATGCATTTATGTTGCTTAAGCAATTTGTGTCCAATAAACCCTGAAAGCAAAACAGAGCTTTATGTAAAAGACTGATGATGGCTGAAGTGCTTGTTAATTTAGAAATGTTTTAACTATTACTTTAGATAAATGTGTTGGAAAACATGCAGTAGAGACTATGTAACCTACAGCTTAGGTTGCTAACAATGTGGCTTCTGCAAATTCAGATTGGTTTATCAATATTATAAAAAATTACTATCCCAAAATCTTACTGATCCCAAACTGAGAAATATTTCCACTCCTACAAAAAAAAAGAAGAAAAGAAACATGCTCTCCCCTTCTACACATCGACCAATCAATGTAGATCTCAGCAGAAAACGCAAACTTATTACCAACCCTAAAGTGGTTGGATAAGTACTCAATCACAGCAAGACAAACAAGATGGTATAATGATGTCAGGGATAAAAACGCTGGGGTTCTGATTGATACTTTATGAATAGATTTGTTTTTTCACGCCAAGTCAGTAAATCAGCTCAAATGGGGTTGTTTCATGCCAATCACACACTAAATACAGCGAGTAGCATGGCTGCGATGATCACAAATGACCAGAAGTGATGAGTGTAGTGCATCCGCTGGTGTCATTAGATGATATGTTTCAACATCTTTAGGGCAGAGTCAAATAAAAAGCACTACATGTAGGTTTACTACACTGTGGTTTATTGAATGCTTACCTTTTTCCACAAGTGTCCCCAGGTAAAAAAAAAAAAAAAAAATGGGGATTTATATATTAAACAATAGGTGCTGAATAATGTTTGCTGTCTTTCATTCCTGTGTAAAGCAAAAGATACATGTTTACATTTAATTACATGCAATATACGGTTTATTGCATAACCACAGCACCAATATTAAAGATTGTGAACTGCTCTGAAA
This sequence comes from Carassius carassius, assembly GCF_963082965.1. Taxonomy (NCBI): domain Eukaryota; kingdom Metazoa; phylum Chordata; class Actinopteri; order Cypriniformes; family Cyprinidae; genus Carassius; species Carassius carassius. Next base: position 14,663,685 of record NC_081804.1, read on the forward strand.
CCACAAATCTGTGGAACAGTAACAGCGTTGTTTTTCATCTTTAAAACATTCATTTATTGAAATAATAGCCCTTTGAATTTAATCACATGAGGCTCTATCATGATAAATGCTCTTTCCATCCCCAAATTTAAGACCTCTTAAAATAATACATTTTTAATACAACTTAAAATATTTTAGATAGTTAATGTTTTTTTTTTACTTTTTAAAAATACTATGTGAAAAAGAATGATTTCTGAAGGATCATGTGACACGGAAGATGCAGCTTTGCTTCAAAGAAATAAATTATATTTTAAAGTACAGTAAAATAGAAAACTATTTTACTAAATTGCAATTTTTCACAATATATTTTTTTTTAATCAAATACAGGCTTGATAAGCATGAGCGACCCCTTTTAAAAACATTAAAAATAGTAATGTATCCAAACTTTTGACCAGTACTGCTTGTTAAATGATACAAAATTTAAAACGTTGTATAAATAAAAAGGTTAGGAATCATTTTATTAGGGGTGGGAGGCATCCAAATGTCTAGAATCGGTCATGGTTTGAATGATACCCGATCTGGCAGAAAATAGCAATATCGGAGCCTATACGAATACTGAGTGTCACATTCCTAACTTTTTTCCATTCTTCAAAATTATAAAAGAAAAAAATAATAATAATTTCTTCTTGTGTTTTGAACAGAAGAAAGCAACTCATACAGCTTGAGGGTGAATAAATGACAGAATTTACATTTTTGTGTGAACTATAACTTACATTAAAAAAAAAAAAAAGTTTCATATATTGCATTATGCAAAACAGTTGTCAGGGACCTGGGAAGGGGGACCCAATTGCAGTGAGAAATAATAAGGTTTTATTGACAAGACAGACCTGATACAAGAGGTAGTGAAGTGCACAAAAGATACCACAATAGGAACAAACAGAACAGCTAGGGAAAGGCCACTTGTAAGGCATCATGAAACAACTGGCAGAATAATTTGGCAACAGAGGGGCAGCGAGACCAAGCTGATAGAGAAGACCACACAAGGCACCATAGAGCGGAGCTCAGGAACTTGTTGACCACAGACTCTGAGACAGACCAAAAGCCAGGCAGGTAGAACCAGGGCAGGAACTCGAACACAAGACTAGACCGGACAAAGCTCCACAAAAAACACAAGTTAAACCCAAGACGAAGAATATAAAACCAATGAACTAATAAGTAAAGTAACAAAATAAGAAATTACCAATTTAACCAAACTTAAGAGAATGACTAGAAAAACTAAATTACAAATAAAAGCAAAAAAGGCAAAAGGTTACTGGGGTGAAAGTCAGCGCCATAAGCGGTCAGCACTGGGCTTGAGCAGACTGTACAGGAAAATCTTCAGAGGTCATGACAGGGAGAGTAGTATACTTGGGGACGGCCTCCACAGATGAAACATGACTGGAACACACTCTGAGGGACTCGTGAGAAGCAGCAGATAGATAGTCTGGGATGATCTCAGGGAGTGCAACTTCTAGCAGGAACAACCTCCGTGGTTGTAACAAGACAAACAGGAACAATCTTCAAGGACGGGACAAAACGGATAGGATAGCCTCCTCAGATGGCTGAAAACTAGAAGGAACATCCTCCGAGGAACTCGTCAGAAGCAGCAGACAGCTGATCTGGTATGATCTCAGTGGGCGCAACTTCTAGCAGGAAGAACTTCCGTGGGCTTGACGAGACAAAAGGGAACACATCTCCATGGCCATGACCCAACTGGCAAAGACGACCTCAGGAGGCCATAACAGGAACATTTTATATGTCAAGTTATGGTCAGGTAGGAGCACAGTCTAAGGCCATGACCCAACATGCAGGAATGACCACTGTAGGTCTGACAGGACAGGCAGGAAAACTTTGCATGGCCCAGATGTGACAGGTAGGAACACGACTGGAAAATATAAGAACTATGGCCATGATCCAACTAGCAAGGACTACCTCCAAGGACATAATACGGACAGGAACATTTTATATAGCCATAATTTGACAGGCAGGCTCTGCTCTTTGGTGCCTTGTGTGGTCTTCTCTATCAGCTTGGTCTTGCTGCCCCCTCTGTTGGCAAAGTATTCTGCCAGTTGTTTCTTGAAGCCTTCCAAATTGCCTTCCCTAGCTGTTCTGTTTGTTCCTGTTGTGGTATCTCTTGTGCACTTCACTACCTCTTGTATCAGTCTGTCTTGTCAATAAAACCTTGTTATTTAAACCACACATTTAACGGACGCTTTTATCCAAAGCAACTTACAATTGCTATATATGTCAGAGGTCGCACGCCTCTGGAGCAACTAGGGGTTAAGTGTCTTGCTCAGGGACACATTGGTGTCTCACAGTGGATTCAAACCCGGGTCTCTCACACCAAAGGCATGTGTCTTATCCACTGCGCCAACACCACATCTCTGTTCAGTTAAAGGCGACAGCGGCAAGGATACGAAACTCCATCGGTGACAGAATGGAGAAAAATACCTTGGGAGAAACCAGGCTCAGTTGGGGGGCCAGTTCTCCTCTGACCAGACGAAACCAGTAGTTCAATTCCAGGCTGCAGCAAAGTCAGATTGTGCAGAAGAATCATCTGTTTCCTGTGGTCTTGTCCTGGTGATCCTCTGAGACAATGTCTTTACAGGGGATCTGTATCTGGGGCTCTAGTTGTCCTGGTCTCCGCTGTCTTTCAGGGCAATAGAGGTCCTTTCTAGGTGCTGATCCACCATCTGGTCTGGATACGTACTGGATCCGGGTGACTGCAGTGACCCTCTGATCTGGATACAGACTGGATCTGGTGGCTACGGTGACCTCGGAATAAGAGAGAAACAGACAAATATTAGCGTAGATGCCATTCTTCTAATGATGTAGCAAGTACATTATATTATGGGAATTGTTTCCGGTTCCAGTTTACCTAATTAATGCAGCCTAAAAATCCTTTAACAGATTTGGATATTAAAAGCATATTAGTATGTTATGTGTAAGCCAGGTTAAAGAGATGGGTATTTAATCTAGATTTAAACTGCAAGAGTGTGTCTGCCTTCCGAACAATGTTAGGTAGGTTATTCCAGAGTTTAGGCGCCAAATATGAAAAGGATCTGCCGCCCGCAGTTGATTTTGATATTCTAGGTATTATCAAATTGCCTGAGTTTTGAGAACGTAGCGGACGTAGAGGATTATAATGTAAAAGGAGCTCATTCAAATACTGAGGTGCTAAACCATTCAGGGCTTTATAAGTAATACGCAATATTTTAAAATCTATACGATGTTTGATAGGGAGCCAGTGCAGTGTTGACAGGACCGGGCTAATATGGTCATACTTCCTGGTTCTAGTAAGAACTCTTGCTGCTGCATTTTGGACTAGCTGTAGTTTGTTTACCAAGCGTGCAGAACAACCACCCAATAAAGCATTACAATAATTTAACCTTGAGGTCATAAATGCATGGATTAACATTTCTGCATTTGACATTGAGAGCATAGGCCGTAATTTAGATATATTTTTGAGATGAAAAATGCAGTTTTACAAATGCTAGAAACGTGGCTTTCTAAAGAAAGATTGCGATCAAATAGCACACCTAGGTTCCTAACTGATGATGAAGAATTGACAGAGCAACCATCAAGTCTTAGACAGTGTTCTAGGTTATTACAAGCGGCGTTTTTAGGTCCTATGATTAACACCTCTGTTTTTTCAGAATTTAGCAGTAAGAAATTACTCGCCATCCAGTTTTTTATATCGACAATGCATTCCATTAGTTTTTCAAATTGGTGTGTTTCACCGGGCCGCGAAGAAATATAGAGCTGAGTATCATCAGCATAACAGTGAAAGCTAACACCATGTTTCCTGATGATATCTCCCAAGGGTAACATATAAAGCGTAAAGAGTAGCGGCCCTAGTACTGAGCCTTGAGGTACTCCATACTGCACTTGTGATCGATATGATACATCTTCATTCACTGCTACGAACTGATGGCGGTCATATAAGAACGATTTAAACCATGCTAATGCACTTCCACTGATGCCAACAAAGTGTTCAAGTCTATGCAAAAGAATGTTGTGGTCAGTTGTGTCAAACGCAGCACTAAGATCCAATAAAACTAATAAAGAGATACACCCACGATCAGATGATAAGAGCAGATCATTTGTAACTCTAAGGAGAGCAGTCTCAGTACTATTATACGGTCTAAATCCTGACTGGAAATCCTCACATATACCATTTTTCTCTAAGAAGGAATATAATTGTGAGGATACCACCTTTTCTAGTATCTTGGACAGAAAAGGGAGATTCGAGATTGTTCTATAATTAACTAGTTCTTTGGGGTCAAGTTGTGGTTTTTTGATGAGAGGCTTAATAACAGCCAGTTTGAAGGTTTGGGGGACATATCCTAAGGACAATGAGGAATTAATATTAGTCAGAAGAGGATCTATGACTTCTGGAAGCACCTCTTTTAGGAGATTAGATGGTATAGGGTCTAACATACATGTTGTTGGTTTAGATGATATAACAAGTTTATACAATTCTTCCTCTCCTATAGTAGAGAATGAGTGGAACTGTTCCTCAGGGGGTCTATAGTGCACTGTCTGATGTGATACTGTAGCTGACGGCTGAATGGTTGCAATTTTATCTCTAATAGTATAAATTTTAGAAGTAAAGTAGTTCATAAAGTCAATACTGCTGTGGTGTTTTTGGAAAAGTCAACACTTGTTGAGGCTTTATTTTTCGTTAGTTTAGCCACTGTATTGAATAAATACCTGGGGTTATGTTTGTTTTCTTCTAAAAGAGAAGAAAAGTAATCGGATCTAGCAGTTTTTAATGCTTTTCTGTAGGATAGGTTACTTTCCCGCCAAGCAATACGAAATACCTCTAGTTTGGTTTTCCTCCAGCTGCGCTCCATTTTTCTGGCTGCTATCTTTAGGGTGCGAGTATGCTCATTATACCATGGTGTCAAACTGTTTTCCTTAACTTTCCTTAAGTGTAAAGGAGCAACTTTATTTAAAGTGCTACAAAAGAGAGAGCCCATATGTTACATCATCAAGTTGTTCTGAGGTTTTGGATATGCTAAGGAATTTGGATACATCAGGAAGATAACTTAAAAAGCAGTCTTTTGTGGTAGAAGTGATGGTTCTTCCATACTTGTAACTTACAATTTACAATTTTGGCTATATGAAGTTTGCACAGAACTAAATAATGATCTGAGATATCATCACTTGGCTGAATAATTTCAACACTATCAACATCAATTCCATGTGACAATATTAAATCTAGAGTATGATTTCGACAATGAGTAGGTCCTGAAACGTGTTGTCTAACACCAATAGAGTTCAGAATGTCTATAAATGCTGATCCCAATGCATCTTTTTCATTATCAACATGGATATTAAAATCACCAACTATTAAAACTTTATCTGCAGCCAGAACTAACTCGGATGTAAAATCACCAAACTCTTTAATAAAGTCTGTATGGTGCCCTGGTGGCCTGTATACAGTAGCCAGTACAAACATAACAGGGGATTTATCATTAACATTTGTTTCTCTGGATAATGTTATATGAAGCACCATTACTTCAAACGAGTTATACTTGAAGCCTGCCCTCTCAGAAATCCTGAAAACGTTGTTATAAATTGAGTTGGTTGGTTGGTTATTATACGTCTAAGACTTGTATTATTTTTACAATGAAACAGACAAGCAGAACCAAACAGATCAGAGACAAAAAACATTATTATTAACCACCTATTCCATACTATAAATCTGCAAGTGGTGTTACCAGCGCCACCGTTGACCCCAGGAGGTTAAAACAACCTGATGCTCAGTAAACTATATATGTATTGCACATAAAATAAATGGAATTACACATACTATTTTTTACATTAATTTATGAATATTAATTTGTTCATTAATTATGAATGTTAGAAAGACTGCACTAAACCTTGTTCATTTAAGTGTTACATCTGTTGTTTACCTTTTAAATGTTTAGGTTTTATTTATTTTTTGTAGATGTTTCAGCAAAAGAAATGCACTAATTGTTACTTCAATTGCTTAAAGGTTTTAATAAATATTAATGCATATAACATTTTCCTTTATTTTGACAAATTTCTCTCATTTACTGTAATTTTGTGTGTCATATCGGCCTCATATCTTTCACAATATCGATATCGGCCATTAAAAATCCCATTTCGGTTGACCAATAGTAGCGCCTGTGTATTTGTAGAATTAAAACTTCTGGAAATATGTGCCACAGTCCTTTAATTGATCATCATATCAGCTACCATCTGAAATGTATAAATGCCTTAAATTCCCAAACAAATTAAGACTTTTGTAGCGCACTTGATTTTCCACAGCCATGTGTGTCCTTGAATCAAAGTCGGCATTCCTTTCTTCCCTTTTCTATTCTGTCTTCTATCAATCCTTTAGGCGTAAAGGTACCTATTTCTCTGTGTATAATTGGACTGGATGACAGCCATATTCGAAGCCAATAGATGAAAGCATCTTTTGACAATGGAGTGTCTAGTCTGTGACATGACTTGAATGGGGAAGAGATTGCTGTGCACATACACAGGTACGAACACACAAAGACCATGCACTCGTGAAATAAAAGAAATTGGCCATAGTACCTCTGCACACTTCTTGAGAGAAGTCTGTGGGAATACAGTTGAGAAATGAAAACCATTACAATTTCCTGCATTAAGAATGCACTGCATATTAAAAGACGTGCTGTCATTTCTGAGCTGGATCACAAAATATGACTGGTATGGCTAAAAAAAAGGGCTTACAATCCTGCATTCATTTATAAGGCATTCAAGATGATAATACAATCACAAACACTGGGACATTGTGTAAGATTGACAAAATCTTTAACTAGATGATAGTTAACTAGATGATAGTTAACCACTGATTAATAACACATTAATATTTGGTAAGAAAAGACTGTTAATAAAAAATAAATTCTAAAGACATTACATTGTGGCAGACAAGAGAGTTTTAAAGTTTAATACTGACACATAAAAAAATAGAATAAAGACATAATTATTTACAAATTACTTATAAAATGTATAATTTCTTTAAAAATCACAATTCACCAAACACAATTTACTGACAAAGAAGCTGTCTGTTTATAAAACTATTAAAATACAAATTTTAAGATCCCTATGTATTGGCCTAAGATATTTTTTTTAAATGGTTAAATGACATTTTAGTAATCAAAAAGCACATCAAATTAATTGAAACAATTAAACAGACCATTCGACAAAAATTTATTAAAAGCTTAACAAAAATCCTATTTTAGGTCCCTATGAAATGGATTCCATTTGAAGGTTTATACAATTAAATGAATTAAATCAATTGAAACTTTAAACTTAAACCAAAATGTATTAACTGTTTCACAACAATAAAAATCCCCTGAAAGGTTTTATTTTTTCCCCGAAATGGCACGCTTTCATTTTTCTGGATGTATTAATGATTTAATACAGATTTATGAAAAGCAATGGTAATCAAATGGCATAAGACATGGATTTAATAAAAATATCAACCTTTTATTGTTTGGTAAACAAATCTCTACCTACAGTACATTCTGTACATTTTGGGAGGTTTCATCCAGCGGTTTTAGAATCTAAAAACTGCCTTTGGTGAGGGCATACAGGTCATGGTAAAATCAATTAATTTATCCTGCTTTTTTAATAGAAAATTAAAGCACTGAATTAACATTAAATTGATAGCTTTTCCCAACACAACCGTTTAGACCAGTGTTAAGCAATAGTCTATACGTGTCTGCAGTCTGTTGGTGTCACTTAGATAACCACCCGTACCAACAGATCCACTCTCCACTCGCTGTCACTTGCATGAAAAGCATAATTTTTCCTCACGAGGGAACATTGACAGAAACACACTCTGGCTCGGCCCCCACTAGCCTTTCAGTTGAGTAAACATGATGCAGCTACTAATTTATACATTCAGTCTAGTGCACTGCCACACGGCGGTCTCCATGGAAAGATCCCCTTATGAGCCATTAGTGGCATAATCGTGGCAGAAAAGTGAGATCCATCCATTTATACAAGCTTATGAATTACAAATTCAGAAGCTGCTGATTGAAACTTAGGTCCCTTGATTTAGATCCTCATTTTGCCTCTTTAATTGGTGCTCACTTGAGTTAATAGTTTGAAATCAATAGGAACGCATTAATGATGTGAATAATGACCTGCTGGCATTTAACGGACACTAAATGAGAAAAAGTTTTGAATTGAACTGAAAAAAAAGTTTGCTTATATTGTTTTCATGATTTCCTTTTCTGAAATGAATGTCTGCAATGAGCTTTGTCTGGTGATATTGGCTCAACACTCGAATTCAGACTTGTTTGCCAAGTCCTTGATTCATTGTAGGTGACAATTTTATGCGGATTTATGCAGTAGTCAGCAGCAGCTTCCACAATTTACACATTAAGATAAATGTTTATATTTCCAATAACCTTTTTGAGGCTGAAACTGGAGTGGGACTCCATTACCATATTCTGCATTGAGAAAAATGCAAAAACAATGCAAAACATAACATGGTGGATATGCAATTTATAATGATGTGCTTACCACTGAGAAAACCAGTACCTCTAAAAACTGACCTGGATGAATAAAAAAATAAAATGGCCATATAGCCAGAGCAGAATGTAGGATTCTCTGGCACAGAACAGATTTTATAAAAACAACATTTGCATTATTATTCCAGTCACTTTGCTCAGGTCACAAGAATGTCACAAGATGATGGAAATGTTTGTAAAGAACTAATTTATCCTCAAGGATTTGGTGTCCTTCAGGTATTTACCTCAGTGACTGCAGCGGATTCATCTTATTAGCTCTTGTCTTACCAAATGCATAATTAGTTGCATCAGTGATTTCAGAAACTGGCTGATGAAAATACATCTGATAACATGAAGTACAGTATATTTGCATGGCATATTGACACTACATCAATATGGGATGTGCATGCTTATGAAGTTACAGAATCCTCTCATATGAAACAAATATACTACTTTTCTCCTGATGCATTCAGGGGAGATTTATGATGAAGATTTATGCAAAAAAAGTTCAATTGCCTGCAATGAAGGAAACAGGGATGCAGTGATATTAAAATTCTGACTGGTACAATAAGACAATTATTTTTTTCATGCTAGGGCCAATTACAGATAAACATCTGATATTAAAATCTTATACTATTTAGTCAGTAACAGAAAAAAAAACAATGAAACCAATGATATTCATTACTACAGCTGGTGTTTCTTAATTTCTACTTTTAACTGGTGTTTAAATTTGCTTAAAATTAAACGGTGTTATTAATAATTTTTTTAATCAACTTAAAAAAACAGTGAGCATTAAACGACAGAAAATGAAATATAAATGTAAAAATGGGGCAAATGAAAATTGACTTACATTAAAGAAGGTACCAGAGTCATACAGATTCATAGACCTTCACTGAGACTTTTGGTGAACTCTTGTGTAATTACTGTAATAAACCACCTAGCACCTACCCAGAATACCCTGCAAACTCCTAGCAAAATGCTCAAAACTGCCTAGAACATATTAGCAACTGAAAAACAACGTTCTGGCAACCACCCACCACACCATAGCATTAGCAAACATGCATCAGCCTCCATTCTGTAGGTAACTGGCATGTTCTGAAGGGCAGAATTAAGTCCTCAATATTTTATTCAGTTTAATATTTTGTTTCACACAATAAGGAAGTAAAATGAGTGTTTTCTGTTCAAAAACCCCTACTGTTCAAAAGCTAGGGTTGATGGAAGTCTCATGCTCATCAAGAAAAAGGTAAAAGTAAAGGTAAAAGATAAAAAAAATATTATTACAATCTAAAAATCACTGTTTTCTATTTGAATATATTTTAAGATGTAATTCATTACTGTGATCAAAGCTGAATTTTCAGCATCATTATGCCAGTCTTCAGTGTCATCCTTCAGAAATCACTCTAATATGCTGATTTGCTGCTCAAAAAAAAAAAAAAAAATGATGAAAATCTGCTTCATATTTTTATGGTAACCATACATTTTTTTTATGATTCGTTGATGTATAGCTAAAAAAAAAAAAAGTTCAAAGGAACAGCATTTACTTGAAATGTTGTGTAACATTAGAAATGACTTTACTGTCACTTTTGATCAATTTAATGTGTCCTTGCTAAATAAAAGCATCGATATCTTTCAAAAGAAATCTTACGGACCCCAAACTTTTGAACAGTCATATGCACAACATCATTAAGTTTAGAGCAACAGTGAGACTTACACAACTAAACCAAATGGTAAAGAATTGACGTGAGAGGACGTTGGGACAATGAAAAGGCAAGACACAGGCAGCATCTTCACACTCAAATCTCGAGGGACTTCATCCCTGACACTGTCTCGAGGCTGACTGGCTGCTGCCTCCTTGTTTGTGTGCATCTGAGACAGCATAAACGTCCCATTCATCGCAGAAAGAGGCGACGAGGGACTCAGGAGGAGCAGCCACTGGTCAGAGCCGCCGGTCTTTGGATTGATGAACTGATGGTGACTGATGAGGGTAATAAAGAGCTGGATGTCCCTCCTGTTACCAGCGAGGAACCAGTATGAATTACCCATCTGAGGGCGTGTGGAGCAAGAGAAAGATCCAGAGATCAGCCCTGCCCCCCTCGGGCACATGGGTATGCGATGAAACACACACACAAACTCGGCCCCAGCAGTCATGACTTCTACAAAGCAGCAGAGCAGAACTGTCATACAAAACAACACGCTTCTCAACAAAGAGACCATCATCATTCTGGTCTGAGTGAAATGATGGTGACAGGACTTACAGGGCTGTGTTCGCACTGTTTTGAAATGTTTTGACATTAGTCATGATCGACTACTGTAAGCAGACGGCAAACACGGGAGAAAGCAGCGCTGTATTTTTTAGGCAATATCTGTAGGGGAGACCAGAATTGGTTGACACAATTTTTATTCTTCTCTGGAGGAACAAACATTACGACAACCCAACAAAGTACAAATGAACAAGTAGAGGAGTTCAGCCAAAATGAAAATTCTGTCATCATTTATTCACCCTCATGCTTTTCTAAACAAGTGTGCTTTTCTTTTTTTTTCTGTAGAACACAAAAGGAAATGTTAGCTAGTATATCAATGAAAGTGAACGATGACTAACTCCATAAAGGTGGTGCTTATGACTAATATTCAAAACCACACAAGAGCTTTGTGTGAATATCACAACTGCGTTTCCTTTTACTGGAACTCTCAAATCTGATTTGCAGCATTGATAAATGCTTTTTTTTAATGTGAAAAAATATGTCAAGTCTTTATGTCAAGTCTGCTGTGACTCATCTTGATGTGTCATGTTTGAAAATGTGTGATTGAGATATGGCAGAGATGCTAGAGACAATTATCAAGGAATAACTGAAAATTCCAGTCTGTTTCTCTCACAAAGGTATTATCTGACCAGTGCTTTTGTGTTTTTGTAAACAAAAAAAATCTTAAACATTAGATTAAGAGCTTCAACTTAAAAAATGTAAGCAAAAAAATTCAATATTCCCTTGGTAAATAACTGAAATTTGTAAAATTAATAATATAATAATAATAATAATAATAATAATAATAATAATAATAATAATAATAATAATAATAATAATAATAATAATAATAATAAATAATAATGTATTTCAAATGATTTATTTAAATTTCTAAAATCGAAATACCAATAAAAATGACAAAAAAAAATTCGAATGAAAAAGTATCAAAATAAAAGCTAATTCTGAATATAAATAGATACTGAGTATGAATCATTTATCTTAAAAAAAAAAAAAGAAAAAGCTACAGGTAGTCCAAAATGCAGCAGCTAGAGTTCTTACCAGGTCAAGAAAATATGATCATAATTTTACAGTCTCTGCAATGGCTACCTATTAACTTCCCTATCAGTTACAAATTATCATTACTTACCTATAAGGCCCTTAATGGTTTAGCTCCTACGTACCTAACTCTTCTACCATGCTACAATCCATCGTGCTCCCTAAGGTCACAAAACTCGGGTCTTTTGGTAGTTCCTAGGACTGCAAAGTCCACTAAAGGATAGGGATGCATCGATCCGATTATGGCATTTTCTGCAGATCGAGTATCCAAATCCAATATTGTGCGTTTACTACTCTGTGTTATTATTTAGCCCCACGAAAGGCACAGAAACATCATAAAGCACCAAAACATTTTCAAGCTATTCACTTTTTTAATGTGGCTGACACTTCTTCTGAGTTCAAACAAACCAATATCCCGGAGTAATTCATTTACTCAAACAGTACACTGACTGACTGCTGTGAAGAGAGAACTGAAGATGAACACCGAGCCGAGCAGCTTGTGTTTTGTTCTAGGTGCTATGTCTAGTGTACCTGTGGCTTAGTGGTAGAGCATTGTGTTATCAGCGCAAAAGGTTGTGTGTTCAATTCCCGGGGAAAACAGATACTGGTAAAAAGATATGCATAGTCTGAATGCACTGTAAATGCATCTAGGAGGGTTGTGCACACTGTGACTCCGTGTTGTTTCAAGCTCATCATTCTGCGCACAAGATGTGCTCTGTGCTTCTCTGGCACCTTTAGTATTATAATACTTTTCTGCACATTCATTTTTTATATTAATTATGAATAGTCTTTCTTGTTTTGTCCTATTCTATCACATGTCGCTGCTTTTATTACTGTGCTACACATTTAAGAGAAACATCTTTTATATACTTATTTTATATACTTGTTTTTTTTTCATGAATGTATTTTACAACAATACAAAGAGCAACGTGTAACATCTTACCAGATGTTTAGACTTATTCACTTTTATTTGTAAATAAAATATTTCACTAGATTTTATACAATTATTGTGCCCCCCTGATTTTTCTAGAATCTAGAGTATCTTTTGCTGCCGAATTATCCACTAACATAGATTATAATAGTATTTTTGTCATAGATTATGATTATATATTTTTTCATTTGTTATTTTTCATTCAAATGAAGTTGTGTATATGTAGTAGATTGTGTTTAACACACAAAAGAGTGATGATCAGGTCAACACAGAGAAGTATAGAAATACTATGATTTAAAAAAAAAAAGTGCTGTTATCGGATTGGATTGGTATCGACAGATACTCAGTATTTTCGGTATCAGATCGTTTCTGAAAAATGGTATCATTGCATCCCCACTAAAGGGGGTAGAGCTTTTTCACATTTTGCTCCCAAACTCTGGAATAGCCTTCCTGATAATGTTTGGGGTTCAGACACACTCTCTCTGTTTAAATCTAGATTAAAGACACAAGCATTCAAGCATTCACCAATAATTCAAACAATGCATCTCATAATCTTGTACTGCAGTTATATCTGATCAAAAGAGCATTATAATTATTTAGCTTGGGTTAAACCAGTTAATTTTTCTTGGTTGGAAAAGCAGCTACGCTAATTGTGTCTCTGTTTTTTTCTCTGTTTTGCCACTGGACAAGCTCCAGTCTGGACCCAGAACACCTGAGAAGAGATGATGCTGACCCCCACAGAGGACCTCAGATGATGCTAACCCTGAATCAACAAACAGAACTAACAAATTTTGCTATAAGTTTGATTGCATCACATAATAATTGCTGTTAATAGTGTTCATCACCTGTTTGATTACATCTTTAATTTAATTTCCCGTACATTTTTGCCATATGCACATAAACTGACAGTCACCACTGATAATCTCCTACTAAATATTGTAGAAACTAAAGTTTCTTGTAAAGTTGCTTTGCAACAATTTGTATCGTAAAAAGCGCTATACAAATAACCTTGAATTGAATACTATAGTTGTATAGCAAACAATATTAAAATATCACTGCAACTGATTTCAGAAGACATGGAATATTCACCACTATTTGTACTGACAATTTTTTTTCCTATTTTTTGGTACATGATAGCCCTTGCCACCATTCATTTTCATTGTATGGTAAAGAGTAAAAATGTTTTTAGGGAAACTTTTTCATACACATCACTGGTTTGGAACTAGATAAGGGTGAATGAATAATTGTATTATTTAATAATTGTAAAAACTATTTTATTATTATTATTTAATGTGTTGATTTCTGTATTTTTAAGTTAACCCTAACGGCTATTTTAACAGACACATTGAAATGTAGGAAATATTTTGCTGTATATAGCAATATGTTATCATGCTGTGGAGTTGTCAAACTAACCAACTCCAAAACAGGGATGGATGGTACAGTTACAGTGTTAAAAGCATTTATTTCTAAGAGAAAAGCAAATTTATTTAAACCAAATTAACACAATTATATAAATGAAGATTCATTTTAGAAATTAAATTGTAACATTCTTTTAGAATGGTTTTAGCACTTTTTCCACTTAAATGGCCAAATTGCTGTGTAAAGAAACAAATAAAGATATTACAACTACAACAGATATGTTTTTTTGCTCCTTGTGTTGAAATATTAAATCATCCACATTATGGACTGTAATGAACCAAAAAGTAAATATTGTGCTAATGTGAATGTCAGAAATGCACTTATCAATGGTTCCTGTTTCTAACAAACACTGCCATGTTTTAAATATCTCACATTATCTAGTAATTTTAGCCAAAGGGGCTCATTTTTTTGTTTTGACATAGCAAATTTTAAAAGCTGTCTTCAGCTTGAACGGGTTTTAATTTTCTAATGTGTTGATAGAGTAACAGGGTGTGGATCAAGAGGACAAAAAAAAAAAAAAAGCACCCATTTAAAATTCTGAAAATAACTCTCTGCCAAACCACCTGTTATATTAAATCCACACATGCACAGAGAAAGGTTATTAAATATGTATCATATGTACATTCAGTTTTGGCAGTAGCCCTTTTTAGCTTTTGCCCAGTTTGTCAAATTTATTAGATCCGCTTGACCAGTGTCTGCTTGCTTTGCTACAGGTCACTGTATGGATCTTTGAGGTTATTTGAACTGTTGTAAGAATTAGGAAACAACATGACAAAGTGATATTGTGATATTAATCAACATCTATGTGCATGAACAAGTCACAATCAAGACAAGCCAGGGTATCTGCAATATTCACAATTCAGCAGTTAAGTGAAATTCTTTTAAAAATGCAAAAAAGTATTTATCAGCAAAAGCTGCAACACTCAAAAAACGCTCCAAAAATACAACAACTATAAAAACTACTGGTCATCTCTCTTCCCTCTCTATCAAGCTATCAAACCTTGCAGGAATAAGAAATAAGTAACTCAAGGCTTTGCAATCTTTTTCTCAAGAGAATTATATCTGTCAAGACAAACAAGAGACTTCAGATCCACTTCAGCAGCTGAAAATGTTGCGTTGTGTGCGCATGTTAGTCTTGCCTCGCCACAGGTCCTAAGATCCAGGTCTGTTATTCCAGAGCGATTAATCTTCTTATGCCTATGTGAAGTATCTTCAGGCTTACTTGGGTAGCTCGACATCAATAAAACATCCGTGAACTGAATACCTCTTCTTCTAAAACTGGATGGGCTTGCTGTAAAACCTGACCTGCATTTATAAGACAATGCCTGCTCTCTTCAAGATCTTACGACCCTATAACATTAACAGATACTGATTTTTTCCCAGCACCAATACATCATTTTATTCAAACTACATGAACAAATAGCCATTCGTTTTAGGATGACATGCAAAAACTAATCTAATAGACTGTTTCATCTATATTAGAATTGACATAATCAGCATATTGTATAAGAAACATACTAAATAGATAGATAGATAGATAGATAGATAGATAGATAGATAGATAGATAGATAGATAGATAGATAGATAGATAGATAGATTATCTATAAATTAAACATGTTGTGATAAATTAAACCTCTTGTGAATTTGTCCAAACTCTCTAAAGTCACTAATGTCGCTGATTGTATCGTTTTCTTCTCTTTCGGCTGGTTGTGGCTAGAGGGGATACCGCAAAAAAATTTAAGCTAACAATGAATTGAATTTTCTACAAATTAGATTGTTTTGTTAACGTCTACACCTAACTCAACCCTAAACCTACCCCTTACAATATGCAAAAATACTAAAAAGTGCTTTCTGTGAATAATCAATGATGATTGGCCGGAAGCGGGGTGTGTCAGTTGGAGAATTGTGACGACAATTTTAAAATAAAAATAGTACAATAACATTTTTTTATGTGGTTTGTGTAAGATACAGTTGATGAAGAATAGCGAAAAAAACACACAGCACTACTCATTTAGATGTTGGGAGACAGAGCACCAAACTAGATTTCCCATCATTCACATGCACATGTGCATACTTTGCTCTTCGTTACAACCTATTTTCTTTTACAGTCTATGGTCACAACACGCACCGAACAACTCTGGAAATTGCTCATAATTACACTTTGTGTCAACCTTCTGTTGATTAAAGATCTGGCCAGAATATGCTTTTGAAATGCCATTGATAAAATATTATTAAAATAATAATAATAATAATTTTCACACCTAATGTGCATCATATGGTTTTTATTTTGTTGCAATAGCAAAAAAAAAAAAAACATAGCTTGGTATCAATAAGAAAAAGACATACTGGCATTGATGTTGTTCTGACCAAAATCCTTTTATTGCAGAGCCATATTAATTATATGATAGGAATAAAAACAAGGCTGTGAGGAATATACTGTAAGTACAGTGTGTTCAATTGATTGTGTAGTTTAACATACCTATTGTTCAGCTGACGAAACATCTTTTGAAAAGAAAAGAACTTCACGAAACACTTTTAAAAGTTGTGGGTTTGGAAAAATGCATGCAATCTAGGACCTTTATTCAGTGCATTCCATTGTGAAGATTTTAATTCTATCCCTCACAGCTTTGTTTACATCCATGCAAAATTCAGTATGGTCTAAGGTCTATGTTTTTCAAATAAGTAAGAACTTCCCAAGTGAACCACACCAAGTTAGCTGGAAAAGCCCCACTGTGGGAGTCCCACAGGGCTCGATGCTGGGGCCGTTACTCTTTGCTGTCTACATTCAGACATTTATAGATAGCTAAGAATTGTCATTTCATTGCATGCCTTCTCTTATCACTGGTGTGCTGATGACACTTAGCTGTAAATGTCCCCTTCTGTCTCGATGTCTGCAATCTCTGTACGCCTGACAGACATATCAAACACACTCAATCTTAATCTTGACAAGACTGAAATCTTCTTTCTCTCAGCCGTGACCCTCAGGAAATCTCTCCTTATCGTTTTCACACTGTTGTTGCCTCTAGGTGTTTAAAAACTCATGGTGTTTTTGTTTTGGAACCTATTATGTTGACTGCCCTGTCCTACTGCTTTATGCAGTACAATAAAAGGAAAAAATCTACTTCTTGTCTGAGCTCTAGTTATTCAAATGCACAGTTGGTAATATAAGGATAAATCTATTTTGTTTTAATGCTGGTTGAAAGTCTCTTAATATCCCAATGTAGCAATCACTAAGTTAAGTGGTCTAAATGTATTTATATAATCTGTGGAAGTCATAGGACCATAAAATGTCCGTCCAATATTCCTTAGTCCGAGGACTATTATAGGTTGTGCTACCTGTCTGTCAATGTATGTTTTTGCACACTTCTGCGCACCATTCACGCAGACATGATACATCATCAGTGCATTCCAGTGCGCTATTGCAGACTGAGCACTCTTGCAGTTTAAATCTAGATTAAAGACCCATCTCTTTAACCTGGCATACACATAACATACGAATATGCTTTTATTATCCAAATCCGTTAAATCCGTTAAATCCGTTAAATCCGTTAACCAGATCCAGTCTGTGTCCAGATCAGAGGGTCACTGCAGTCACCCGGATCCAGTACGTATCCAGACCAGATGGTGGATCAGCACCTAGAAAGGACCTCTACATCCATGAAAGACAGCGGAGACCAGGACAACTAGAGCCCCAGATACAGATCCCCTGTGAAGACCTTGTCTCAGAGGAGCACCAGGACAAGACCACAGGAAACAGATGATTCTTCTGCACAATCTGACTTTGCTGCAGCCTGGAATTGAACTACTGGTTTCGTCTGGTCAGAGGAGAACCGGCCCCCCAACTGAGCCTGGTTTCTCCCAAGGTTTTTTTCTCCATTCTGTCACCAATGGAGTTTCGTTTCCTTGCCGCTGTCGCCTCTGGCTTGCTTAGTTGGGGACAATTCATCTACAGCGATATCGTTGACTTGATTGCAAATAAATGCACAGACACTATTTAACTGAACAGAGATGACATCACTGAATTCAATGATGAACTGCCTTTAACTATCATTTTTGCATTATTGACACTGTTTTCCTAATGAATGTTGTTCAGTTGCTTTGACGCAATGTATTTTGTTTAAAGCGCTATATAAATAAAGGTGACATTGACATTGACATTGACTGAGCGAGAATGGAGGGGCTATTATTGTAATATTATGTGCTTTGTAATGTAATTTTTTCTCACTTGTGAAAGAGGTAATCTAACAGTGTTGCATTCAATCCTCCACCAACGCCATCTCTCATTGTGATGCTGGTTAGCCTCTGGTCTTCATGTGTGTGGTCATGAGTTCTGGAGGAGGCGTGGCTTTAGAGAGTGATTTGCAGGGAGGGTGGCATCTTATGCTTGCTATTGCTAGTCTCTCCAAAATCGCCTACTCTACATTTAATAGTTGAACTGCTAATAAGTTTATTTTTGTCCTACCTATCATACATTGCCCTTTAGAATATCTATATTCTTATTCTTCAAAATTCTTCTTCTTTTTAGCCTCTGGAATAATTATCACAATAAATCAATTATAAAATACCAGGTCAGGTCTCTATACAGACTACATATTTTTATATTTACTGTATTGTATTGTAATGTGTATTTGTATTTACTTATGTCTAACATATATGTACTAACTAAACTTAGGGGTAATATATTCAGCAAGTATGCATTTAATTAAAACTCACAGTAGATACTTTTACATGCTGTTCTGTTGAACTTTCTATTCATCAAAAAAACTTGATAGTAATAAAAAAAAATTGAGCCACAAATCAGCATATGTAGATCATGTGACACTGAAGATTGGAGTAAAATATGCTTAAAATGCAATTTTGCCATCACAAGAATAAATTAACAGAAAACTGAAAACAGCAATTGTAAAAATATTTCACAATATTACTGTAGTTGTGTATGTGTGTGTGCTTTATTTTGCATTCAAACTGTCTCCTCACTGGCCTCATTACTATCTGCCCAACAATGCGAGAAGGTAAGGACTTTTGAAGAGACCGCTGAAAATTCACTTTGTATCCAAGAACATTTTGCAACGTTGACAAATATCTCTGTCCTAGTTTAGGAGGGATTTCACAGACATGTTTGAGAGAGTTGTGAGTCTGTCAACTTCTGAACATCCACCATTTCACTGTCTTCTCGACCCACCAGAGGTGCTGCGGATGAGGATTGCTCCGTTTCAGCAGTTTTATCAGACATGCAGGCCCCTCATTGTTGTCCAGAGATTACAGCTGTGGAGGAGGTTTGACTGACAGGGTCTGGCCTAAGGTGCACCCAGGAGAATCAAGAGGAGGATTTACAGCGACTGCTCCAGCTTGTATTTTCCTCTCCATTCTCTCCTGTCAGGACTCAGGTCTATCATACAGTCAAGAAATAGTCTGCATAATTTAATGGAGTCTCCAATTTTCTCACACTATTTCTGCTCTTGGAGTGGTTGAGCGACCGATATTTCTGTTTTAAAGGTTAACAAGTGGATTTGAGAGTCACATCATTTCAAGTGCAGCTTGTATTCATGTATTTTTTTACTTAACCTAAATTGGGTTGTGGACAGGGCTTTGGAAAAACTGAATGAAAACAAAGTGGTCCTTGGTTCAAAAACATTTGTGAGACCTTAATCTAGACCAGGGGTTGGCAACCTACGGCACGCGTGCCAACAGTGGCACGCAGAGGGATAATCGCTGGCACGCAAGCAATAAGGAAAACTGTATAATGACGAACAGTTTGATGTAATAACTTCTCATAGTCACACAGCCTGTTAGGAGCTACAAATACTATTAAAGTGTGAGAATTAACTTGCATGGATGCACGTGCAAACACTGCACATACTAGGTGCTTCAGATCAAAGCCTCGTCTAACAGCACTCGTCAACGTCAAAATGACTGAGATGGCCAATCAGATCAAAGTAGGCGGGGTTTACTGTTCACAGAAGCAGAGCGCGAAGCGTCAGTTTAACGTTAAAGAGAGTGAGGTAAGATGAAGCTGCAAATCAATTAACATTAGTCAACTTTTAATAATACGTTTTACCATAGAAATGTTAAATGACCTAAAGCTATATCCAGTGATGAAAATTTTTCTGAAATATGGCCATTTTGAGAGAAAGAAAGTGGGGTAAATTGTCTCTCTCTGCAGGCAATGAAGCGATTTTGCCCCTTTGTTGTTGAGAAATATAATGTAGCGATTCAGTATCGATTAATAAAAGTAGCGTGACAACACTCATAGGTTTATGAGCTTCTGAATGCTACTTTTTGCACAGCACGATCTCAGATCTCTGTGTGCGAGTGGTGTGTGTTGTGTGTCTGTGTGTGCACGTTCATCAATTAAAGCAGTGCATTAACGTTGATTAAACGTTAAAAAAACTTTTTTTTATCGTATAATAAAAAATTGTGTATGTACCGTTTAAATACAGAATTATATCGGGGTGTGTGTGGGGGGGCTGGGGGGGGGGGGGGGGGGGCTGTGCACACTTGGCACAGTGGTTAACCATAAAAATAAAAAATGGCACGTCATGCCGAAAAGGTTGCTGATCCCTGATCTAGACCATCTGAGAACCAGCAGACAGTGATTGAGTATTAAGGCCACCTGCTTGTCTACTACAAGACAAGCATGTAAAATGAACAACCGTGGTCACAGACACATTTTTCAAGAGTTAGGACACAATTAGTTCAGAGCTGAAGAGGATGGACAATCAAAATGTAGCTGTTGGCTGAATCCTACTTGGGCCCTGACATTTTGGCCCCAAAACTTTTGGAATACATTAAGAAAAAAAGAAAGATTAAAAGAAAACCATAATTCCATTCCATCTTTAGTTTCAGTGACTACAATATAAACCACCACAATTTCTAGCATGTTTCGCTAAAAGTTTTGCTATTTGCGAATGAAAGAGATATAATTTTTATATTGAAAGATAAAATGTTTCATCAGCTGTTTGGTTGTGTATCTTGTGTATCTTATTTCCACAACATAAGAAAAAAAAATCATGCTGTGTTAAATCTTATGACATAAAAGATCAAAATTACGACAAAGCTATAATGATAAATTAAAAAGTCAATTGGGACAAAAGTCAATCTCATAAAAATGATTTAGTATGTCATAATCTTGTTTATCTGTTTATCTTTGGATTATGATTTATTCATTCGTGATTCATGACAAATCCTTAATCATGAATCACGAATGAATGACAAAAAGGTCATGAAAAACAAAATGATGATAATTGGTCAGAAGGTTTACCTTGATTTGAAGTGCTTTGAGAGGATTAACATGGCACAAAATACATTTTAAAAACAAAATCAATGTTGGGCCCATATTTTATTGAGGTTTCTGTAGGTTTTCCACACAGCATAATTAAACCATACATGTATTTATTTTTTAATTCCTTTTAAAATTGTATTGAAGACACCAGACAGGACACCCGAGCACTGCAATCACATTTAAAAACTGCATTATTAATGGCAAATGGCTTATCCTATGCAACGTGTCCTTTTCGCCTGCAGTTAAACTAATATGGAACAACCTATTCATCTTGGCACCAGAGACAAAGGTAGGTTTCAAATCCACAGCAAGCTCGATATTTAATTTCACATGGCGAATGTAATTACGCCGAAGAAATGATACCGTGCCCTGGATTAAATCAGGGAGTTATTGAGAGTGCCTGCTATTTTAATTCTGTTAGGATGACATTACAGAAGACCATCTGAGAAACCACTATAGCATGGCATGAGAGAATACTGCCACTTTGTGGCACATAAGAGACATGCATGCATACGGGTGAATCTCATGAAAATGACTGCTTAAATTTAATATGAATGCATATCCCATTCAAAAGTTAGATTTCTAGTACAAATAAATGCTGTCTATTCATTTCTAAACGTACGATTGAAAAATCCAGAAAAACAAATGTATCACATTTGTCTCCACAAAAATATTAATCTGTTTTCAACATTAATAATAATCAGAAATGTTTCTTGAGAAGCAAATCAGTATATTAGAATGATTTCTGAAGATCATGTGACACTGAAGACTGGAGTAATGATGCTGAAAATATTGCTGCGCATCAGAGGAATAAATTACGTTCAACTAGAAAACAGTCATTTCATATTTTAATAACATTTTACATTATTACCGTATTTTGATCAATTAAATTCAGCTTTGGCAAGCACAAAAACATGGTTGCAAAACATACTAAACCTTCTAAAATGTTGTAAAATCAAGCAAAATTTGAGTTTTGGGGGAAAATCTGAGTTCTCATGAGATTCAACTTTGAAAAAAAAAAAAAAAGTTTAGCAATTATACCAATAATTGGTATCATTTTGCATTCATTCTGAACCAACAAACACACACAGAGTCTCTCCTGTGGGTTTTATGTACTTCTTTTAATTACACATTAAATAAGACAGGTGAGATTAATGGGGGAAAACAGGATTGGGTTGCATTTATAAAAGCGTGCAGATCTGAGAACAGTTTCCATCATCCGAACAATCACATTCACCAAAAAAACATGAACAAAGAGCGAAAGACGACCTCAGATCAGCACTTTCTCATAGACGCTAACACATGACCCTTAATCACAATTAAGCGTCATTAAATTCATTAAACAAAAAAAGCACAATTTACAAAATATTCATCTTTATCACAACCGTACAAAGGCTGTTAAAACAAGGTCCATGAACATCTGAACCCTTTTCTCTACATTTGCAATTGGCACACTAACAGACAGAACATTTCAGAACAGAAACCATTCCAAAAATATCTAATGACTCGCGTTACAGACGGCTAGTAAATGATTTTAAAGGGAACAGAAATCACCCACAACACTTAACTTTGCATATGAGCAGACATCCTGATTTATTTCCTGTTTAGGTTTCTCTGTATTAGTCAAACAGCAATATAGAAACAAGTATCAGAAAAGCAAACTAGTCATGCTTAAGGACCAAGGTTTTAAAGCAACATTCTGCTCGTATATTGTAGGTCTCCTATAAATGACATCATCTCATGACATCACAAAATAACCCTTTAGATCACTCTCTTTGGTTTGAGTGATGGCTGACAATTTACCCTTCAGAACTAAAGCTAGCCACATTTTGCCTTAGTATACTAGACGGAGTCTTCTAGAACCAGAACATATTGATGGTTGATGGCAGCATAAACGAACAAGGCATTTGTTTTGTTCCTTTTTAACATACATTTGCATCAAAATAACTAGTGGTACAGTAGGTTATATTCACTAATCAAAATTTAGCAATAAAAATAATTCAGCCTTGTATTGTGCTGTTTGGCTGGACACAAGAGGGTAAATATTCATATGTAATAAAAATCCTCCTCTGAGGCTTTTGCTAATGTAGATACTTACAGAGAGATTCCAAACACTCTCCGGAATACTTAACTCTGATTGGTCAACTGCAGCTTTATTTTTTTTTTGTCAGAATCTGCTAGGAGCTGGTGATTTTTCAGTATTATTTACAACAGGATCTGTAATTTCTTAGGTTTAAATCAAAGACTTATACCAAATGATTTATACGATTAAATAAAACAAGTTCTCAAAAAAAAGCCTGCAGAGGTTCAGCGAATGCAAGGATTTTACATTTAAATAGTTTTTTTTTTTTAATGAAGTTGATACTTTTTTTACATGCTGTTACCTCTTAGCAGATTTTGACTCTTATATAAAACCTCATGAATTGAACTGAAGATATCAGAACAATGAACAACGGCCATGTTGAAATAATAGCGCCTGTCGGACAGACACCACAGTGGCTATTATACAGAATTCCCTGGAAGTTTAATGAACAGAACACAGCATGCACACAGGGAAATAAGGTTAAGATTTCACCATGCATGACCATGGCTTTCCAGAGAGGGTGTGTAAATCAGACTACAATGGAAGTTCGTTTCTGGAAGTCTGGGACATCCAAAGCCAGGATCATACACAGTGATAATGTTTCAAAACGCCACCTGGAATGGTCGGTCCTAAAAAATTATTCCTCAAAGTTTCAGTTCCTGGAAAATCAAGTGACTCACGTGCAGCTACACGGCTAGTTCTCACATCATACCTCATACCTCACACCAAAAGCCTGTTTTCATGTCCACACCTTTCTTTAGAAATCTGTTAAAACTACTCTAGATAAACCAACTGCAAAATAAAACCACTTCTGACAGCCCACCCAGTAAAATAAGCCAGAACGGTGTCAAGGGACTGGCACCGAACGAGAAGTAAAGCTTATTTCTTTTAAGAAGGATCCATTCTGTATTTTGAGCAGGCTAATAATTTAGTGTAATGTACAAAATGCAGCTGTGGAAGTTTTTTTATTTTTCTTCTGAGTCTATAATGACGGGAAAGGCTTGTTCACATTAATACACATTTTGATTTGGATTTCTTCTTTTTCTTCTTGCCATCCTTGCTCATCTTCTCCTTGTGCTTCCGGATTTCTCGGACTAAAGTATAAAACGCGTCGTCCACGCCCTTCAGAATAAAGGGAAAACAAGAACTTCGGGTTATCGTCTAAAAGCATCAAACACTCTAACAAAAAAAAGAACAAGAATCTATGCCCAACTTAGGCTGCCATATTCCAAACATTAGCCATCTAACATTAAAACTGGCCTCAGAGAAGTCTTAAAAAGGCCATGATCACCAAACCCACAGTGAAACTAAAAATAAACTGGGGGAAAAGATAGAGAAGAACGTCAATCTCACAAAGAAACGGTCATACTCAATTCCAATATCAAAAGGAGACGTTATATCCTGCAAAAAAAAAAAAATATTTTTTTTTTATGCCAGTAAAGCACACTTTCTCTTTAAAAAATAAAATAAATCCTGTATGGGAAATTATGCTTTTAAATGTAATACCTAAATTCAGTTAATTACGTAAATATATCTTGTCTGTTTTTTTTTGTTTGTTTTTTTACAACTTTGCATTTATTAAAATCCCCACAACAAACAAATAATTTCCGTCTGGAAAGTGATTTTTTAATTACTATTAGCATTATTTAAATTAAGTAAAACTAATACTATAAACAAATAAAAACGGTCTTGAAAATGATATTGTATTACAATTAGCATTCTTTACATTCAAATATGACGTACAATTCTAAACACTTCATTTGTGTTCTAAAATAAGGTTTTATTTTTATTCTATGATCAAATGTGGAAGGTGCGATTATGAAAATAAATATCACGATGCTAAATCTCTTATCGGTTTTAAAAATAGGCTTCTTTTTTTTTGGGAAAACGTATTTTGGGCTGAAACATGACCTGGATATTTCTCTGGCAGATTGCGAGACTCGTAAAGTGCGAGGTGTAAAGTGTATACAGCAGATTTGGTACTCCACAGCTGGGCTTCACACTTACCCCGCTCACATCAAAACACATTTTTTAAGCTTGATGCATTGAGTTGTCTTTTCTTCTTTACTGAGTTTTCTCAGCCGGTATTGCCTGATTTCCCATACCAGAGTATAAAAGGCATCTTCCACTCTCTGCAGTGCAAAACACAACTCCCTTCAGTGTCAAGAGACGCACAGCCTTCATCACCGAGAAGCGGAAACAGTCTGAATTGGGTTTCGGGAACCAAATGGCACTATAAAGTTTTCCACATAGTGCTGGCACAATTAATATTAGCGTTTTCTTTTTGATTATTTCTGGGAATTTGGAAAGAATTTGGCATAATCAAGTTTTTACATCAACTTTCCACAAAAAACTAAACAAAAACATGCTATTCAATGGGATGATACATGTTGGAAAACAGTTTTAGAATTAGAAAGTGCTATTAGAGCAAGATACACAGAACCATTTCGGCCTGCGGCCAGAGAGGGAATTGTGGGTATTGAAGACTTTGGTGCCGGCGAGGTGCATGTGATGCTCCAAACAAAGAGAAAATAAATTAATTCAGGAGGTTTTATTACACCCCAGCACCACAAGGAGTTGTGATTTGAGCACTGCAGAGTGTCTGCCCTGATATTTAACATGACAGATAGAACAGTTTGATATCCCCAACTGATTAATAGTGATTAAACCCCTGATCAACCAATCAAAAAAAGATCCATTTATGAAATCAAACAGACACATTATAATGAATTTACATGAGAGACCAGGTACAAACCCAGAGGAAGATCAGTTGTGTTGTGTGATATGACCTGATTGATTATTCATCAAGCACTCAGAATTAACTCATTCATAAACCCAGTGTAAAGCAACAGTACACAATGACCAGCTTTCCCACAATTCTATACATTTCAACTGACTTCAGATGGTGTGTGAATGTAACAAAAACCATGTCTAGGCCACAGTTACCTCCTAAAAATAATACAATAAAATGCATATTCATGCAATAAGACTTACTTATATTGTGACTATTTTAAATGAAAAAAAATAAAAACAGGGGTGTAGGGGAGTTCAAATTTTACCTTTTTATTATTACTTCTAAAGACATTTTAAACAGTTAGCAAAAAAAATTATCTTCATTAAAATGTTACATTTTGACATCACATCTATGACTCTGCTTGGGCAAAAAAAAAATGTATGTTCATTTTGGGTGAACCATACATGATATAGATTATCATATCATTGCAAATGTTATATTACACCTCTTACAAATTAAATAAAAAAATATTATATATTTTTTTATTTATTATTTTTATTTTTTTACAATTTCCTTTGATTTTGATAAAATGTGACCGAGACATGTTCTTATAATGCTTTACAAGACACACCTTTAATGGTTGTATATATTCTGGTTATTGTTAACTTTTATTATAGATTTCAAAACCATTTTTAACCCAATAATGCATTAACATGACATTAAAGACGACATGAAATGGCATTCACAACTCATTTATCTATTTATCTTAACGCATTTCGAAGCTAAATAATACTGTGAAAAATTTTTATAAAATGAAGGTTTGGGTAATTTTATCCATCGAAATTTGAATCCTATGCTACTAGGATATTATAGACTCTTTTTAATTATGGCTTTAGTAGTGTCAGCATAAAAGTGGTTTCAGAGGTGGATAAAGGTTTATGGTAAACAATTTTTTTATAATGACGAGCAGTGCACAAGTACTAAGGACATTTATTTATAGAAAACAGTTGATTTTGATTTCATGTTGTCTTTAAACCAGTTTTAAACCTTTTATTTTCATTGATTTGTCAGACACGATTGTATTCGATCCACGACCACCCATGTCTTGCATACCTGTCTCGTCTTTGCTGAGGTCTCTATAAATGGGATGCCGTAGCTCCGTGCTAAATCCTGAGCCTGCTTGGTGTCCACACTGCGGGATGGAAGATCACACTTATTCCCAACCAGGACCATGGGGACGTCCTCAGAGTCCTTTACTCGTTTTATCTGCTCTCTGCCAAAAACACACAGCACACTGAACGTCAAAAATGAATCTGACATTGTGAGGCGTTTTAACCCATTACTGACCTGATTCTGCAGGTTATGTGACTGCACACTGTTCGGTTTCTATCAATCCCTCACCTGTAGTGGTGAATGTCCTCAAAGGACTTGGTGTTATTGATGGCGAAGACACAGAGGAAGCCCTCTCCTGTCCTCATGTACTGATCCCTCATGGCGCTGTACTCCTCCTGACCTGCAGTGTCCAAGATGTCCAGGAGACACGTCTCCCCATCAATCACCACCTGCTTCCTGTAGGAGTCCTGCACAAGTGAAATGACCTTTTGAGCAGGTTGAACAGTATAACAATCCCAAGCTATACTGGTTCTGTCATATCAATGCACCACAATAATACCAAGCATAAAATATCCCCAAAATTATATCAAAAACCTGACATTTGTAAAAAATAGCGAATAGCAAAAATAGCGTTTGAGTTTTAAGGGATCATTCGTGTCAATTAAGTCTAGCAAAATGGCTGTACAGGTCAACACGAAATCCAAATTAGAAAAATTTTCTTCAGCATTTGTATTGCATGTTCTAGGACTTAATTCATCAGCACACATTATTCCAAAGGAAATTTGCCTCCATAATTTTACGTCAAAACTACAACAAACATATAAAGAACAAAAAAAAAAAAAAAAAAATCAACCCCCAAACATCTACAAAACAAACAACTACAAAACAACAACAAAAAAATCACGTACAAAACAAACATCTAAAGAACTATAAAACATCTAAAAACTACAACCCCCCCCCCCAAAAAAAAAACTACAAGACAAACATCTAAAGAACCACTACAAAACATCTAAAAACTACAAAATCATACCAACACATCTAAAAAGCATTAAAAAAAACTACAAAAACATCTAAAAATAACTTCAAAACAATTACAAAACATCTAAAAAGCATCTAAAAAAGCAATTACAAAACTACAAGACCAAACAACTGCACTTCTTAGCCAATCAACCAATCCCAGAGTAAAAATAAAAGTTCTGTCCTACATTTTTCCCCACTCTGATAGGACACATCACATAAATAAATAGGTTGTGAATGCTGTTTGAAGTTGACTTTAAAGATAACAAGAAACAAGGGAGAGAGAGAGAGAGAGAGAGAGAGAGAGCAAACAAACAAAAAACTTATTTGGAAATATGTAAATTTGTAAACTAAACATAGAAGGGTGCCAAGCCAGAAAAGTGAAAGGTAAGAGACACAATGGCCTTCAATCTGGAATTCACCTTCTTTTAAACCAGATCACAGTGTTGAATCTTTAATAGCTTTTTTACATAAATCACATGTGGGTGACACATGCCTCACCTCTATGGTTGGGTCGTATTCGTCCACAAAGTGGTTCTGGATGAGTTGGATGGTGAGAGCACTCTTGCCCACGCCTCCAGCCCCTACGACCACAAGCTTATATTCTGTCATTCTTCACCTGCAGATGAAAAGAGATTCAAATCAATGAGCAGTTAAAGACTTTTGCAGCACCAGCTTTGATATACTTACCGGACTTCAAATAATTGTCAATTAACTGATGCTATTATCCAAAGCACCTTCACTAATTTCAGATTCAGTCTGCTGGTGTAACCTAGAGTTAGACTAACTTGCTCAAGGGGATTGAAAGTGATAGTACAATAATAAAGCCTTTTTACGGTTTGAACTTACAACCGTTCAGCTACCAACCCAGATTTTTTACCATTGCACCACAGCATCCTACAGTAAGGCAAGACTGGAAAAGTTTGGCACGTTGACATTTAACTAAAATGCCAGGTCAAATGGACTGACCCAAAAAGAGCATTTGAACACCACTATTAATACATTAGTAGTACAACCCGAATTCCGGAAAAGTTGGGACGTTTTTTAAATTTTAATAAAATGAAAACTAAAGGAATTTCAAATCACATGAGCCAATATTTTATTCACAATAGAACATAGATAACGCAGCAAATGTTTAAACTGAGAAATTTTACACGTTTATCCACTTAATTAGCTCATTTAAAATTTAATGCCTGCTACAGGTCTCAAAACAGTTGGCACGGGGGCAACAAATGGCTAAAAAAAGCAAGCAGTTTTGAAAAGATTCAGCTGGGAGAACATCTAGTGATTAATTAAGTTAATTGATATCAGGTCTGTAACATGATTAGCTATAAAAGCTTTGTCTTAGAGAAGCAGAGTCTCTCAGAAGTAAAGATGGGCAGAGGCTCTCCAATCTGTGAAAGACTGCGTAAAAAAATTGTGGAAAACTTTAAAAACAATGTTCCTCAACGTCAAATTGCAAAGGCTTTGCAAATCTCATCATCTACAGTGCATAACATCATCAAAAGATTCAGAGAAACTGGAGAAATCTCTGTGCGTAAGGGACAAGGCCGGAGACCTTTATTGGATGCCCGTGGTCTTCGGGCTCTCAGACGACACTGCATCACTCATCGGCATGATTGTGTCAATGACATTACTAAATGGGCCCAGGAATACTTTCAGAAACCACTGTCGGTAAACACAATCCGCCGTGCCATCAGCAGATGCCAACTAAAGCTCTATCATGCAAAAAGGAAGCCATATGTGAACATGGTCCAGAAGCGCTGTCGTGTCCTGTGGGCCAAGGCTCATTTAAAATGGACTATTTCAAAGTGGAATAGTGTTTTATGGTCAGACGAGTCCAAATTTGATATTCTTGTTGGAAATCACGGACGCCGTGTCCTCCGGGCTAAAGAGGAGGGAGACCTTCCAGCATGTTATCAGCGTTCAGTTCAAAAGCCAGCATCTCTGATGGTATGGGGGTGCATAAGTGCATACGGTATGGGCAGCTTGCATGTTTTGGAAGGCTCTGTGAATGCTGAGAGGTATATAAAGGTTTTAGAGCAACATATGCTTCCCTCCAAACAACGTCTATTTCAGGGAAGGCCTTGTTTATTTCAGCAGGACAATGCAAAACCACATACTGCAGCTATAACAACAGCATGGCTTCGTCGTAGAAGAGTCCGGGTGCTAACCTGGCCTGCCTGCAGTCCAGATCTTTCACCTATAGAGAACGTTTGGCGCATCATTAAACGAAAAATACGTCAAAGACGACCACGAACTCTTCAGCAGCTGGAAATCTATATAAGGCAAGAATGGGACCAAATTCCAACAGCAAAACTCCAGCAACTCATAGCCTCAATGCCCAAGCGTCTTCAAACTGTTTTGAAAAGAAAAGGAGATGCTACACCATGGTAAACATGCCCCGTCCCAACTATTTTGAGACCTGTAGCAGAAATCAAAATTGAAATGAGCTCATTTTGTGCATAAAATTGTAAACTTTCTCAGTTTAAACATTTGCTATGTTATCTATGTTCTATTGTGAATAAAATATTGGCTCATGTGATTTGAAAGTCTTTTAGTTTTCATTTTATTAAAATTTAAAAAACGTCCCAACTTTTCCGGAATTCGGGTTGTAGTACTTTTATTATCCCCTTGGGGAAATTCTGTTTCAGTGGTTTTCAACATGCGTTTCACATAGAAAACAATACAACATAGCAACAAGAACACAAGTATGAAGGGGAAAATTTTATTTTCTAGAAATAATCAATATGGCACTGAATCAACTGATCCATAAAGGAATACTACAGTTCTCTATGGCTTGAAATTATTTCGTTGTAGGAGCATATATAACACCTACATCATTCATCATCTCTACAATAGATTTTCTTCGATCACTTTATTAGTACAACTAAATAAATCCAGTAAAATAAACAGACTCAGCCGGATTCAATGCATAATGAATTATAGACTAGCATGATTTGACATGTTATGAAGATCATATCATCTTACATGCTGCTACTCTATAACTTAATCATGAGTATAATCGTTACTTCTCACTTTTCGTTACAATAACTCAAAACCGATTAATCTACAGTAAACAGAATCAATTCAACAGGTGATACACGATGCAAAAAGAAATTTAACAATTTTAAGTTATATATTTATAAACTAGTCCTCTAGAAGACTTTTACTTGGATTTTTCTTTATTGGAATTTAAAATCGATTAATTTAAAACCCCATAACAGTCACTGTCCCACCTGTGGAGACGCTTGGCACTCTTTTTTGTTATTGTCTTTTTCTCTATATAATCTTTTAGTAATCATCATAAATCATATATCATTTGAAAGGTTAGAAGCCCAAGATTCATTCTGTGAAAACCATTTTAAAAAACGGATATTGCGTTACCATGGAAATGGTACTTTAATATCTAATGGCGGTCTCCTCCCCCTTAGTGGGCAGGGTCAAGTGTCAGATTACAAAATGCATTATGGTCTTCTAGAATCAAACCTTTTTATAAACTTGGCCACAAACATATCATTGGAAAGGTCTGAGTTTCAGGATTTCATATTTGGTGGTTATTTTGAGATAGAAAAAATCATTAAGCAAAATTCAAAGTAGCTTTGATAACTCCCAGTGGCTGTGTGTGGTATGATGCCCTAAATAAAATCTCAAAGGAACCTCAATTTTTTATATATCAACTTCAAATTTGTAACAATTTATTTTAGACACAATGATTGAATTTTATACCAATTTTAGAGTAAAATCGGTTATGTAAAATTTATAATAAAATAAAATGAATATAGCGCATTTTATTTACAGTACATTTAAACTTCTATAACTTTTTGATACTTCAATTTTTTTTATTGCACTTTTGCCAAAATCTGAAATTTTTCTTCTTTAAAGAGAGACCAACCTTAGGTTTATATTGCAAAAAGTGTTCATAAATTACAGCAATTTAAGTTTGGATAGTGCACTTTAATGCCTATTTAAAAATGGGGGGTGACAGTTAAGGGGTTAAAGACTCAAAGACTGCAACACAATACTACGATTTGATATCGTTTTTACTAAAAACCAACCTTTAAGTATTTCATGTATCTTTTTGAGGTTATATGATTTATGTTGTGTGTAATAAAGTGTGAATTAGATTTAAACTCAAGTTAAAATGAGTGAATCTTTAAGAAGTACGTTATAGTTAAACGCATTGTATCGCAGGGCCCGAGTTTAACTTGGGCGTGCGATGCCAATAATACACTGGAACAAAATATATACACACAAAAGCTCACATTTAACCAATGTTCAGCTTTATCTGTACATGATTGCTCGTGACTGTTAATACACACGTTAAAATAGCTTTTTTTTATTATCTTTACCTCGGTGTTTGTAAGTTCCGCGTCTGAAAAGCGTCTAATCACTCGAGCGTTTATCATGACCTTGCATTAATGTTATTATCCATTTAAAGAGCGTTTATAAAGCGCATATATCTGTTGACATTCCCGTCAGAGGGTTTACTTATTTTTTATTTTTTTCAAACTGGAAAATAATAAAAATAGGGCTGAATTCTGTTCTTTCCAGGCTTACATGGCCTGCGCTCGGAGGCTGTGCTTCACACAGATATGGGCGGACACACTGTTGCGTCCACCTAAATGATCACTTACCCCAAAATATCAACGATTTGCAGCTGTTTACGGTTATTTTCAGTAGGTCGAGGAGGTTAAAAGGACGAGTAATACGCAGTCGAGCAACCACTTCCGAGCATCAGCATGCATCTTGCATTATAATAGACGAAACATCTGTAGGTGCAAATAATCCCGATAGGTGTCCTTTCAATGAGCTGTGCAGGGCGGAGGGCTTGATCGATAACTGACCGGCTAACAACGCTGCTGATTAAAGGCTAAATGTGGTTATACGACGGATAACGAATGCACTTTAGTTTACAGTGTAATAGCACACGAGAATGTGCCACAACATATTCGATACTGGGCAAAGACCGGCTTTTGACAAGCGATGAGAGCAGTATTGGTGTAGACTGGCTTGCTGCTTAAATAGGCCCTAAATATAACCGGAACGTGTACGTGCGTGCGTCATCGCGTATGTGGAATCTTATTGGATGTTTCACCTGTCAGTCAGAATTCAGGGGTTTGCTTACGGTGTGCGAGGAGCCAATCGTCTACGGTATCGACTGACTTATACAAATTACTCGCCTTAGATGTTTATTGTTTGACTTGATACTTTATAAGTTATTTTTCTTCTTTGACATTTAATGTAAATACAGTTAACAGATACACATAATTTTGAAACAAAGCATACAAAGTAAATAATATATATAGGGAACATTTTTTAAATAAATATATATTTAAATTATTAAATTATTAAATTATTATTTAAGTTTTATTATTACTATTATTATTATTGTTATTATTTATTTTTGTTTCTATGTAATGTTTTATTTATTTCATAAAAACTGTCAATACTGAAAATATTTGTATGTCTGCATTTCAGTATTAACAGTTTGTGAAGAGATGTTTTAGTTTACAATAATACATTTATCACAATTAAAATGATCATTTATATAGTAACCAAAAACAATATGACTAATAGGCAAAGAAAATTCACTAAATGATTATGAACATTAATATCAGGGCTGGATACGTTTTAAAATACATCACTAGAGTTCCACAAATATTTTACTAAGAAAAAGATTATGATTGCATACATTATGTTTGAAATTCCCCCTACATGTTTTAATAAAGTTCACTTTTAGTTATTATTCATATATTTACATTATAATGTAAGTAATTCCAAAGAATCTACTAATACAAAAATATTTTGCTAAACCAAGAGTGCTGAAAAAACAAAGTGAAAGATTTACGATTTATCTATCTGTCTGTCTGTCTGTCTGTCTGTCTACCTACCTACCTATATATATATATATATATATATATATATATATATATATGTGTGTGTGTGTGTGTGTGTGTGTGTGTGTGTGTGTGTGTGTGTGTGTGTGTGTGTGTGTGTGTGTGCGTGCGTGCGTGTGTGTGTTAAATAATTATAATCTTTGAATAAATAATTTCCATTTTAATTTTACAAGATTCAATGAAAAAAGCTAAAGACACAAGGTGTCAGCATTTCCATGGGTTTCTAACTCAAGTTTAATTTCAATAATGGCGTCAAACTGTTTTTGCTGTATTTAGATGGTTTGTGTTTTGAAGGTGTTTTTTGTTTGTTTGTTTTGTTTCTTTAATTATTCTTATTAAAGTTCTTTAAGCGTCATTACTCTGTAAATCATTATTAAACCCGCTTAGGAACCCCACGTGTTGCGTGTTACTTTTCTCAGCGCTGACAGGATGTCCAAATCATAACCGTTTGTTATTAAATAATACTTTTTAAACAGAGACTAGTGGGGCCATTTTTAATTTAATGATTAATCATTTAAATTATTTAACTGACATTCTTTATTGTGCAAATATATCCAATTAAAAACAAAAAAGGTCCAGATTAATGCAGCTCAATGGAGGCTTTGGTTTTCTGGGCCGTCAAGCGACCTCTTGAGGAAGAGAACGGTATTCACACAAGTCCCGCCTCCTTCGACGAGATGGGCCAATAGGAGCCTCAAAAAGCGGTCTCTGATTGGACAGTTAAGAGATTGAGGGCGGGACTTCACATAATACGGCGAGTAGAAGAGACGGTCGTGTTTTCCACAGTCTATATCTCGGATGGACTGACTGCAGCACAGTGGGAAAACTTTTTCCTGTGGGGCGGTGATACTTACGAATGAAATCCGCTAATTTTCTCAGTCTTTTGCGCTGTAAAAAAATACAAAGTACAGCAGTTCGTTTATATTTAGCTTAATGCAGAGAAAACCCCTGATTATTATATTGTCCTTATAATTTATTGCAACGTTACAAACTTTGGTCATCGCAACATCGACTCGGACAAAAAGTGGATAAATGTTTTTCTACATTTAATAACAAAGGTAAGAATGTACAGATTTTTCATGCGGAAAACCGAATTATTAATTAATGTAACTTAAAAACTGCAGTTATATTTTAATACGCATTCAGCACGACAATCTAAAATATTTATTTGCATGATTTAACTTTGTCTTCATTTTAGATCTAACGTTTTAACGGAATAACAAAATCATTGTTATTGTTTTATTTAACTTAAAAGAAAACAATATTAAAACAGAATGTTCAATATTCAGATTTTTGCAATACTATTTTTATTCAATTATTGATATTTGAAGGATCATTCTGCTTAAAAAAACATGAGTATGTGTTAGTTTGACTATTTAAACTTTTATTTGATGCAGTATATGGTTACTACGAAACCCAGTTATTTTCTAGCTATTGAAACATTATTTAATGCACTTTTATTTTGTGTATGGGATGTAGAATACACGTCATACAATGCAATAGATAATAATGGCTTTGGTGGTTCTAACAAAGATTATGGAGATTTACAATCATTTGGTTATATCTTATATCATGTAGACTATTTACTGCAAAATACTATTCAATCCAAAAAAAGTGTCTTGAGTGCATTTTTGTATTGCCACAAAAGTATGCAAATGCTTTAGAGTGGGAATGCATAAATACTTTACCAAAAGTGGTAAGATCATGAGAGATTATTAATAAACTACTTAGTCACGTTGACACTTCATCCAGTACACTCGTAACTCAGTTTTTGGCTGGTCCTTCAAAGCTTGCCTGCTGGTCACAACCATGGCAAAAGAACAAAGGCAGTATTATATCAAGCGAAACGTGCCATCCAGATGTTAGCGATTCTGCCAGTCTGCGTCCTAGCTGTGAGTTTGGAGGTAGGTTTTGGAGGAGACGTTTATTCTGAAGTTTATTAAAGCACCTCAGCTGAGACTTGGGATTCAACAAACTCTGAGATTTACAAGAGCGAAGGCAGCTCTTGCTGGTCCGTAGTTAAAAACCACAGTAGGTAGACTGTTCTTGCCATCTAAAATCCTTAGAGAAGGACTTTGTTTAAAACCTGGCATGGTTTTATTCCCTTCATAGTTTTGAGGAAAGCGTTGTTTTCCTGTTGCCTTCCATGAAAGCTCCTCATTGTTTTTACTCTTACAGGCTAACTGTGCTAAACTACGTGAAAGAATCAAGCGTACAGTAGCAAAGTTCATTGCAGGACACCCAGGGGGTTTAGAAGCAAGATTTGGAGATTTAACTGTGAATTCACTCACTTTCTTCCAAAACCTCAGGTTATTGTTTTACTGGGGTGGGGAAAGAAGGTTTGTTTTCCTTCCTCCGTCGTCCCAGATGGAAGATTTGGTGAGGACACAGTTGTCCTCTGTCTTTGGCAGATGGTAGGTCTTTCGTTGTTCAGTTTGATTGTGTAGTGGTGTTGTTTGTTTACTTTGCGTTTGAGTTGCACCGTAACTTTCCCTCGGGAAGGAACAAGATTCAAAACACAAGGTTTAAAAATATATTCCAATTCTGCCAAAGCTCATATAAGAGAATACCAGGAAAAACAGTTCTTCTATAAAAAAATAAAAAACAAAACATTTGAACTTTACTATCCAATCCTACCATGTTAAAAATAGCATTTCTTAGCCATTTCACTCAAGGACGATGACTACAAATGCAAGTATTTGATTAGAAAACATGAGGTTGTGGGCAAGAAACATCTTATCTCCTTCAGCGTTCAGCTGCGTGGAATGTGTAACCTCAATGTTATCAGTTTTCATGGTGTAAAATCAAGGCCCAAGTCTTCGGATAACCACCTGCATGCCTTCAAGGCTCAACAAAGCATTAGTCACTAGCTAATCTTTTCAGTAACTTCACTATACAGTGGCCCTTAAAGTAAAAAAAAATAAAAGAAAACATTTTCATTCATGAATTTTAATTGTTTCATTCAAAAACAAAACTTTTGTCATAATTTACTCACCCTCATTCAAACCTGTATGACTTTCATTTGTTTGTGAAACAGAAGAGAAGATATTTTGAAGAATGTTTTAGCTGTTTTTTTCCATATTATGCAAGTCAATTGGACCCAAATCTCACAAGCTCCAATAAGGATCAAAAGATAGCATGAAAGTAATACGGATGACTGTTCTGTAAGTTTTCAAAGTTCAAAGCCTTTAGTCAAATGCACATTCCCTGTACAATGAAATTCTTTGCTTTCCACTCTGAATGCCGCTAATAGAAAAACCAGAATAAAGTATTGAAAAATAAGAAGCAAATATACAAAAATACAAATGTAATAAAAAAGTGCAATAAATAGTAGTGCAGTGTTACAATACAATCTGTTTGAAGTAACACATTTTTCACACTTTCTGTGAAGAACAGATGGAAATGTAAAGCCCATAGTATACTTCAGTTTTTTATGTGCACATTTGCATATAATCTATACTCCATTTGATAGAGTGCGCGAATGTACAAAGCCGACACATGCGCTCTAGAAAAGTTAATCTTACTCCAACTGTGTTATTTGTTCCAGAGATTATGACAGATGAAAGTTTCTTTGTAGACTCTCAAACTAAAGTTGCTGCTATCTCACAACGGTAACTGTGTAATATTCTCATGACCAAATTTGCATCATGCGCACTGTACGCTGACCGAAGTACAAAGTAGACTTTTAATCACTCTTGAATCTATCTATCTATCTATCTATCTATCTATCTATCTATCTATCTATCTATCTATCTAAGTGTGTGTTTCTTGGAGTGTTTTTACTCTTGGAACAGTTTCAGCCCAGGCCTGCAACTGATTATGGGAGAGTGCATAAATGACTAGTAATTACATGTAGCATGGCAAGCTAGCGCAAGCATAAGAAGAATAAAAGGTTAATCCAAAATAGCTCAGCAATAGTAACGGCACACCATCATTACTCAGGAAATTAACTCATTCTCTCTGAGAGACCTCAAATCTTGTATCATTTGTTGATCATTGATCCTATCTTTAATGACTTTGAGGTTTAGCCTCTACCAAGAGCTCACTGTATTTCTTAACATCCAAAGGTAAGGTTTTGTTGGACATATGCTGTGTTAATTTCCCATTTGGAGGATATGGTTTTTTGTTTTGTACTTTATTTATATATATATATTAGTTTTTATGCAGGTTTTGAATCTGTCAAATCTTGAGTTTTTCCTGAAGAATATGTAAGTGCCCATACAAAAACCTTCATCCAGAAATTCCATCCAAAGTTTAAGCAATGATAACTTTTGAGTAGTAATAGATTTTGTTTGTCTTAGCAAGCACCACAAATTCTTATTTTAGCCACGGACAAAGCATAAGGAAGAAGTGTTTGCCAAATATTTTTAATAAGCAGGTTGAAATGAAATGTGTTGTTTATATTTACACACAAAGTGGGACAAGGAATACAGTAAAATTGGCGGGAAAACGTTGGGTACCTTACTTCATTGATTCCTGAGGGAAAATTCATATGCCTGAATCAGAAGTATGAGCAATGGTAAGAGGATATTACTCAGCAGAGTACATTGAGATTAGCCTTAGAAACCTCACAAAATCACTGCTGGTGGAATTTATACATCCTTCCTGCTTTCTGTCTGCAAACAACAACCTCTGTCACATTTCATGGTGCAAGAGTTTCCTTCACTTAGTACTGATGGTCTGAATGCTACAAAAATATAGATAAAAGATATAGAAACAAACCTGATAAATAGGTGTGTGTAATCTACTAACAACACAGGTGCAATATAGGTTAAGACCTGCTTTTGTTTGGGGGGGGGGGGTAATCTGACTATTGCAAACCTTAGTAAATAACCTTGCATGACTTATTTAAATACTCTCCTTCCTTAAACTTTGCGTCTGAAATGGAAACTCCTAAATGAACTATGGGAGATAAATAGAACAACTCTGTCCATGCTTTACATTGCTAATTGTGTCTTTTAGTAGATCCTGAAAGTAGTTTTTTAATGCCAAAACAGGGTTTGCATTAGTAAATCTGGCCCAAAGTTTTCAAGTGGAATGATGTCATCATGAGGAAGCCAGAAATGGCTTCAGTAAATGGAGAGTCAGTTCCCAAGTGCTTCACTGTGACATTCACATATGGTGCTTGATTAACTTCTGCAGTGCTCGATTTAGACCAACTAAAGTGATCGCTCGTGCTCAGCATGATGTGCAGATGATTGATTAGAGTCCTCATGGTGGGGCAGCAATCAAATTCAGCACAGACTCTTCCTGATTAAGGCCTGAACAAAACCGTTCAAAATGCCAAATGTTGTACTTCTCAATTTCCACGCTTGACTCGGATGTGTCTCGTGACCAGAGTATGGTATAATGCGTTACACAGAAACGCGTTTCTGTAAGCTAATTACTTTTCCTGGTAACGCAGTAAATTAAATTTATGTTATTTGATAACAGTTACTTATGCCAGTAAAATTATGTTACTTATTAGTGTTGCAAATGCAGTGTTAAAAATTATGAACTAAAAAATCATGTTTTGCGGGTCAGTATGCCCTTTAATAAATCACCGGACAATGTGAGCTAAAATGCAGACAATCCTACAACATTTAGATGCAATGAAAGGTTGTATTTCAATTTGTATGAAACATATTTCAAAAAGTTGCACTCAATATATTTTAGTCCGACATTATAATTTGGGAAAAGTTAAGTAAGTGAATGTGTACAAGTTTATGTCACAGTAACACTAATAAGTTAAAATAAATGACTCATGAGAATGCGATCATCCGCTGCATTAAGCCGCATCAGCATTACAGAGAATACATTTATCAGAGAATATTTGTTTTTGATATGACTTACTTGACTTAATAATAGACACTTAAAGCTCATTTTTGGTTCATTTTAGTGACTGGTTTCAGGAAGATATTCACGGAGACTGAGAATGCAGGAAGCACACCCAATTAATTTTGTTTATTCTACAAATTTTCTTTTAACAAATGTTGATATTGGGAGTGTAGGCTATAAAAATAATACTTTTTTCTGTCAATATTAAATTAATGAAAGAACTATGAGTTTATCTTTGTAATGCATTTTTATGTCAAACTTTAAAGGTGCTGTATGTAGGATTGAGTATTCCAAATTCAAAATATTGGAGAGGGATTTTTTTACCCGGCCCCTCCTCCTCAGACTTGACCCAGATTGACGACACCAACAGGAATGAGCGCACCTGATAATGGAAAGCATCAAGCCTTACACTGAAAGTCTCTGACCCCTTTAATTTGGCAGCTTCCATGACTGAATTTAAATACATTGTATGTTTTCCACCAACTGGCAACCCGGGGTGCTAAAATACATTCAGGTAAACTTGCAGTGGGCGGAGTCACACAGTCCAAAACAAAAATAGACATTCTGACACAGAATGCACATTTTCAAAGCAGAATCACTGACTGTAGCATTGTTGTTCAGATAAACAACTATGTTAACTTGGCATGTTTCTTAAATATCTGCAAACATACCATGGTATTTTTATGTTATAAAGTAAAAAACTTGCATAGTGTACCTTTATATAACAAATGTTTTGATGTTGCATTTCGTACAATGTCTTGATTGGGCAATCTTGGTTCCCTTGTATTTTTGGTTCATTCATTCAAATATATATGCAGCAGATGTGAAGTCATCCGTTAACTGGGCTTCTTGCCTCAGTGATCGCTCCTGCAAAAATGTCAGGCTGCAAAAAAGAGTCGGCTGCAGGCCACTTTTGCACTAGTCGGAAAAAGGACACATAAAATGGCTCCACAATGCATCTGACTATCAGCTACAGGGCTCCATCTGTTGTCATAGACACTAAAGGGTAGTAAAAATGAAGGACAAAACACTTATCTGCTCACAGAAGGGCAAAATGGGGAGAAAATGAAATGCAGCATGTAAAAAACATCACATTTTTTGACATTTGCTGAGTATCTCACACCTAAATAGAGTCAATGTTGTGTGACAATTCCAAGTGTGATTTTTATTTAATTTAATCATTTTGTATAAATTTATGAGCCAGTCTAAAATATGATTTGAATGTCCTTGCATTGGCAGCCTGGATTCTGAACGATTCCAAACCATATATAAATCAAAAATTAGAAATTTGGCAAGAACTCCACATCGACTCCAGTAGCTATTTGGTTTTGTTGTTATAAGCTCTCTTTTTTTCCATTTTGGCTCAGATAGAAGAGCTGTTATAGGGTTCTACTGCACCATATGTCTCTGCACTAAACCAGAGATATTCAGTGTACTCCCTTATACAGGGTTGAAAAAGGCAATTGAAAAGACACTTTTTCTCTTGGGTAATTCTGGGAAATAATGGCTTGACTGTTTAATGCAAAGTATTATTATATATTGTATTCAAACGAGATGGTTACTGTTGCAGAAATGGTAGAGGGTGACAATAACAACTTCAAGGTCATGGTTTGGAAACATGTCCTGATAAAGTAATGTTTTTAAAAAAACTGTAAGCTGCTTTGGATAAAAATGGATTCATTTTAAAGCTGTTTTTCAAGGTGAATCATGAATGAATTTTATCTGTGTAAGATTTCCAGATCAGCTTATTTAATTTTTTATTTATTTTTAATTACCAAGGATCTTGAGCTAATTCTGTTGAAAAAACGTGAAAAATTATATGTTTTAACAACCTGGCTTTTAGTCCCAAAGGGTTGTCCTTTGAGGACTGCACTTTGTTTTTTTTATGGGTAATGCATAATTTTGTGTGCTTGCAGATTATTAGCGCAGGACGGGTGTAGTATTTCATTCAGAGAGGAGATCTGTCTTGATGCTGTGGTCTTTGGCTGCTGCAGTGCATTACTTTTCCAGCACAGTGCCCCATACAGTCAGTAAATCGTCCCTGTCCCTCCTCTGGAGCCAAACTCAAGGCTCTATAAACATAATGAACAGATGAAAAGAATGGACTTAGACTTAAAGAAATAGAGAGAATGGACGAAATAAAAATGCCCTGAATATACTAAAAAATAAAAGGAGACTATGGATAATCTTGTCATTGTTAGTATATGTTAACAACAACAACAACAACAAATGTGTATAAAAATGTATCACAACATTTATATAGGGTATGAAAGCTGAATAAATAAGCTTTCCATTGATGTATGGTTTATTATGATCAATGTATCGGACAATATTTGGCCGAGATAAAACTATTTGAAAATCTGGAATCTGAAGGTGCAAAAAAATCTAAATATTGAGAAAATCGCCTTTCAAACTGTCCAAATGAAATTCTTAGCAATGTATATTACTAATCAAAAGTTATATATAAGTTCATATATTTACAGTAAGAAATTTACAAAATATCTTAATAGAACATGATCTTTACTCAATATCCTAATGATTTTTGGCATAAAAGAAAAATCTGAAATTTTTACCCATACAAGGTATTTTTTTTCTTCTTCTTTTTTTTGACTATTGCTAAAGATATACCCCAGCGATTTAAGACTGGTTTTGTGGTCCAGGGTCTCTCATACACACACACACAAAACAGCAGCTGTATAGTCAAACACAAAGACAATCAATACAAATTTTCAGTGACAACCAATTGAACTTGCCTGTGAAGTGTATACGAAATATTTTATTCATAATACTGTATATAAAACTGATACTGTCAATTAAATTGATTATTAAATATTCATACATAACTGTTTGGGTAAAATGATGAAATTAGGTATATATTATTGATAATGAGAAAGGAAGTCACATTGTGATATTTAAAGTCAAACAGCAGGCTAAAAAATTAACTAGGAATGATGGGAAACAGACATAATTACCTTTTTCTTTTTAAATTAAAGCAGGCTTTCATAGTCCCTGGACGTGTAAATGGACTCTCTTTTTGATTGTGAGACTAAAATTGGCTCTTATAAACTGCTAACATGCATGCGGAGAGCTCTGTATATTCTGGATGACTCCGCTGTGTTATTGAATTCAACTCGTTTTAAAAAGATTTTTGTAAAGACTCATTTGTAAAAACATGGCTGCCAGCCCATCGTCCTAAAATTCTACCTGTTCAAGTGGGAGGAACATAATATCAGGTCCAGCTGGTCTCA
This sequence comes from Carassius carassius, assembly GCF_963082965.1. Taxonomy (NCBI): domain Eukaryota; kingdom Metazoa; phylum Chordata; class Actinopteri; order Cypriniformes; family Cyprinidae; genus Carassius; species Carassius carassius. The sequence continues at coordinate 14,707,066 of NC_081804.1, forward strand.
CTGTAGCAGGACGTCTGCACTGCGGCCAACTGTTTTTTATGTCATCCTCCTCTTCACACCTTCAGCACACCTCCACTAAAGGCACTGATTCATAGCCAATTTGTTTCTTGGAAAAAAGGCTATTTTTGGACCATGTTTAAGCTGTTGTTGCAAAGATACAGAATCATTTTTTAGACAGCAGTATCTTGTTTCTTTGTTACATACAATACAAGAGCTGATTGTTCAACTAGTCAGAGATCTGAGGAAGGAAACATGTCCATCTGGAAGCTCAGAGGTCTCCTGCTAATAGCACAGCCATTTCCTTTTACAAAGCTTTCCTGATTAGGAAATGCTCTCATTATAACACTTGTCTTTGTTCCTAGACAGATGCATTTCAGATTATTGTAACGTTAATGGATATTTGTTTAAGCTTTGTTCTCAGTTGAGAACAAAAAGACAAATCTTATGGGAAAAAAAATCATTTGCATTTACAGAAGAAAATAAAGCAGCAAAACAATAGTGTTAAAAGGATAGTTCACACCGAAATGTCATCATTTACTTACCCTCTTGTCATTCCAACTAATTTTGCGGTCCTTATTAAATATAAGAAAGCTCAGAAAATTACACCATAAGTGATCCATATGCGCGCTATATTTCCCTTTTATAGCCCTTTGGCGCCTTAAAAATTGCTTTGTGTGATGAACAGACTTGCTAAACGAAATACCAGTCAATGATCAAATTCATCTCAGACGTCCACACTTTTTAGTATGAGAACATCTGCACAAGGCAGTGAGAAGTATATATCATTCCCAGGTGTTTCCTAACCTGTGTTTTGGTTTTTGCAGAGTTGCCGTTAGGGGGTGACCCTAGAGCAGGACGGTATGACGTCACAGACCAGCAGCCCCAGACCCTCCAGAGTTTGACCCGGGATGGAGCTGAAGGTGTGGGTCGATGGAGTTCAGCGTGTGATCTGTGGGGTCACAGAGGCCACCACCTGCGAGGAAGTGGTCATCGCTCTGGCTCAAGCAATTGGTAGGGAGAGTCTTAATATGAAGTAGCTCTTTTAATTTAGTCCTTCATGTTTATAAAAAAAAATACAAAAATAAATTGTTGGAGAAGCTACTTTGTAGTAGGTTAAGCTACAAAACTTTTCATAGTAGTTCACATAAGAAAGAAAACTCATCATTTACTCTCACTCATGTCGTAGAGGCAGGCATAGAGGCTCAAAATACTTATATGACTCAACAAATTAGACATTATCTAACTTAAACACTACATCAAACAGAAATATTAAAACAAATTTATCCTAACTGATATTTATGTATGGAAACCATGGTTATAAGTGGCAGTATTATCTAAATATTTGGGACTGTTTACACCTGGTCAATTCTTGCATTCTCTAATCGGATACCTAATATATAGTCACCTTTATTTATTTATATAGCGCTTTAAACAAAATACATTGCGTCAAAGCAACTGAACAACATTCATTAGGAAAACAGTGTCAATAATGCAAAGATGATCGTTAAAGGCAGTTCATCATTGGATTCAGTTATGTCATCTCTGTTCAGTTAAATAGTGTCTGTCCATTTATTTGCAATCAAGTCAACGATATCGCTGTAGATGAAGTGTCCCCAACTAAGCAAGCCAGAGGCGACAGCGGCAAGGAACCGAAACTCCATCGGTGACAGAATGGAGAAAAAAACCTTGGGAGAAACCAGGCTCAGTTGGGGGGCCAGTTCTCCTCTGACCAGACGAAACCAGTAGTTCAATTCCAGGCTGCAGCAAAGTCAGATTGTGCAGAAGAATCATCTGTTTCCTGTGGTCTTGTCCTGGTGCTCCTCTGAGACAAGGTCTTTACAGGGGATCTGTATCTGGGGCTCTAGTTGTCCTGGTCTCCGCTGTCTTTCAGGGATGTAGAGGTCCTTTCTAGGTGCTGATCCAGCATCTGGTCTGGATACGTACTGGATCCGGGTGACTGCAGTGACCCTCTGATCTGGACACAGACTGGATCTGGTGGCCACGGTGACCTCGGAACAAGAGAGAAACAGACAAATATTAGCGTAGATGCCATTCTTCTAATGATGTAGCAAGTACATAGGTTGTTATGGGAAGTGTTTCCGGTTCCGGTTTACCTAATTAATGCAGCCTAAAAATCCTTTAACGGATTTGGATAATAAAAGCATATTAGTATGTTATGTGTATGCCAGGTTAAAGAGATGGGTCTTTAATCTAGATTTAAACTGCAAGAGTGTGTCTGCCTCCCGAACAATGTTAGGTAGGTTATTCCAGAGTTTGGGCGCCAAATAGGAAAAGGATCTGCCGCCTGCAGTTGATTTTGATATTCTAGGTATTATCAAATTGCCTGAGTTTTGAGAACGTAGCGGACGTAGAGGATTATAATGTAAAAGGAGCTCATTCAAATACTGAGGTGCTAAACCATTCAGGGCTTTATAAGTAATAAGCAATATTTTAAAATCTATGCGATGCTTGATAGGGAGCCAGTGCAGTGTTGACAGGACCGGGCTAATATGGTCATACTTCCTGGTTCTAGTAAGAACTCTTGCTGCTGCATTTTGGACTAGCTGTAGTTTGTTTACTAAGCGTGCAGAACAACCACCCAATAAAGCATTACAATAATCTAACCTTGAGGTCATAAATGCATGGATTAACATTTCTGCATTTGACATTGAGAGCATAGGCCGTAATTTAGATATATTTTTGAGATGGAAAAATGCAGTTTTACAAATGCTAGAAACGTGGCTTTCTAAGGAAAGATTGCGATCAAGTAGCACACCTAGGTTCCTAACTGATGACGAAGAATTGACAGAGCAACCATCAAGTCTTAGACAATGTTCTAGGTTATTACAAGCAGAGTTTTTAGGTCCTATAATTAACACCTCTGTTTTTTCAGAATTTAGCAGTAAGAAATTACTCGTCATCCAGTTTTTTATATCGACTATGCAATCCATTAGTTTTTCAAATTGGTGTGTTTCACCGGGCTGCGAAGAAATATAGAGCTGAGTATCATCAGCATAACAGTGAAAGCTAACACCATGTTTCCTGATGATATCTCCCAAGGGTAACATATAAAGCGTGAAGAGTAGCGGCCCTAGTACTGAGCCTTGAGGTACTCCATACTGCACTTGTGATCGATAGGATACATCTTCATTCACTGCTACGAACTGATGGCGGTCATATAAGTACGATTTAAACCATGCTAATGCACTTCCACTGATGCCAACAAAGTATTCAAGTCTATGCAAAAGAATGTTGTGGTCAATTGTGTCAAACGCAGCACTAAGATCCAATAAAACTAATAGAGAGATACACCCACGATCAGATGATAAGAGCAGATCATTTGTAACTCTAAGAAGAGCAGTCTCAGTACTATGATACGGTCTAAATCCTGACTGGAAATCCTCACATATACCATTTTTCTCTAAGAAGGAATATAATTGTGTGGATACCACCTTTTCTAGTATCTTGGACAGAAAAGGGAGATTCGAGATTGGTCTATAATTAACTAGTTCTTTGGGGTCAAGTTGTGGTTTTTTGATGAGAGGCTTAATAACAGCCAGTTTGAAGGTTTTGGGGACATGTCCTAATGACAATGAGGAATTAATAATAGTCAGAAGAGGATCTATGACTTCTGGAAGCACCTCTTTCAGGAGCTTAGATGGTATAGGGTCTAACATACATGTTGTTGGTTTAGATGATTTAACAAGTTTATACAATTCTTCCTCTCCTATGGTAGAGAATGAGTGGAACTGTTCCTCAGGGGGTCTATAGTGCACTGTCTGATGTGATACTGTAGCTGACGGCTGAATGGTTGCAATTTTATCTCTAATAGTATCGATTTTAGAAGTAAAGTAGTTCATAAACTCATTACTGCTGTGGTGTTGGGAAATGTCAACACTTGTTGAGGCTTTATTTTTCGTTAATTTAGCCACTGTATTGAATAAATACCTGGGGTTATGTTTGTTTTCTTCTAAAAGAGAAGAAAAGTAATCGGATCTAGCAGTTTTGAATGCTTTTCTGTAGGATATGTTACTTTCCCGCCAAGCAATACGAAATACCTCTAGTTTTGTTTTCCTCCAGCTGCGCTCCATTTTTCGGGCTGCTCTCTTTAGGGTGCGAGTATGCTCATTATACCATGGTGTCAAACTGTTTTCCTTAACCTTCCTTAAGCGTAAAGGAGCAACTTTATTTAAAGTGCTAGAAAAGAGAGAGTCCATAGTTTCTGTTACATCATCAAGTTGTTCTGAGGTTTTGGATATGCTAAGGAATTTGGATACATCAGGAAGATAACTTAAAAAGCAGTCTTTTGTGTTAGAAATGATGGTTCTTCCATACTTGTAACAAGAAGTAGAATTTACAATTTTGGCTATATGAATTTTGCAAAGAACTAAATAATGATCTGAGATATCATCACTTGGCTGAATAATTTCAACACCATCAACATCAATTCCATGTGACAGTATTAAATCTAGAGTATGATTTCGACATATATATAGTGGTTGACCGATATATCGTCCTTGGTGTCCTTGGCACCGATACGTTTTTCTGCTTTCTGTCGTTGTTAACAGTTCTGTCTAATACGGATAGAAGTCTATCTAATAATCCAATAGAATGGTTTAACAAAGGAATTAGTGTATACAAAGTATTTGACAGCCGATGCCGATATCTTGTAAAGCAGGGGGGGGGGGGGTAGCCAATATAAAGCCAATATAGTTTTTTATTGTTATTATTATTAATATTTAAGAAATTGGAAATAATTTGACAATGGATTAAAAAATACATGTGTAAAACAAACATATTATACTTTAGATGATGGTATTTTTCACAAATAAATAAATATGTAATAAAAATAGAATTTAAAAGAAAGTAAACGCTTTTTTTTTTTAATAAAGCAAGGGTAACCCTGATTTTACATACAGCGCACAGTGACAATGACATGAATATGCCAGTGGGCAAATGCATAAACTGCAGCATAATTTGTAATTTGAACCGACTGTCACAGAGAACATGTGATCATGCTGGATGCACATTTGCTTAATGCTGACGGCAAATGAGAAAGTATTATAATGCTTGACTTTCTATTACTAATAGGCCTAATATAAAAGCAATCATTATAATACTTTCTGTATACATTAATTCCTTTGTTTAACCGTTCTATCTGATTATTAGATAGACTTCTACCCGTATCATACAGAACTGTTAACGATGACGACGAACAAGAGAGAGAGTGTGAGCACTGTGTGCGCTCAGACGCTGCCGCTCTCAGCGCTGTCAAAATAAAAGTCCCACCTTAAACACAGCGTCCAAGCAGAAAAACTTATTGCCCGATGCCGATATTGAAAAGTGTCAAATATCGTCCAATATATCGGGCTTGGCGATATATCGGTCGACCACTACAAAGTAGCATAATGATATTCATGTCCTTTTTTAGTGTGTTGAATGTAAAATGAGTGTTACCTTGGCTTTATTTGAAAATCTGATTCCCAATGCATACAAACTTCCCAGAATACAGAGTGCCCTGTTGGTTACAGTGTTTACTTCCTTTTTAATAAAATTTTTATTAAATATTTATTTATTTGTGTAAAATACTATGTCATCTAAAGTATAAGTATGTTTGTTTTATGTATATTTTTTTTGTACTTTTATATCAGCTATCGGCCACCCTGCTTTCCAAGATATTGACATCGGCTGTCAAAAAAACCAATATCGGTCGACCACTACTAGTATATCCGAGGGCTAAATGCCCTCCGAAACACTTTAGAGACTTAGATTTACTGTAAATTCAATTACTCAAACCACTTCAGGAGGTGGTCTGAAATGCATTCCTAATGAAACTGGACAAGTGTAAATGCATGTGATTGCTGAAACCACATATGTAAATGTAACTCCTCCTAAAGTGTAAAAAAATTAAATACAATAAAAGTGTGAGCATGTTATTGGCTATATATCATGTTATATTCAGATATGACAGCGCTAATGCAACACAGTAGCTGAGCATCTCTTCAGCAAGCCGACATGCAAACTGCCAGTGAAACAAAGTAAGTCGTTGATGCTCAACACACAATCATCCTCATTAAAAGTAATGACTAAATTATTTTATGAGTGCTGATGCCACGCTCTGCAGTCTTTGATCTTGAAATTAGCTAATGATGAGTAAAATGCAGCACATATCTGTTGCTGTTGTTGACGTGAACTCGACGTTAAAATTGCATGTAGTGCGGGAAAACTTAAAACACAGCGCATAGACTTTTGGAAATACTATTTAGTCCCTGTCCCAAAAGGCACACTTCATATAGACTTGTGGTCTTGCAGATTTTCAATGACTACCACATGCTCGAAAGGGGGTCCCATTTGTCATTTAGGTTTGGCCCACGAGCGCCCCTTTGCAACCACTATGCACCTTTGATGCACACTTCTGCTGAGCAGACCTCTACCCAAGATTCAGAGAGGCATTAGGTCAATAAAGTGTGAATTTGGGACAGACATTTAATTATGGCTCAAATACATAGGTAGTTCACTAAACAAACTGATCCACCAAAATGTATCAGGCTTTCCAACACACAAGGAGTAACACAATATGACACAAAAACACTCATGGACAATTCTGTCATGCTACTGCTATCTGTTGAAAAAAAAAAAGTAGCTCTTTACTGGAAAATAGCTTATACAACAAAAATAAATAATGGTATGGTTTGGAAGACTTAAATCATGGAAGCTATAGTTGCTAACACAGATGTGCCATAAATTCTGAGTAATGTTGAAACCATCTGGCATCCAGGTTGATTGAGTAATCATCATCCTTTTCATAATTGAAAAGAAGATTAAGTATCAGAGAGTTTGTACTGACTTTCCAAGTTTAACAGGCATATTTTAAGGAGTTTCAAGGAGATGGTCAACAAAGCTGATTTCAGTTAATTACATCACCAGTGGGACCCAAAGCAATTTGTTTTTGATTCAAACCTCTTTTGGTTGACGTCACCATTTGATTCTATTTTCAGCTGCACTCAGACTAGTATAATCTAAAGCCCCCCTCTCGTATGAGTGAGAAACGTGCTGGCAAAACCAAAGTGCCCACTGACATGGAAAATCTGACTCATTCTACTGAAAGAAGGAAAAAAACTCTTAAAAACACCTCCATTTTCTTTCACAGTTTTGGGAGTAATCTGTATGTTTTACAGGGGGAAGAATCACAGTTCACTGTTTCAAATGTGTATCTTCAAATGAAGCTCACTAATCAGATGAAGAAGAATTATTTGGTCATTTTGCCCTAAAGCAAATATGGTAGTGGAAAAGGACAGGAAATGATCGGCGGAAGAGGGTGGAACGAGATTGGGAAAAACATCCTTAATATAATTGTGTATTCACATAACAATGATATAAGTCATAACATGACAGATTTAAACAAGAATAACACTATTTTTTTTTCCATTAAAAAGGTTTTAAAGTAATACTACGTTTGGGAAGTATCTTTTAAATTAATGTACACTAATATGAGATTGTAAATCAGACTGTTTTGATTTACAAAGAAATTGCTTTAGCATGATGCTGAGTATGAAGTCAATTGTGCTACATAACAGAGAACACATTTAATATCTATGTCTCCAGTCTTATTGATAGTCTTATTCAGCACTGTAATCCTTATTGTTTTTAACAGGTCGCACAGGACGCTATACACTGATTGAAAAATGGAGGGACACCGAGAGACATCTCGTTCCTCACGAGAGTCCGGTGGCCTCTCTGAACACTTGGGGGCAGTATGCAGGAGATGTGCAGTTTATCCTACACCGCACAGGTCCATCTCTCAATGAGTACCCCTCAACTGAAGGTCTGAATTCTCGAGGCCCAGAGCGTGGCTTGCATCGGCAGAGCCTTCCGTTGATGGCCAAGCTCCGAGCTCCGGGTGATCGGTCCTTCTGTCGGCGTGAACCACGCCGCAAATCTCTGACCTACACCGGTGCGCCCCGCAGTCTGAGGGACATCCTTAGTGGAGGAAGGCTCAGTGACAGCAGTGCTAGACAACGAGAGGTTTTAGTAAAAAGTCCCCACAATTCGCCGTCACTCTCCCCCCGGTTATCAGCCCAAAGAGTGGGGGACCTTACCCAACTGGTGAGACTGCAGAGGGAGACACTTTCGTTTCTAGACAGCAGGATGGAGGCGTACGAGGCAGAGCTCCGAATGATGACTGAGAAAAGAGTTGGACTAGAGGACGATGAATTGTATGTGAAGATGATGGAGGAAGTTTCAAGGTTGGAAAAGCAGGTGCGAAGAAACAAGGTAGATATTGAGGAAGAAGAATTCTGGGAATCCGAGCTGGAGATTGAGCGCGAGAGCGAGAGGCAGCTGCAGGAGCGCCTCCAGGAGTTGAGCAGTCGGGTGCGCGGCTGTGAGGCGGATCTGGAACAGCGGCTGATGTCTCTGCAGGGCGTAGAGGCAGGCATAGAGGCTCAAAAGCAGCATAAGGAGATCAGAGACAGCCAGCAGGCCAGTGAGGGGGAAGTGAAGGCTAGACTTCAGAGAGTGAAATCAGAGCTCAAGGCTCAGGCTCAACACACGGCCCAGCTTGAAAACAGCTCAAGAGCAGTGGAGCGCTCATTGGCTGAGTCATGCAAGAGACGACAGGTACGTTAAGGTTCACAAACAGAAACTTGAGTAATCAATATGACATTTTTAAATCGAAGTCTGCAATGGTAAGCAGTGGTGTTGTGCCACTGATTCTTACTAAAAAGATTCCTTTTAACCAGTATACAGAGTTTATAGAAGAGAATCAACCCCTTTAAAAGAATCACATTTTGTTGCTTTGCAGTCTGAAATGAAGATGGACACAGTTTTTGGTTGTTGTATGTTGTTTGGTTGTTGCTTGTTGTATGTCATATAACTTGTAACTTGTAGTTTCAGACAATAATTCCATCCATCTGAAGGATATTAATCACATTTGATATTTTAAACCAATTTTTGAAGTTATGTTAATAATTCGGTATTGTCATCTTTGTAAGTTTTTTAGTCTATGATAAACAGTTTTTCATCTGTATCCAGTCGGCAAGTGAAGGATACCAAGTTGTTTTAAAATCTGTACTGATATAAAAGTTGTGTAGTGTATTTCTGTCTTAAGTTTGATGTCAAGACATGTTAACATGCCGATTAGCTGATGACACCACAAGAACGTACGATCATTAGTCCTTCATTAGTGACTAGCTTAAGCTGTGATGTCAAAGGCAGCAGGGAACATTTCCATTTCATGCTTTTGAGAGCCTTTCAAAAATATCTGCATCTGCTAGCAGTGACTAACTGGACCAGGCCAACCAGCCAAACCTTGACTTTTTGATTTCCCCCTCAAGTCTTCTTAAGCAGTTAAACCAGCAAAACGTTGATGCAGGTTGACTAGCCTCAACAAATGGTGAGCATCATGGCTGGCTAAGGTACACCAACTGGACCAGTACCAAACTGGCACTAACTAGCAATGAAATTCATGCTGGGTTTTTAGCAGAGTTGGATCTAAAACATTTTTCAATTCTTGTGATTGCAGTAAATGCAAAAATGTCGCATGTGTTTGGAATCATGAGCTAATTTTGTGAAAGTACATTGGAGCATTGTTCCCGTTTATAGCCCGTTGTTAGTGCATTGCTGCAGGCTGAATGCCAGTTGCAATGCTACACAAACATTTCATTAGCACCTTCTCCACCCTCTTTCTCCACCAGGCGAGTCAGTACGAACTGGAACAGCTTACCAAAGAGTTGAGGCAGGTAAACCTACAGCAGTTCATTCAACAAACAGGCACCAAAGTCACGGTTCTGCCCGTGGAGCCCAGTGATGAGGACTCCAGCAACACAACAGATGGTAAAGGTATTGTTTTTTTTATTGCCAATATATCTAAAGCCTCATGGTTATGCTCCACACAGTATGAATACTGTTAGGACTCAACATGAATGAAGACAAGACCTCAACCATAATGAGTAACAAGCCCATTTTACAAGGTTCATTAATAGCCAGACCACATCTGGGTTTAATTTAGTGCAGTGCCAAGTAACTTTTCACTCTCACATCAAGTCCATGTTGGACAGTCTTCTCCTGTAAAATATATAAGGCTGAGGGTGATTCATAAACACTGCAGTTTTTGTGTGCTCCTGCTTCGTCAGTGCCGTGAAAGATTATAGTTGCAGCAGTTGACTCATGCACTCTGTCGAGTATAGAAATCTGCTATTTCTTTCTGACTTTATTGACGTCAAGCCTGGAAGAAAAATAACATTGCAGTTGCAAGCCTTCTGTTTGTAGATGTCACTGAGTTCAGTGTTTCCTATTATTGTTAATATTACTAATCCAAAGTTCCACCTTGTGGTTAGAGTTGGTATTGTACGTGTTATTCCTGCAATCATTACCAAAAAGTTTAATATACAAAGGCTTGGCTAATTGGTTAATTAAAAGTCTAATTTGAATATTACCATGCAGCATACTGAATGCAGCCTGTGGCTGATACAATAATGAGTGAAAACCACAGATATTATTGCCAGCTCAGTCATCACATTAGAAATAAGTTTGCATTGTGGGATACAGCAGTGTGCTCTGTTGTATTTGCATATTCTGTGCATTGTATCCATACTATACACCACAGAAATAGTAGTATGGTGGTTTTATATTCCAAACAAGCAACCATTATTGGAATAAAGCAAAGATCTTTGGAAATATTTGGTCAAGATTGCACTAATTTTGTATGTATTCTTGAGTTCTTCTTAGCACAAACTGTAGTTAAAATGATCTTTACAATCCCAAGCACAATGCAATGTTAGACAAAGTTCTTTAATTTAATTGTTTTCTTTCATTTCCCAGACTTTGCTGCATTAACTGGCTCATTGAAACGACCGGGCGCATCTCATCCAGTGGTTGGCAGCAACCATGGACTCCATAGTCCAATCTCCTCAGGTTTGAATCCTGAGGGCATCTACGTTTGAGGACCATAAATCACTTCAGTAGATGCAAACCAGATTTTTAAAAACCTCTCCATATATGTTTTAGACAGAGTTGATTTGATTTGTTGCACAATGAAGGAGAACTTCAGTGGTATCATGAAGACCTCTCAAGCTGTTTTTCAATTCCCTGTCATAATACTTGATCTTGATCATAAAGAGCTGCATACCATTTCAAATACAAACAATAAGTATGCTGATTTTCTTATTTGTACTGTCTACTGTTAGAAAGTGATACCTGTAACCTCGTCACATACAACAAAAAACTAGGCGATGAAGGATGAATTACTTTGGAAGCATAAATATATTTTTGTATCCTTATTTTAGTCTCTAAAAACATTTGTATGAATGTGCAACTTTCCAGCTGACCTGTGATATTTAGTTGTTTTTTATTCGTTTTTTCATACTATGGCATACTATTCATACTGTGTTATCTGTTTATGTAAGTGTTTTTACTATGTTGAGCCAAAGACAATCACCTTTTTCAGTTGCAATATATTACTGCATGACCGCAAAATATCGTACTACTCCTTGCTTTAATTTAGCTAATGTCATCATTGTTGAAATATGCATAATAACTGATACTGACAAATACAAAAGTGTTATTGCTTGAAAATGTACTTTTAATCTTAAAGGGATACTGGGACAGTTCACCCAAAATTAAACAGAATTTCTTTTTTTTTTTTTTTTAATATCTCTCTGTATTGAGATCATTTTTGGGTGAACTGTACCTTAGATGTTAGTATATATTTGTTTGTTTCAATATATTAAATCACAGCTATTTAGCTGAAAATAGTGCCTTACTGAAATTCAACCCAAGCCATGTTAGTATCAGACTCTGTGAATTAAATTTCAGTATTTTCAGTGTATGTATAAAATATATTATGATGTTTTGTGTTCAGATTTGCTCATATGGTGTCTTGTACATATGGCTGCATTTAATTTCAGCAGATTTTGGGGGTATTTAAACTTTTTTATTTGATTCCTACAGTCAGCATGTACTATAATTTTTGTAAACATAGAAAAGCTTCATATAAACCCCTAGAAAGTCTGTATGTAGTACTGTGAATCACTATTAAACCCAAATCACCCCTATATAAATGCTTCATATTTTACAACATAACCCTTTTGAATAATGCATGCAAAGTCAAGTGTAACAGCAAAAGAACAGAAATGGCACCTGAATAAAATGAAAGGTAAGTAAGCTTAGTGTTACGAACTCTCAGGAATGTGTGGACAAGTCCCTGATGTTGTGAAGGCCAGCATCCCAGAGTATGTGGGGTTTAACCACAGCTAGTATGGGGCTGCAGGGAGCTCCAGCCAGACAAAACGCCTCGTCCACATCTAGACCCCATTCCCGGAGAGTTTTCAGGGCAGACGCACAGACGTTCGTAGAGCCCCATGCTGTTAAAACACAAATGCAGAGAGGGCTGTTCTCTCGCCCAAACTTCCTCCTCATCTGACCGATCAGAACGGCAAACTCCTTCATGCAGATCTGGCAACATAAGACTATGTTAAAGGGTTAGTTCGCCCAATTTGCAAAATTATGTCATTAATAACTTACCCTCATGTCGTTCCAAACCAGTAAGACCTCCGTTTATCTTTGGAACACAGTTTAAGATATTTTAGGTTTAGTCCGAGAGCTCTCAGTCCCTCCATTGAAGCTGTGTGTACGGTATACTGTCAATGTCCAGAAAGGAAAGAAAAACATCATCAAAGTAGTCCATGTGACGTCAGAGGGTCAGTTAGAATATTTTGAAGCACCTAAAATACATTTTGGTCCAAAAATAGCAAAAACTACGACTTTATTCAGCATTGTCTTCTCTTCCGTGTCTGTTGTAAGACAGTTCAAAACAAAGCAGTTTGTCATATCCGGTTCGCGAACTAATCATTCGATGTACTCGTGAACGAGTCATTATCTGGCTCGGCTCGGTGTTCATCTTCACAGCAGTTAATCAGTGTACTGTTTGAGTGCATGCATTACTCCGGGATATTGGTTTGTTTGAACTCAGAGAGAGTGTCAGCCACATTAAAAAAAGTTAACAGCTTAAGTCATTTGTGGATTAATGCGTATTGGAGACGCGAACCATTTAAAACGATTCAGTTCGATTTGGTGAACTGGTTCAAAAAGATCTGGTTACATTGAATGATTCATTCGCGAACCGGATATGACAAACTGCTTTGTTTTGAACTCTCTCACAACAGACACGGAAGAGAAGACAATGCTGAATAAAGTCGTAGTTTTTGCTATTTTTGGACCAAAATGTATTTTTGATGCTTCAAAAAATTCTAACTGACCCTCTGATGTCACATGGACTACTTTGATGATGTTTTTCTTACCTTTCTGGACATGGACAGTATAGCGTTCACACAGCTTCAATGGAGGGACTAAGAGCTCTCGGACTAAATCTAACTATGTTCTGAAGATAAATGGAGATCTTACTGGTTTGGGACGACATGAGGGTGAGTTATTAATGACATAATTTTCATTTTTGGGTGAACTAACGCTTTAATATGACAAATGAAACTTAAAAGCGGTACTAGGGCAAAAAAAGATGATTGCATAAATATAAATATTTCATGATTTACCTTTGCTGCTTTGAAGGTCTCTATTTGGGTTTCACTGAATCCAAAATCTGAAAGACTGTCAAGTGAATCCTCAGTGAAACCGATAACATCACCTGAGATAATGACCTTGAGCTGACTGAGGACGTGATCATCACACTGATCGTACAGAAAAGCAGCTGGAATTCCTAAATGCAACAAAATGGGCAAACTTTAATATGTATTAATGCAATTATTTGATGAAAAAAACTACAACAATGCATTAAAAATAAATAATATTATTTTAAACCTGAATTGTTAAACTTTGTACCTGTATGCAGAGCTTCACAGACATCATCCCTGTCAGTAGAGAGGAACAGCTTAACTTTGTTTGACTGAAGAGTATTTATGAGTTCTTCCTTTTTGCAAAAGAAAAATTTGCCTATTTCTAGACCTGGTGATAAAAAAAAAAAAAATGCAATATAAGCACATGTAAAAAAAAAAAAAAGATTTGCATAATTGCATAAAACAAGTGAAACAAATAATTAAAAAGTACATACAAAAAAAAAGCCATTTTTTTATTTAAGTATTTAAGTCACAAATCCTATGTTTGTTTGTTTTTATCATTGTGAGACATCCAAGATATTTTTGATAAATTATTACCTAACTATAAAAGTAGCATGAAAACAATTTTTTTTTACATACATTACATATATCACCTGCCATAAAATGGTGATTCTGATGATTTGGTTAATAAAACAAAGTCAAAACTTTATTACAAAACATTAAATACAAAACATTTTTTAATAATTTTGGGAGCACCACCATTAACTGACCGCTTTGTGAAAAAAATAAAATAAGTTATAGTTCATATTTTTATAGTCTACGTAAGTGCCATATTAACCCTCTGGGCTTCTTCGCCCGAAAACGGGCGAAAACTTGAACGTTTTGAAATGTTTAATTGTTTTGCTTCATCGGATGGGGATTTGTTGTATTACCTATATGAACATACAAAAAAATCAAGGAGATGATTCTGATTTGTTAAAGGGTCGTAAAAAAAAAAGTCACACTTAGCTTCCTCCCGCCCGAAAACGGGCGACATAGGAAATGAATGGGAAATACGAAAAAATAGGAAAACTCAGAGAAACTTTTGGTGGTACAAGCTACAGATCAGCAACTGTGCTGAAAAAAAGTGTACAGCAATGAAGGGGTGAAACTCTAGAACATCAAGAGTGCAAATAAGACCCCCCCCCCCCACACACACACACCCACGCACACAAACACACACACACATACACAGATAAACTGGCGACTGCAACAGCAAATTTGTAGAATATTCCACATAAAATCAATAAATGAAAAAAAAAAACTTGCTCAAATGCACACACACACACACACACACAGAGAGAGAGAGAGAGAGAGAGAGAGAGAAAGAGAGAGACTGGTAAGACTGCAACAGCAGATTTTGAGAATATGCAAAAATAAATAAATAAAAAATACAAAAAGAGACTCTCGCTCAAATGCAACACACACACACACACACACACACATTCACTCACACACACACACACACACACACACACACACACACACACACACACACACACACACACACACACACACACACACACACACACATTGTGTTCCCTTTCTAACCAAATGCTATAGTTTAATTGTAATCATAATGCAAAATCTGATACTTATCTAAACATTTTTGTTAAGAAAATAAAGTAATCATCTTTTAGAATATCTAAATGTATATCTAAATAAAAAAAACGAATAAGATAGAGAAATCATGTCTAAAACAACAAAAGGAATCAAAAAGCCTTTCTATATAGGATATATAGGAAGCTATAGACAGCCTACAGGCTGGTACAGGACATTACACAAAAGTGCCTATTTTTTAAAGCCACTAGATGAAGTTCTTCTCCTGGAACATTTTTTTTTTAGGCTGGCACTCTATTTTGATGTGAAATGCTGCATTTATTGAATTTTTTTTTTAAATAAATATAAAATAAAAAATGATATATTAATTCTAATGGAAAAAATAGCTCATAAAAATTATATAATTAATGCAAAGTATCATAAAAAAATCTAAAAATTCTAAATAATAATCAGAAAACATTATAGAACAAAAATATATTTGATTGGTTATCCTGGGAAAAAGTAAAGTACAATTTTAAGGCTTCGCCCGTTTTCGGGCGGGAGGAAGCTAAGTGTGACCCATTTACGAAGAAGCCCAGAGGGTTAAAAATGTCAAGTGAACTTACCATAATACTTTACACTCTCAACTATCTTCATTTTGATTTCTTCAGAGCACTCCTTTGCGATGAGGATCACTTCAAAAAGCAAAGACTCGGTCTCTTTCTGTTCCACAAGTCTCTCGTTCACTATTTGTACTGCCTACATTCACAGCAAGCATTTGGAAATCGTAAAAAAAAAAAAAAAACTCCTCAGAAACTGACCACGCGTATAACATTTAATAACTAGACCTTTCCTACCTTAACAAAAGTGACTGCTCTTCCTTTGGGTAGTGCATCATCTGTGTTTGTGGACGCAGAGATCGAGTCCAAGTCAAACAGGTCATTATACTGCAGCGCTATCATAAGAGGACCGGTGCAATTCTGAACAAACAGATGAGCTGCAGTTATAAATGAGCGTAAATTGCACGTCATTAAGTGTCTTTAGTTACTGGAGAGAAGTTACCACGCATATAGAGTAGTAACATTTGACTTCACCTTTTCATCTTCCATACTCTTCAAAATATCCGTCCTTTACCTGCATAAACAGACGCGGAAGTGAAGAAAACGTGGCGAGCGGTTACTTAAACGAACACAGACCAAAACTACGCGTAGTTTTGCACGATATTGATACTCCTAAAAGACATATATGATGTAATAAAATAATGAAACGCGAGTAACTTTACCTATATACTTCCCGCCTGCTTCAAGCTGCATAGTGTACACAGTGACAGTGTGCAAACCAAGTGCACTATTATTAGTAGCCTACTGCTGTCATTCACTTTCATTGTAATCCGCCGCCACCCTGCGCCCTGGAGCGGCACATCAGATTAAAGGGTTAGTTCATCCAAAAATTGAAATTATGTCATTAACACTGTTGAGAACGTTACTTAAAAAAGTAATTAGTTATAGTTACTCACTACTTCTTCCAAAAAGTAACTGAGTTAGTAACTGAATTACTCTATAATAAAAGTAACTCGTTACCAGAGAAATTACTGCGTTACTGTAAAAAAAAAAAAAAGTTGCTATATGTCAAAGAATTTGTTTTCGATATTTATTGCACGTCAACAGACAGCAAGAGTTTTATCCTGCACTCTTTGTAAAAAAGTATTTTTGGCCACTAGCTTTGTAGATGCGTGTGTCACACATTACATGTACACATTACATGCACGTTCTTGCCTTTGACTACAATGAATTTGAAGTAGTGTTTATCTCCACCTTGAAAATGCCAACTTTTCATCAGATTGCTCCTGACTCGCCATTTCTCCTGCTGCTGCGAATCTCTGTGTAGCTGTTGCGTGTGTGTGACTGTGTGTGTTTGGCGCCGCTGGCGCGTGTGTGTAAAAACACTGGCTCTGATTGGCTACCATGAAACACATGACTCTGCCTTAGCCAATCATAATCGCTTATCTCGTTATTAACCCACCTGCTCACTCGCTGTGTGAGCCAGGGGTGCGTTCGGATTGCATATTAAATCAATGCATAGTAACGCAACGCATTTAACGTTCAGTAACGTTAACGGCGTTGTAACGACGGGAAAAGTAATTAGTTAGATTACCCCGTTACTGAAAAAATAACGTCGTTACCTAACGCTGTTCTTTTAAACGCCGTTATTCCAAACACTGGTCATTAATAGCCCTATTCGGACGGGACCAGTTTTACAGGGGGTCGTTAGAGAAATATGTGTTTCACAGACGTACTTGTTGATTTTAATCCCGTCTGAATCAGCCACGTCTGTGTTTTTCTCATACAACCTCTGTGATAATTCCAGAGCAAATTACCTACTCTGAGAAAACGAATCCCGTCCGAATGTCTGTGATTGCCGGTGATATTTTATTTCACAACGCGTTTCCTTGTGTGTTTTGGCCAACGTGAATTACCGTTGATGCTATTACCACGCGCATGTATTTGATATATTGATATATTTGCATACCGCCTATTGTAATATCATGCATCACGTAAGATTACTCACATTAATTTATGCACTCAGTTACATAAGTACCTTTATGAAAATTAAACATATGGTAGGTTTAGCCTACTACACACACACACAAAAAAAAGGAAAACAAGTTACACTAAAGGAACCACACATTAACATGGTTAATGGCAATCATTCTGAATGAATGCAATGCACGCATACAGAGCACGTGATCTCTGTGATGCCCAGATGCACAAAACAGACCCTCCCACCTCTGTAATAAACACGGAGATGTTAGTCCCGTCCGAACTGGTACATGAAAATCGCAGACGTCAGGTGGTAAGAATCGAAACTCAAACGTAGTTTAGAAAACTAGTCCCGTCCGAATAGGGCTAAATCACTCACCCTCATGTCGTTCCAAACTCGTAAGACCTCCGTTCATCTTCGAAACACAGTTTAAGATATTTTAGATTTAGTCCAAAAATAATTTGGACCAAAATGTATTTTCGATGCTTCAACAAATTATAACTGACCCTCTGATGTCACATGGACTACTTTGATGATGTTTTTATAAGATGAACGGAGGGTTTGGAACGACATGAGGGTGAGTCATTAATGACATAATTTTAATATTTGGGTGAACTAACCCTTCAAATCAGATCTGCTGGTGTAGTTTCTGCTTTTATTAAAATATTCAGTAAAAATCTGTGTCTTTAACTGTCCGTTGCCATATAAAGAAGATCCTGTAATGGTGCTGATTTCAGGTTTATGAATCGTAACTGGTTTAATTTCGAGACGGACATCACAAAAAAAATAACTGGCAGTTCAGCAATGTTGCTTCAGTAATCAGTCTGATGAATTATTATTCACTGCAGAATAAACCCGTCACAGGTTTGTGAGCCTTTTGACTACACTTGTTGTGCATGGTTTTGATTCACTAAAACGAACCGACTCATAACCGAGATAGCACACGTAGCCCTACGTCTGTTAAAGATCACTTCATCTGGAAAGCATCTGCTGTGTACAAACATCTGATAGACATCTTTAAGATGTCACTTTTACATACATTTTCTGAAACGAAACTTCCTATAGGCTATAGACGTATTGCAAATGAGCAAACACTCTAGTCAAGTCATGTCACATTTAGGCTATTTGTATAGTATGGTGCCCGGAAGGTGAAATGGTCAGTTCACTTACCGGAAGTTTTGTTGTGGCCACGACATAATAA
The DNA here is from genome assembly GCF_963082965.1 of Carassius carassius. Classification (NCBI taxonomy): domain Eukaryota; kingdom Metazoa; phylum Chordata; class Actinopteri; order Cypriniformes; family Cyprinidae; genus Carassius; species Carassius carassius. The sequence continues at coordinate 14,725,954 of NC_081804.1, forward strand.
CTCGTGGGAACGTGATATTACGTTGTGGCCAAGAGATAATTTTGTCAAGGTAGCAACATCCTTATGTCGAGGCCTAGAGATAGAGCATTGCGCTATCAAGTGCAAGGTTGTGGGTTCGATTCCCCGGGAACACATGATAGGTAAAAATTGATAGCCTGAATGCACTGTAAGTTGCTTTGGATAAAAGCGTCTGCTAAATGCATAAATTTAATTAAATTTTAATTTAATTTTTAATTTATGTTAAGAGAATGACATCCATTTCTTGTTTCCATGACTTCTTATGGTTAGGAAACTACATATTTTTCTTGTGGCCATATGTTAAATGTAAACAAACCTGCATGATCATAGCAACCTGAGATTATCAGAGGTGGATTCCTTAATATTTTATTTTGAATTTAGAAGTTATTATATTATTTATTATAGAAATTATTACATTATTAAATTATTATATTAACCATAGGCCTTGGCTACTGGACTGTATTATGTGCAATTGTCAGCAATCAAATTCATCATGAATAAATGTTACAGAAAGTGCATAATATAAAATAGGTCTAAAAGAAAACATTTTTATCCATAAGTCCATTAACTAATAGTTTTTTCCCCATGTGACGACCCTGAGTCTCCTGATTCAATTGGTCCAGGTCGTGAGAGCTCCTGATTGGTTTTTTCTCTCCTCTAATTCAATAAAACCTCTTTTTTGATTCAAACGTTTCTGTTTGATACGAGCTGGTCGTAACACCCATTATAATTGTATATTATTATTATAAGCCTATTATTATTGGTTTTATAATCATAATTTTCCCCCTTTATTTCGATCTCTTTGCTTAATGTTCTGAATACTTTTGTAAATAATAGCCTACTGTAAATGCTGGACATGCAAATAAAGCTTTGATTATGCTGACTGGAATTTTAGCTGGAATGCAGTTTAAATTAAACATGTATTAAATTTTATTTTGGCAAATTAATGGATCATAATTCTAAAGTATTTATATAGTATTTCACTGAGAAATTTATAATTTACTTAGTTTAATGTGTAACTGAAAACACAACACGCTCATTTATCATCATACATGGGCATAAATACAATCATAAAGTCAAAACTTTATTGGCAAAATTGTCAGGCGTTTATTTACGTGTTCTACTGTACAGACGTGAATTTACTTTTCCTTCAGCCTGAAGTTAATTCATTACACTTTTTAGTGTGAAAGGGCTTTTACATTTGCTATAAATAGAACTTCTTATATTAACAACACACCTGCACATATTTAAAAAGCAATGCAAAAGTAATCAAAAGCAACGTAACACATAACTTTTCACATAAAGTAACTAAGTAACATAATTAGTTACTTTTTTAGGGAGGAACGCAATATTGTAATGTATTACTTTTAAAATTAACTTTCTCCAACACTGACAATAAATCACTTTTCCAGCTAAAGTCAGTTCATTGATGATTCAGTGATGTCATCATCCAGTTCAGCTCTCTTCCAATAGTGCAACCAGTCAAGCGTCAGATCTATAAAAATATGATGATAATTGAGATAATTAGAACATGAGATAATGAATTAACAAAAGTTATTTCATAACGTAGCCTATAGATATTTGGAATATATAAAATGTTCTACGTTACTGAACAAGGATTTAAACAAATAAATGATGTTTGATATTAAAGTGATAAATAAATACATTTTCTTCATTATCAGATTACCATTCATATTCAAACAGTAGTGTGGCAAGACTGGTTTCTGTTGTAATTTCCAGTATGTTTTCACTGCTCATCACAGCAGAACATACAGTATTTCAAGAGCAAGAAGGAAGCTGTTCATGCTATCAGCACTTAATCAGCTGTGATATTTAGCTCTTCCTTATAAGAAAGTATTTGAATATCTTGTAGGCTATCTGACTGTTTGTGTACCATTTGAGTTTCACATGAGGTGTTAACCTATTCCTGTAAAGGCATATGCACAGGCAGTTTTGTGTATTATTGAGGTGTGGCAGGTGCCGCACATTTTTTATGTATTGAAGGAACACGTTGAGGAGAGCTGTCTAAGTGGCCTAGTCTTTGTTTCCGACTATTTTTGGATTCCAGCACAAGACGATGACTTAAGTGTTTAATACTGCAGAACTGGACAAGACAACCGCTGGACCTGCAAGTGGAGGGTAATAAAGGCAAGTTGAGTTAATGTGTATTCAAGTGCCTTTTCTAGACAGGTTTCAGCTGGATCCAACAAGTTCTAATTGAGTGTTGTCTATGACTCTGTAAATAAAAATTGCATATTGGGAGTATTTGTTATATGGAATGATATTTAGCAAATTTAACAAGATATAATGTTAATGGTAACATATCTGATACTAGGCTGTTAAAAAGGGGAGTGAAAAAAATTATTTAGACACCAGATATAATTATTTTTTTATTTTTTATAAAATAAAGTAAACTATGATGTATTATACCCAAAGAATTCTTCACACAGTGGACTACCAGTAAAAATGTATTTTGTTATCGCTCTTCAATATTTCTCCCTGCGACCGCAGTTTGGAAGATGGATGGAAGATATGATATACAGTGTGTGTAAATCTGATTCTGTCCCTTTGTCTTTTTTGTGATTTTTAATGTTCATCTCTTTCACTCTTCGCCTTTATCCCTCTCTTTCATTTGTAGTGTCTCTCTTTCTCTCCTATTTTCACAACTGTCATAAAAAGATTTAAAATGTCATAAAAAGTTTAAGCAGCTACTCTTCAAAGGCAAAAAGTTGGCTGTTGAAAATACTGAATTGTACTGTATTAATGGAACTGAGATAAACAACAGACTCTTGTCTTACCGAATGATTAAAGCCTCAATAGTTAGTAAATGGCACATTCCAGTGGCTCTTTCCTGAGCTGATGACTTCCTTCCCCTCTCTGTGGCTCTGCATACAGTGAACGGTTTAGGAATGTGTTCATACTATTCAGAATATTATTCTTTATGTTTTAAACTACAACTGAGAAGACACTATTCCAAAGGATCTAATTTTACAACAGTAAGTGCCACTATAATGCTCTGTTTTATATTGAAGTTTACTTCTTTCATGGAAATGTGTTTTTATGTTCAGTTTGTAGCTATTTTGTGCTGCTTTTGATTATAGTTCCATTACATTATTTTTATTTAAGGCATCATTCTCAGGCATAATCATGTATTTTGTTATTGTTCTGCACTGTTTACACTTTTCTCTCTCTCTTTCAAAACTGGGACTTGGACTATTTAAGTACTTTATTGTTGCATTGCAACAGACTGTATTCTCAAGGCAGCACTATTCAATTTTTATGACTGTTTCACTGAAAAAGAATGTTATCGGTACACTTTAAGCACACCCAGTTTTAATGGACTGCAGGTGGCTGTCAACACGTTTAACTTTGGTGGTGACGACATGCTTTTTAGTCATGCAACCCAGAGTTTAATAAAGGCAGACTTGTACCATCTAACAGCGTGTCTACACTGGACGTGCAACAGCTAAAGTCTGTCTACATTGGACGCAGCAAAGCGACTATTGAAAATCATTTGAAATCTGTGTCAATACGTCATAAATAGAACGCAGCAGCAGTTTTCTGTCGGGGATTTCACACGCCATGCCACGCCGCATCCAGTGTAGACACGGTGTAAGATTTTTTTTTTCAGTTGCAGTTACTTGTTTTAAATTGTTTTTAAATTTTACTTTATTAAAATGATAAATTATGGAACCACAGACTTTTTTATATTAAATCAGAATTGCGAGATATAAGCTAAGAATTCTGGATTTTTATTAACAATTCCAGGTTTGCATCTCACAGTGAGTTTAAATCTCATAATTCTGACTTTTTTTCTCAGAATTCTAAATTTACTTCTTGGGATTCTTGCTATTTTGTTTGCTTGCTTGATTTTTTTTTTCACCACAGAATAAAAAAAGGTAATTGCAACTTTATATCTCACAATACTGACTTGTTCCGATCTCAATTTGTTTATATCTTGCAAATCTGAGAAAAAAAGTATGAATTTTGAGATAAAAACAATCACAATTGAGTTGTTATTGTATTTTTTTATTCCATAGCAGAAATAGCCTTCATTAGGGATAGTTCGCTCAAAAATTTAAATTCAGCCATCATTTGTTCATCCTCAGTTTTCCAGTGGAACACAATAGGAGATATTTAGCAGAGTGTGTATAGAATGTATGACTTCACATTACAGACTCCTAATTATATTTACCAAGGTTTTGAAATGACATACTTACAGAATTTCCACTTTCGGGTCAACTATTCCTACAATTTTTTTTGTAAACCGTTCCCTTCGGGCTGACTAAAGTGTTGCACAACCATTCTAACCAGTAGGGGCCATCACAAAACAAGGTAACTAACACTTGCCAGACACAAACTGTCTTTTGTATGTATATTTCCAGTGACCCACTGGCCTGATCCATTTCACCATGACACCAAGACCAACATTAAAACCAACTAAAACACTTCACACCAACACCACAACAGCTGCTCCAGGCTTCCTGCCCTCTCTCCTGGACAGGATTCCTTGTGAGTATATCATATGAATCCTCATTTCAGCACCTGCTCCACGAGGGCCGATCTAATTCCACCCCTTGCAGACATTTCTTTCTACTCAATTTTCACTTGTTACAACTTTAACTTGTCTTACGACTCCTGGCCTCGGTCTCACCTCATCCTTCAGATGTGTGTCCCTGGACTGTGATATGTGATGGAATATTGTTGTTTTTGCCACAACAGTGCCAAGATGGGCCATCTATGCTATATTTGCTGCCGTCATCCTGCTCATTCTTATCTGTGTGATATGCTGCTGTGTGAAATGCTGCTGCAAAGGGAAAAAGAAGAGGAAGAAGAAGTTGGACCAGAAGATCAGTATGAAAGGGATCTCAGGAACTACAACCACAGCTCTGGTAAGAGATGGATCATCCATGCTTGTGAATGCTGCTTAAATTGTTCTTCTAGTCAGAAAAAAAAGCATTATGGAAACTTCTCACTTAATCTCACATGCGTGTCCTCTAGAGATTTAGAAGAGATCTCAACATAAAATCTGTTTTTCAAACAAACAAGTCTTTGAAACTCCAAGATACCGTAGTAGGTTCAACATTTCTCATCAAATACGTCAGTGCTTTTAACATTGCTTTTATTGTCCTCTAATCTTGCAATATATCAATAATTATCTCATTTATGCCTATGTATTTTTTTCTTTTAAGATATTTTAAAGGCAAGGTTTGTAATGTCTGCACTAGTGTGGCAAAACAAAATTCCTCAACACTCCCATCATCTGCTATTGGTTGAAAAAAAAAAAACATCCAAGTCCCGTCTCCAAATTCACACCATTGGCTGCCATTGTTGACATGGTCCTTTAAAGGAACAGCTCATCCAAAAATTTTAATTTGGTGAACATTTACTCATGTAAGCTGTAAATGAATTTTCTTAATGGAAACAGATTTGGAGAAATCTATCATTCAATCACTTGATCACCAATGGATCCTCGGCAGTGAATGGGTGCCGTCAGAATGAAAGTCCAAACAGCTGATAAAAACATCACAATAATCCACTCCAGTTGAGTCTAGTCCAACAATTAACATCTGCTGATGAGAAAAGCTGTTTGTTTATAAGAAACAAAATCCATCAATAAGGTTCTGGCCAAAATACAAGTCCATAATTCATAATAACGCTTCACCCAGTGAAAAAGTCTCTCATATCAAAATCCAATTACATATTTTGGATTGTTTTGGCCTTTGAATGGTGCTTGATCTGTGAATATTTCTCTCCTGATTTAGACTAAAGAACCTTTTCACTGCAGAAAGCAATATTATGGATAGAGGACTCGTATTTTAGCCAGAAGCAATGGTTTGAAGTTAAAAATGTGTTGATGATGTATTTGTTTCTTACAAACACAATGCTTTATCTTGGATCATTTTGATGTATTTATCAGCTGTTTTGACACTCATTCTGATGGCACCCATTCACTGCAGAGCATCCATTAGTGAGCAAGTGATGTGATGCTAAATTTCTCTAAATCTGCTCTGATGAAAAACAAACTCATCTATATCTTGTATGACCTGAGGGTGAGTACATTTTCAGCAGATTTTCATTTTTGGGATACTGGATTTACTGACAGGTCCAGCCTGAGACAGAGGGTGCGGAGTATGGATCAGCTGACCAGCAGAGAGGAAAACTGCAGTACTCACTGGAGTTCAACACATCCAGATCAGAGGTCACTATATCTCTTTCACTGATTTTACAGCAGTGCGCACATCGGTTCATTCCAAAATGCCAATATTCTCAATGTTATAAAGCGAGATTGTACTTTTAGAATAATAGAAAAATCATTCAAACTATGAATCCGAATTACAGAAACTACGTAGTGCTTAAAATTAACAAACAAGTTAGAATTACTTTACATTTCATCTTCTTCACTTCCAAGTCATCATTATTTCTTTTTTTTTTCTGACTGTTCAAGACATTCTATCAATTAATGTGAAGTGCATATTTTTATTTAAAGTCCATGGGGAAGAAGCATACATAATTTGACTAAAAATCACCAATATACTTTTTAAAATTATTATTGTGGATTTTCATGGATGAATTGTTCTGCACAAGACTAGTAATGTAAACTGACAAAGTAAATACAGACTTTAAGGAAACGCTTTTAGATTAAAACTGTTTTTAAGATCATAATCTAATATATACTGTACCATATTTCTCATCAGCTGACTGTAGGGATAAAAGAAGCTGCTGCTTTGAAAGCGATGGACTCAGGAGGGACATCTGACCCTTATGTGAAAGTCTACATCCTTCCCAGCAAGTTCAAAACATATGAGACGAAAGTCTTCAGGAAAACCCTAAACCCAGTGTTCAATGAAAATTTCAAATATCAGGTAAACCATGCAGCATATGAAATCATTCACTATCATAGGGGAAATAGATTCATATTAGAACAACAGTCTTTTGTCAGCTCAATCGATGACCTGATGAGGTGGAGTTGTTGATGTGTTGTTTTCATCACTTGCAGATCCCTCAGAAGGAGCTGACTGAGTCGATACTGGTGATGCAAGTCTATGACTTTAACAGATTCTCCAAACACGACATCATCGGTGAGATCAGACTGAATCTGTCCACAGTGGACTGGAATCATGTGATCGAGGAGTGGAGAGATCTGAGCGAAGCTTCCAAACATGAGGTTTAGTTCAGTATCTATATACAGTGCACATTGTTATTCTCTAAAAACTGGAATTCAACTGCAAGTCCCAAAAAGTTATTTTGCCCTTTACATGCAGTACATTGTCCTTTTCACAGCAAGAGCATCTGGGAGAGATCTGCTTTTCTCTTCGTTATGTCCCGGCTAGTAGTAAACTCACTGTGATCATCCTTGAAGCCAAGAACCTGAAGAGGATGGACCATGGTGGCTCTTCAGGTGACATTCTTATTAAAATATCCTACATCCTCTAAAGTGTAGTCTGCAATCACTACTGACCCTGTTGAAAGAAACAGCATATGTTGGTTAGGTATTTTTTGACGCTGGGCTGCTGGTCCTTTGCTGGTTTGAACTGGTCCATTGCTGGTTTATGCTGGTCCATTGCTGGTTTGAACTGGTCCTTTGCTGGTTTATGCTGGTCCATTGCTGGTTTGAACTGGTCCTTTGCTGGTTTATGCTGGTCCTTTGCTGGTTTGAACTGGTCCTTTGCTGGTTTGAACTGGTCCTTTGCTGGTTTGAACTGGTCCTTTGCTGGTTTATGCTGGTCCTTTGCTGGTTTATGCTTGTCCATTGCTGGTTTGAACTGGTCCTTTGCTGGTTTGAACTGGTCCTTTGCTGGTTTATGCTGGTCCATTGCTGGTTTGAACTGGTCCTTCGCTGGTTTATGCTGGTCCTTTACTGGTTTGAACTGGTCAATTGCTGGTTTATGCTGGTCCTTTGCTGGTTTGAACTGGTCCATTGCTGGTTTATGCTGGTCCATTGCTGGTTTGAACTGGTCCTTTGCTGGTTTATGCTGGTCCATTGCTGGTTTGAACTGGTCCTTTGCTGGTTTATGCTGGTCCTTTGCTGGTTTGAACTGGTCCTTTGCTGGTTTGAACTGGTCCTTTGCTGGTTTATGCTGGTCCTTTGCTGGTTTATGCTTGTCCATTGCTGGTTTGAACTGGTCCTTTGCTGGTTTATGCTGGTCCATTGCTGGTTTGAACTGGTCCTTCGCTGGTTTATGCTGGTCCTTTGCTGGTTTGAACTGGTCCTTTGCTGGTTTATGCTGGTCCTTTGCTGGTTTATGCTTGTCCATTGCTGGTTTGAACTGGTCCTTTGCTGGTTTATGCTTGTCCTTTACTGGTTTGAACTGGTCAATTGCTGGTTTATGCTGGTCCTTTGCTGGTTTGAACTGGTCCATTGCTGGTTTATGCTGGTCCATTGCTGGTTTGAACTGGTCCTTTGCTGGTTTATGCTGGTCCATTGCTGGTTTGAACTGGTCCTTTGCTGGTTTATGCTGGTCCTTTGCTGGTTTGAACTGGTCCTTTGCTGGTTTGAACTGGTCCTTTGCTGGTTTATGCTGGTCCTTTGCTGGTTTATGCTTGTCCATTGCTGGTTTGAACTGGTCCTTTGCTGGTTTATGCTGGTCCATTGCTGGTTTGAACTGGTCCTTCGCTGGTTTATGCTGGTCCTTTGCTGGTTTGAACTGGTCCTTTGCTGGTTTATGCTGGTCCTTTGCTGGTTTATGCTTGTCCATTGCTGGTTTGAACTGGTCCTTTGCTGGTTTATGCTTGTCCATTGCTGGTTTGAACTGGTCCTTCGCTGGTTTATGCTGGTCCTTTACTGGTTTGAACTGGTCCATTGCTGGTTTATGCTGGTCCTTTGCTGGTTTGAACTGGTCCATTGCTGGTTTATGCTGGTCCATTGCTGGTTTGAACTGGTCCTTTGCTGGTTTATGCTGGTCCATTGCTGGTTTGAACTGGTCCTTTGCTGGTTTATGCTGGTCCTTTGCTGGTTTGAACTGGTCCTTTGCTGGTTTGAACTGGTCCTTTGCTGGTTTATGCTGGTCCTTTGCTGGTTTATGCTTGTCCATTGCTGGTTTGAACTGGTCCTTTGCTGGTTTATGCTGGTCCATTGCTGGTTTGAACTGGTCCTTCGCTGGTTTATGCTGGTCCTTTACTGGTTTGAACTGGTCCTTTGTTGGTTTATGCTGGTCCATTGCTGGTTTGAACTGGTCCTTTACTGAAAAAAAAAACGCATATGCTGGTTAAGTATGTTTTAATGCTGAGATGCTGGTCCTTTGCTGGTTTATGCTGGTCCTTTGCTGAAAAAAACAGCATATGCTGGGTAGGTATGTATTGATTCTGGGATGCTGGTTTATGCTGGTCCTTTGCTGGTTTATGCTAGTCCTTTTGCTGGTTTATGCTAGTCCTTTTGCTGGTTTATGCTGGTCCTTTGCCAGCACATGACCAGCATAAACCAGCAAAGGACCAATTCAAACCAGCAAGGGACCATCATAAATAAAAAAAGGACCAGCATAAACCAGCATCCCAGCATCAAAACATACCTAACCAGCATATGCTGTTTTTTTTCAGCAGGGGACAGAAACAAAACTCCTCAAACACTAGAAATGGTAACATTGGCTCACAGGAAAAATGTGCCTCTACCTACAGTTTTGTAAACCGTACCAATAAATGTACAATTCACTGCAGTGTCCAGCTAAAATGAATACTAGTGGCAGTAAAACACGTGAATTGCTTTTCTGACAACAGTAAACTTGCTCGGTAGCTCACCTGGTACAGAACTGCATTTGCGATGAAAAGCTCAGGTACGACTCCTGTGAAACATACGTGAGTCACGATACACAAGTTCACAGACTTGTAAAGGGCAAGCTATAAAGCGGCAAAACATTGCCAAATACAAGTTCATCTGTTTTAGATGCAACTAAATGTGCTTTTTAGTGCCACTAACTGGACATTTCACTTTGAAAGAATTTGATTTTGTAGAAATGCCGCTATACAGGTGAAAAAAAAGAAATAGCTGTGTACCTGTGTTATTCCAATTCCAACGTATTTTAGCCATAGCATTATTTCATGAAGATATAGGGAGTGTGTTAAGCTTAGAAATGGATTAATAGTTCTGTTTTTGTTCTGTAGACCCTTATGTGAAAGTCCAATTGATTCTGGATAAGAAAAAGTGGAAGAAGAAGAAAACATCAGTGAAGAAGCAGACACTGAATCCATACTTTAATGAATCTTTCACTTTTGAAGTGTCATTTGAACAGATTCAGGTGAGTGATGCCTAGAAACCGGTTGCTAAGATGAATTAAGCGTCCAATGGCAAATAAATGGACAACATTTGCTGTGACCTTCCGGAGCCACTGTCATGTTTATCCTCAGAAGTACCTGAGAATTTGTCTATTAGACTGACTGGTTTTCGATGGTTTGATTTGTGTCTGTGAGGAAAAAATAAATAGGGTTGTAAAGTCAGAATATCATTCTCATATGATTTCAACCTCGTCAAGTAATTTAAATTGTGTATAACCATTTCTTTTGCTCATTATCCCTTAATACAGAAAGTCCAGCTGGTCATCTCTGTGTGGGATCATGACAAAATGAGCAGAAATGATGCGATTGGCAAGATCTATCTGAGCTGTGATGCTACAGGAAACCAGTTGCGTCATTGGGCGGACATGCTGTCCAACCCACGCAAGCCTGTGGCTCAGTGGCACACGTTACTCTCCTCTGAACAGGTGGACACAACGCTGGCCTTAATACACACGCTAAAGATCCCATTCACAAACAAAGCCTTCTGAAAAACCTCCATTCTCATTCCTTGTAACAATGTTCACAAGAATTTCATTAAGTTACTGGAGTGTAATGCTCAGACTATAGTAAAGACCAATGAGAAGATATCTGATTTCTTGCCATTCTTTGTGGTTTATTTATAACAATACATAAAAATTTCATTACTCTCTACTATTTTGTCTTCTACATCATTTTTAGCGAATAACAAGTCCAATATATTTTAGTCAAACATATGAAAGCAAATCTGTTTATAAGAATGGTCTTCCTAAGAAAAGCTAATTTTTTGTAGTTAAATGCTGCTGTTAGCCATGTTTTAAAATCAGATATAACGATACATCTATTTTATTTGTTGTATTTAGCATAAATTTATCTGTAAGATTCATGTAATGCTGTCACATCCCCCTAATTTTGTATTAAATGATCTATTACTTCCTTATATATGTATAAATAAGCCTCTATTCACTATTTAGAGACATTTATACTTAATGTTTTGTTGTTTATATAATTTATGCAAAACCTTCTAATGTTTTGAAGTTTTGGATAAAATGATGATACGTTCAGTGCTCAGGTTTTGATACTGCAGATGCGAGACTGTTGTTTTAGGTTTGGTGAGTTCACACACACACACACACACACACACACACACACACACACACACACACACACACACACACACACACACACACACACACTTATTTCTCTTGTGACTACAGTAGGCACTAGATAAGAGTGTGAATATCAGGCTTTCAGCACACATGTAGGCAAATTACAGCGTTATAATGAGGTTTCTTCCTTTGAGCAAGTTTAAAGAATGCTAAAGGCTGGAGAACTCATTAGTTGCTCTTGCACAGTCATGTTTTAAACATGCTTGAAACTTTATGTCATCAACAAGCACACTTTTTGTACCTTCTTCAAGGTGTCCTTTGATTTATATATGTAACCTTGAAGCACAAAAGCAGTCTTAAATTGGTGGGGTATATTTGTAGCAATAGACAAAAAAAAAAAAAAAAACACATGATATGGGTCAAAATTATCAATTCTTCTTTTATTCCAAAAATCATTAGGATATTAAGTAAAGATTATGTTCCATGAAGATATTTTGTAAATTTCCTACCATAAATATATCAACATTTAATTTAATTTGATTAGCAATATGCATTGCTAAGAACTTCATTTAGATTTTTTTTTGCAATTTTCAAATAGTTGTATCTCGGCCAAATATTGTCTGATCCTAATAAACCATATAATATTCAGCTTTCAGGTGATGTTAAAATCTCAATTTTTTAAAAATGATACTTAAGACTGGTTTTGTGGTCCAGGGTCACATATATTGTTTTTGTATAAAATCAATTAAATATGTTAAGCTGTGTTGCTTTTATTCAGCAAGGATGCATTCAATTCAGGCCACATTTTATCCAGTGTTTATGAGAATTGATCAAAAAATGGCAGTATGTGGATCATGCGACACTGAAGACTGAAGTAATGATGCTGGAAATCACAGGAATATATTAAATTTTAAAGTATATTCAAATAGAATTGTTATGCATTCTTAATCAAATACATTTCAGGCTTGATGAGCACAAGAAACTTCTTTCAAATACGTAACCATCGTTATCGAAGATTGTTTTATGCATGTATTTTCTTTCAAAGCCTGAGCCACCTTAAGTGAAAATGGCTCCATAGAAAAGAACAATATAGACCACTTATAGCTGATTTGCAGCGATCTCCATTTCCATTAACCATCACAAAAGGAGGCGCACAGGAGGTTTATGATCAGCAGAAGTAGTAAACACTGTTGAAATGACCTTTAGAGTCTCTTTACCACTAGAGTGCAGCTTTCATCTCCGATCAAAGGGAATATTCCCGCTATCTTACCATGCTGTGCAGGGTACATCCACACTGCATTAACTGGATGTAAAAACAGTACTATTGTGAAATATTATTATTACAATTTAAAATAGCTGCTTTATATTTGAAAAATGCAATTTATTCCTGTGATGCAATGATAAATTTTAATGTATCTTGATTTTTTTTTTAATGCATTTAAAATACGCTTTTATCCAAAGCGACTTACAGTGCATTCATGCTAACATTTTTTACCTAACATGTGTTCCCTGAGAATCGAACCCACAACCTTGCGCTGCTAATGCAATGCTCTGCCACTTGACCCACAGGAACAATAAAAATTTGATTCAGTAATTGCACAGAATTGTTTGTGTGTGTGTTTCTGATTGGGTTCTGCAAAAACTACCAATACAGCGATACAAGGTAATCCAGTTATGAATGATTCAGTCCTTAGTACCTTTATAAAACACATCTTCTCATTTGCATGTCTCACGTCTCTAACTGAAATCTTGTTCTTCGTGGTCAGGAGACCACACCTCTTAAACAGACGGGAATAATAGAGTGTGTGTGTTTGTGGCGGACTTGAGCAGATGAGAGAACCAGGTCATAAGTAATTCAGATCTTGTAAGCAATTGAATGGTGGAGGAGCACAGACTGACACTTTGCTATGTAAATAAAGTCTTATAGCTCTCACTTGTGTTGGGCCACACTTTATTCAGTGTTTATGAGGGTCCGTTATCATGCGGTCTCATTATTACAACGTTTGTTGAACAGCCACTGAAAATCCATTTAGGCGACATGTCCGTTCAAGGCACTTATTTAATTGGATTTATAGACATTAAAGCCACAAATTACAATAAGGCTACTAATTAATTTCCAATGTAAACAATTGCTGTGAAATATTGCTGCTGAATGGAGTTACCGGGGTGTAGTTTTGTTGCTAAAGAGCAGCACATGATGTCAGGATCTGGAGGGGTTTCCTGGATACTTGCAGCAGCCTGAGCCTGTCTCTGATTATCCTAAGCACAGATAACATCAGCATCTGTAACAGAAACACAACAAGGTAAGAGGTTTTCTTTCTTTAGTCCACATGGATTTGGACATTGAGTTAGTAACAAAAAAGTAGCCTTCAGCACAGGAACATCACAGAGGCATCTGTTTGACGTCTGCATTTAGATCTGCAAGATGTATCTTTTAGACTGTTTGGTCATCTGCGGTACATCTATAGGACGTTTCATGTCAAACAGACATTCAGAAGATGTCTTTAAGCTGTTAATGATTTAGAGTGTATGTAAAACTGACATCTTAAAGACGTCTATCAGATGTTTGTACACAGCATATGCTTTCCAGATGAAGCGATTTTTTACGTGTACGTGTGCTATCTGGGTTGGTACCATAGACAGTAAAAGAAATGGACACAGCGACCCCATTGGAACTCAATTGAGACAAGTGAAGGCTATTTTTAGCGATTTTTAGCACTTCCGTTTCTGACGCGCAGACTCAAACTAAGCTTGATGACATCAGCAACCTGCCTGACAGATGTAAATCTTCTAGTAGCTGTGCGTGCAAACTGCCATCGTTAATCTTGCAGAGACGGCGAGCTTGAGCGGGGAGTTTTTTGGCGTGAGTGAGCAGGAGTAAGTATTCCGATTAATTATTTTGTATAGTATTTTAAAATGTAACGCCAGGGCTTGTATCTATGGGCTTCTCTCTTGACGTCTCCCCGATTGCCTGCGAGCTTCTCCTCCTGTCTGTATGGTAATTTCTCTACTGTGCGACAGAGAGTTGAGTGGTTATGACGCAATCGTTAGCCTACTTTTACAAAAACTGTTTCTACGGGGCCATAATGTAACATAGAAGGTAATGGAGCCCTTTATACATTGTCGTGTATCTTTAGAAATAAATAATGGACAAATGGAGTCTTTAAACGCCTCAGATGTAAAGGTATTCGCTTTCAAAGTGATGCCAAAATGAATGGGAGTCAATGGGATGCTAACGCAAGTGAAGTAATGCTACAAGATGGCGGCACGCGGCCGACTTCAACTTCCGGCCGACTTCCTTCCCGCCTGGTTGGTACTACATGGTACCGTGGTTATACTACGGTATCTGTAAAGTTGGAGTACCCTGTAAATTATGGTGTGTTAATATGGTAACCATTCAGTATGGTACAGAGGTAGTTGTACATTTTACTACAGTAATAGGTTTATCTGTTCATGTAAAGGCTGCAAAAACTATTCCCTAGTAAATATATATACCCTACTACAACTAAACAGACTTGCACTTATCTATATACATCAATACGTTAAATTCTATTCAAGACGATGTTATTTGTCAACTACCCACTTTCGCCATCACATATGGACTACTTTTCCCATGAAGCTCAGCTCGTCGCTTCCGTGACGTCGTTTGTCCACGTGAGCTTCATTCAGCTGAGCGCTGCAGAGATGAATGGCTGGGGTTTGTTTGAACAATTTTATGCTTCATATATTTCCTGCTCACAAATGTTAAAGATGTCTTGTATGTGTATGTTCTGTTCGTTGCTCTCTGGTGTTTTGAGTCGCCTGCATGCAGTGAAACCGCACGTCCACGCGGATGAAGCTGAACAAACACATCTGATGAGACATGGACGCTCATTTAACGCAGTGATGATTTTCCCCGTTTATATAATCATGCCTGCGCTCGGCAGCGTGAAGCCAGCACCTGATCGTGAAACCACGCCATATATATTTGTGAAGCAGACTGAAGTCCTGGAATGCTTGCATGCGGGGGTGTCTGTCTGTCCCTTCACTGCAGTCACACATCTGACCAGCATATGCATGATCCCTCACACCGCAAACACTGAAATACATGGCTTTGAAAATGTTATTTGAATTGTTTACAGAGGGAGGAAGATGGAAACGTTGGAAAAATGGAGCAGAGACATCATGACACCTCATCAGCTGGATAAAAAAGAGCAGTCTGAACAAAATGGTGAGTTTTGCTTTTTGGTAATAAGAATTGTGTCTTTCTAAAACGTCTTTAAACTGATTGTTTATTAAAAAATGCACACTTTTATAAAAGCAAACATATATAATTAATTTGTATTATGTAAATATACCAGGATTCTTGGACAACTAAAAACGGCTTTAATCTTAGATTGATATATTGATTATCCCCATAAAAAGTAAAACAGAAGGCCTCATGATGAATTACAGATCATCAGAAGTGCTGCTTTCATAAACCTTTCCACAATACGAAACGCATACATGTGTTGTCTTCTATAGATTTTCACTGCAAATTATTTCATAATTCCCTTCTACTTCCAAAACCCCACGCTTTACAGTAAAATAAGTTGTTCTGCTAAATATATTGGTTAAATGGTGTAGAAAACCAGTACAGCATATTTGCATTTTCTGTGTACATTTTAAGCTTCCAAATTATGTGCCTAAACATCATTATACCTCTTGAAGTAACTTTTTTGTTTGCGATACCCTGGCCCAATGCCAACATGTCCCTTTTACACTATTAGGGTTCATCCACTTAAAAAAATAATTAATTAATAGCATTTAGTTTGTGCTACAGATGTGGACCAATGTTTTCTAAAACTCATTTGATTGGATGAATGTTTGTAGTGCAGACATGGTCTGTAAACCACACAACTTCAATATTCATTTTCTTTTTTTTCTGCTGGTGGTTTGGACAACCTTTTTTTTTCTTGTGGTCTGTTTTATTCAGGCATGATTGCAAAAAATCTGCTCAACTCTCTTAAGATTTGCAGTCGTTTGCAGCTCCATCCAATTTCTCGTTCAGCATGTGCCACTGGTAAGTACTTTGGAAAATTTGGATTAATCAGGACACTATCATTTTTTTTTTTTTTTTTTTTTTTTTTTTTACATTCATATACTGTGTATGTCACTGTCTAACAAGAGTTTATTTCTGTTAAAAATATTTTTAGTATTTTCTTCATAGGTATTCAGCCCTTCTGAAAATAAAATCTTAAATTGATTTAGCAAAATGATTTGGAGTAAATAGAAATAAAAATAAATCTTATTTAAATTTATTAAACATTTATTTTTTTAAATGTCAATTATTTTGTGCAGAGAGTTTTCATATTTTCAATTTCAAATTAGAAAATCTGTGGTACAAAATGTACACTCTAAAGCAAGAATTAATTTTATGGAACTGTAATGATTGTAATACACAATATTGCTTGAATCTGAATGTCTTTTAATATTGTTGACAATGGTTGTTCATTTTCACCAGCTAATATGCAGATACTTCAAATTTAGTTGCAGCTGAACGAATCTTCAGGCAGATTTGGTCAGAATTGCTGTTTAACGCTGTCTCATGTTAGCAAACATGCACATAGTCAATTGGCGGAACAATAAAATGATGGAATGGCTGTCTGAAGTGAGATATGTGGGTGTATTAATGCCTGAGTCGTGCTTTCCTGGATCAAACAAACTCTCAGCTCCATTAATGAGCATCCTCATTGAATCACACACATTCGCTGGCAGACAGGTGCCTCATCGGGAGAAGCTTAAGGGCAATTTCTTATCAGCCTGTTGAGCACTTAAGAACACCGCTGAAGTGGGACTCTTGTTTTGCATTGGGAGATTGTATAATGCCCCAATCATCAACATGTCAACAGAACATTGTTATGACCCTGGTCTAGGGTCAGGGAAGATAACAAAGAAATCTGAAACCAGCTGTTAACTTGTGTTGGTGAGTTTATTTTTCTTTTTTTAAGTCTCATTTGTAGTGACACCGTTAAAAGGCTCTTCGGGATTGTGCAAGGCTAAAACATAACACTATCTATACCCAGGGATTCTAAATAGTCTATGTGATAGAAAAAGAAACAAATGACAGCATTCTTCGCTGACTCCCTGTCTAAACCAAAAATCAGCTACTTAACTGGAATAAAAAGAAAAGAAAATGAACTAAATAGCTTAAACAACAAAGCAATAGTTAACAAAATAATCATATTTGTAATTGGGGATATACCCAACATGATTCTCAACACAAAGAAAAAGGTTCCACTTTATGTAACAACGAGATGTAATTCACAACCGACACAATGCCAACAAATCTGCTCTACGTCCAGACGGAGTCACCTAAGAGCACTAGAGAGAGTGTCCCCAGACGTAACAACATTTTAAACTTTGTGGCCTTTGTAAATTTTCAGTGGGCAGAAGTAAGGGTGCTTTCACCCTGCCTCATTTAGTTCGGTTGAATCGTACCAGAGTTCGTTTCCCCGCTTGGTGCGGTTCGCTTGGGCAGGTGTGAAAGCAGCAATCGCACTCGGGTGCGCACCAAAAGCGGACCAAACAAGCGTACTGAGACCTGCTTGAAGAGGTGGTCTCGGTACGCTTTTAAACGAACTCTGGAACGGTTCGTTTGTGGTGAGAACGTGATCCGACCTCGAACAGACCCAACTGCAAAAAGTACTAATAATTTTTGGACTAAACCAGCTGCCGTAGTCAGCTGCGCTGTGCATTATGGGATGAGGAAGTGTTTGTTGACAGTTTGCACTTTAGCATTGCAGCTCGTGGACAAACTTGGAGTAGTGAGGAGGTGCCGAGCCTCATAGAAATTTGGTCAGATGACCATGAGCATGTCATAGTTAAGAAGAATTAATGCACGCCTCCGCTTGAAGTTACGAGCCTGCCGTTTGCAGTGCATTAGAATGTTGTTTTCAAGCCACATCCGCGCTTCATTATAGAAATGTATTGTTTGCATATTGTGGTGTATACAAACAATGTACTAGATTATGGCCAGGGACAAAACCAGCCCGCGCAGTCGTCTCTCCATAGTTGTGTTGTCTCCGTGTTGTTTGCTGGCTTTCTCTCTTATGTTGGAATATTCCCACACGTAAATTCTGACCAATCGAATACGTCATGGCCAATGAGTGATGTGGATGTTGTCATGTGACTGCATTTTGGTTCGTTTCAACTGGTTCGGACCAAAACAATCAGTGTGGTGTGAAAAGGAACCAAATAAACTGAAAAATGCTACAATGTATAATTGTTTGCTCTTAGTTCGGACCAAATGAACCGAACTAGAGATGTGAAAGCACCCCCTAAAAGGAAACAAACACTGATTTAAATGAATGGCCACTGATAAACACTGATTGGAATTATTTAATTTCAGATTAATTACCCATCCCTCTGGGATCTCGGAAGGGCTGGCCGGTTTATCGGTTTGTACAATATATCGATATTTTCTTTGAGTGATTCGATAAGAGGCAATACCGTTTATATGGATGTACAGTAGTTCGATACGAGCGCATCTGAAAATATAGTGGAGGACACCGACTGAGCTGCTGCAGAGAAAAAGTGCACAATCCAATTTGTTCTTAAAATGTGACAAGCTTAATATTAAGGCCTTTAAAAACTGGTAAGACAGTTTATAATTCAGTTTCGTAGTAGTTTAATCGGCTGGGCCCATCATATGCTCAGACAAAAAGGCTGTGTGTGCCTCTAACTGAGACACAGGCTACTCGCGCTGTTTAATGCGTTTGAGATGTTCTGTCTTCCTGAATGCTTAACTTACATTTCACAGGTATATCCTCCATCTGTTAATGTTAGAAAGCCATGGAAATATTTAAATATTTCTGTCAGAAGTGCATGAGCCTTCTGTTCTGGGATTCTCCGCTAAACTTCAGTGAACAAGCACCTCCTCGCGCATGCACGCCAAACAGACAGAGCTTAATTATTGTTGTGTTAGACAACATTAGGCGATAAGTGAAATAAATAGATATTAAATACAGATTTGTTAAATCCAAATACAAAAATGAAGATACATTGATATATATCAGATATCGCAAATCAGCCAAAAAATACAGAGATAATGATTTTTTGCCCATATTGCCCAGCCCTAGATCTGGAAGTGTCTAGATTATTGACTCTGGCATTGTTGAAGGGGTTTAAAAAAATCCTCCTTTCTTTGCGTACTGAATATGGATCTTTGTCTTGTATCTATCCAACCATCTATATCATCATCTTGTTTACTCAGAACCACATTTTTAGATGCATATTTTAATGCATCCCTATGGACCGAACAAGAATACTTGCTAGCTTATAAAACAAATTAAACTTTTTATTTGAACTGGTAAAAGATTTGTTCATTGACCTCAGTCCATCTGATTTGTTTTTTAAGGCTCCTGTCCAGATCTGATGAGTAGGAACGAGCAACCTGGCTCCCGGCCGCTTGCCATGGCCTTGACGCCCCAGCTACCCCCCAGGACCCATCGGCGCCTGTGTCTCTCAGTGTCCTCTGACAGCAATGGACGCTTCAAAGCTTTGGAGACCCAGGAATGGAAAAACAACCTCAAAGCTCAGGTAGGATGGAAGTACTTTCAACATAGCTGCTTGTAACTTGTTGGAGGTCCAGTTCGAGACCCCATAGTAATGTGTGACTTTTTCCATCAGATGGAGCAGGCCCATAGTGCCGGAGCAGCCAGCAGTACAGGTTCCCTGGAAAGAGCGTCTCTCTTTTGCGCTTCTGGCTCCACCACCACCTCCAGCTCTGGCCTCTCCAGTCCGGTGGAGCACCTCACCAAGAGCAAGTCCTCCAGTCGCTTTTCACTCTTCTCCCCTCCTTGGAACAGCAGTTCTGAGACCGACTCCAATCCACCTTCCCGCTCCGGATCCAAGAAAATGCGCAACTACAGTTGTAGAGCCGGTCCTGGCAGTGCCAAAACGGGCCCAGAGACTCCAGAACCCAAGCAGAGCGTCCCTGAGCACTTCCAGTACTCAGAACCGGTCATATCCAAGGTTACGGATTACATTTATGTGGGCAACCTGAATGCAGCTTATAGTGGACGTATGTTGTGCCGTAATAACATCGACAGCATCATCGACATGAGCAGCCTGCCAGGGGAGACTTGTTTGAGAGTCATTCCTTGCACTTGTTCAAGGGGTGTCAAGCATAGTTGGTCTCGCCTCAAAGTGGACATGAGCGACCTTCCAGACACTGTCCAAGAAGGGCTGGCACTCAAGCACCGCTGCTTTGAAGACATCAATGAGTGCATCGATGCCTCCATGGAGAAGAGGAAGCGGGTGTTAGTGCATTGTCGTGATGGTTTTTCCCTTGCCCCCACTTGCATTATACAGTACCTCATGGTTAAACAAAATATGAGGCTTATAGCTGCCTACGAGCTGCTAAGAGCCAAACACCCTGTCAACATTCGCGAGTCCCATCAGAACGTTCTGGTAAGTCTCGAAAGTGCTCTGAGACCGGGTGGGAACACGGATCCAGAGTGTTTTAAACAGGCCATCTCCCGCAAAGTGGCTTGGACCTGATAGCGAACCTTGGGGAGTCTCCTTTTCCTCTCCTCTCCTCTCCTCTCCTCTCCTCTCCTCTCCTCTCCTCTCCTCTCCTCTCATTTCTTCTCTTTTCCTTTCCTCAGTGAAACAGTGAAAGGCAGCTTTTTTGTGTTTCAACTGAGCTGGATGTCATGATGTGAGTATTAACTGTGAAATTTTACTGAAGTTGTTCAGTGGCCATTTTAGCAAAACAAAGCCTGAGAATTTTGGCTTCTGGCTAAACAAAATGAGAACAAACTTGCTTTTTGCAGCTGCTAAACAATTTGATTTGTCTGGGAATATTTCTCCTGTTTATTCTTCTTCACGTGGGTACATAGCCATACTCCGAAGGTTTATGCTGAGGAAGAAAGTAGTGGGCGCTCTCAGGAGACGAAACGATGTCACATATGACTGCAAACACCACTACTGAGGCTGAAACGTCAAAACTGGACTACTATCAACTAAACATCTCAAACACCCTGTTAACAGATTGAGGACTAAACATGATTAGTCATTGTATCTGGCAGTACAAAGCACAACCTTTGTTGGCCTCCTTATTCATTTGACAGTTGGTTGATATTTCTCTGTGTTCAATCAGGGTCGAAAGATACTCAGTAAGAGTAGTCCTCTATGAGGAGACATTTCATTTACTAAGTGTCTTTTATTAAATGTATAATATTCAACAAGTTTGATCAAATAATTCAGTGCTTGGAAACAATGTGAATTTTTGTTATGGTGTAAAGCATTGAAACTGGCCCACTTTATACCTTTTATGGAGTGTTGGTATTTGGAAAAATGAATTAAACCAAATTGTGGAGCAATGCTCAGTTGCAAAGGCTTGATATTGCACTAACCACAAGGAAATGCACAAGTTTTGATGAAACGTGGCTTAGTTTGATTTAATGTTGCGCAGTGAATATAGATAAAAATATTTTTATTAGGCTAATGTTTATGCTTAACTATAATGATTGTTGTTCATGGTTTCTATTGTATTTTGATTTAGCCATATGGAAAAATGTAACAACCCTGACTTATAGCACACGTATGTCACCGAGACATCTTGAATGCATGCTTCATTTATACAGTTTTTTTTTTTAAAGCATTAGATAGTTTGCAATATGTTGTTGACAGAATCCTTGTCAGATATACACCCAGTTTGTACTGAAAGTGACCAATGCAACAAACCTAGATGGCTCTCTTTATAATAGATAAATCTAACGAGGTTAGCAGTGTTGATTATAACATGAGCAATCTAGTTTTGACGCTTTGCAACCCGTTACTTGCTTCTAGTTTAGATTGGTATGTAGATTGGTATGCAACATTTATGGTTTAAAATTTAGATGAATCTGCTGTTTTTCTGACATCTGCACACAAATATAATATTATGTCTGTCTTGGTGATGTACATGTGCTTACCGGGAAATATATTTGACATGGCTTATGCTTGTCAGCACTGATATTTCTATTTTGATGTTTAGTGCACAGTTTGGTGAAGAAAGACCCTCTTGAGTTTTGGTGCCTTTTGTTTGAACTCGTCCAGTTTTGATTATTGTGACATTCACACACGCACACTATATGCACTCATCAGGTATAGACAAAATGTCGTCTTCATGCTTTGAAATGTTCAGGAAATGCTCCATGTTGGTGTTATTTTGTGATGTATGGCAGAGATCAGTTTCATCTGAATACGCTGTTGTAAAGGTTTCATAGTAGTGCTCACAGTGAACAGTGCCTGTACTTCAATCAGTGTGGTGGTGACATCAATCAGTGTGAGATCATTACCTTCTTCTACGGGCCTGCAATTAGCTTCTGATATTAGTAAAGCTGTATTTAGATTCAAATGGAACATTAACTTCTGCTTTATTCTTATTCATTAGCTGATTTAAATCTATATTTTTGGATGGTTGATCTCGCCCTGTAAAGGTCTAACAACATGAACTCTCAGGTTAACTTTATTGGCCTAGAAAACAATGCGTTAGAAACCAGAATAATGTGAGGCAATGTATTTTCTGTATCATGTTTTTGAAGAAAATGCATTTGTACATGTTGATATTAAAGAGAATCTGATGCACTGATTTTTGTTTTTTTGTGTGTGTGTGATTTGTTCAAATAGGAAATCGTGTGAATCTTGGAATAGATAAATGTAGGTGCTCATGTCATTTTGTTTGAGTATTTCCAGATTTTATCTAGAAACTACCATTTTTCACGGTATGGTATTGTAAATTGAAAATGTGGATACTAGTGTACCAAATTTCACTAACGGCCCCTAGTGGTTGGGAGGACTGCTGTTGGTTAATTGACTTCTTTTTTTAAACTTAACTAAAGATAATCAGTCCAGGGGAGAAAAGATATAGCATCATATTCATCTTTTTGTTACATAAAAATTATATCAAAACTTGGAAACCTTTTAAAATAACCTAAACATTTATTTTTAATACTTCACAAATGTACATTATTAACTATGATGATTTAAACAGTGAAATAATCATAAACCATTTCAAGATGTGAAATTAAGACCACACCAAATATTTTTGCGCTTAATTTTATTAATCTATTCATATTTTCATCTCAACAGCTGTAATTGTTTCCAAGGAGGCAACTTTATCAGGGAAGATGCTTGAGATGGAATATAAGAAATGTGCGTATCATTAATGCATTTGAATGCGCTTGGTGAAAATCTTAACTTGAGAATGAGGTTTATAGCAAGTATTAACAGTGATTAAATTAGGATAAAGTTATTAAAGTATACTAAATGTATTGATAATGGTCGAGGTGTTATTTATTATTTTTTTCAGTTGACACGTTACTAGTTTAAAAGTATCCCACATAGAAATTCTAAAAATACTGAAAATCATTATGGTCCTTATTTGCCACAATTTCAGATAGTTGTCCTGCCCTCTGTTTGACAGCTGTAGCCTACCAATTACACCACTATATCTGAATGCCTGGTGTGGAAGAGTCCTAGGTAGCCATCAGCACCAGACCAACTGTTTGGAAACATAAATAGAACCGTTAGAAATATGCTACTCCGCATGTATTTACAAGCGTATACTGAATGAGCAATGAAGTTTCCAGACTATTTAGACTATTTATGTCTGGCATTGCTTTGTTGTAAGAAAAACATCAAAAATAAATCAAATGGCAGTTGCTATCCCTTCCAGTTAATTTGTCAAGCTGGAAATGGAATATAAAGTTGCTGATAGTTCAGTAAAATTTGCTATATATATATATAGAGATAGATAGATAATAGACTTATGTGGCACTCAAGTTTTTAAACAATATGTTTAAACTAATTTTTATAAATGAATTATGTCAATTTGTTTGTCACCTGGCTATGTTTCTGTGTGTTCCCTCTGGATCTTTCTTCTGGGGTCTTAGAATAGCAGTTCATCTGTGGTTAAAAATAAGAATTAGAAAAAAACAATATTTCTAAAAGAATTGTTAAATGAACCACAATCTACATTTCTCGACAACTTATCTGCACATTGCACCTTCAAGTTGGAATTTAATTATTCTGAATATTCATTTTGTATGTGACATTCGCCCAATGGGCAAACCTAACCAAGTGATTTAATTATTATTCATAAACTGAGCTTTTGCAAAAATAATATTAACCCGGCTAACAAAAATATGTTTTAAGAATGCTTTACTAGCATTCCCATTATAATATTATTTATTTCTGAATTGACTGTATGTTTCAGAAAAGAAAAAAAAATGTTCATGAACAATACATTTATTTTTCTTTAATTTCCATTCATTTTTAAATGTATTTATTCATTTTTAAGAATAAAGTCACAACTTTTTGTTGTGTATTTTGACTGTATATGCAAAGCTGAAGAAATGCTTTTTTTTTTTCAATGCATTTTTTTTTATAATGTCTTGATATTCATAATCTCTGCCTCGTGTGGGCTTCTCTTAGATTAAAAATATACACAATCTAAAGAGGGGTTATTTATATGCAGGGGGTTCAGGGTGGAGATGAGGGATTTGATCTAGTGTTTCAGGTGTTTGAGAGCCTATTGGCTCTGAGATTGCATCTACTACCATAAACAGATACATGGGTTTTCCTTGGTCATGAGGGAATACAATATATACTTATGATGCCCACTGCCCGCAGAGACTATATTCTTCCTCCATTCTTCTGGCTGTGTCTGCCTCAGCTCATAAGTAAGATGCAGTTTTCTTTTGCTTATCGTATTGTTCATGTCTTTATGCTGTTGGAATTGTATCTAGATGCATCTTAGCCACTTGCACTATAGTAAAAATAAAAATGTTGGTGTTGACAGTCAATTGTTCTTTGTGGAATTTCAGATTTTAACTGGATTTTGCTATTTTTAATGTGTTTGAAATGTGTTTTGCTGTTTAATTGTTCTTATTTTTTATTTTTGTAAAAGGGCAAGTTGGTTTGTGTTTGACAGAATTGTTCAGAGTTTTTGGGAAAAGAGCTCGTTGAGACTCGTTGAGTTGGGAAATCCATTATCCTGTTTAATTATATTTTATTTGTCATGAGACATTAATTCTGCATCCTTACTGGAAATACTGGAAACTGCTTTTGAAAAATCATTGCGCTATTTTGGGATACACATTTGGTAGCTGAAATGTAATGTGTTGATTTGAGTTTTGGAAATGCTATCCGATTCAGCTTTTAGGATTGGAAGGTGATATGCCAGTGTTTATTCTGCTGTCAAGATTTAATCTTTAAATAAATATTAGGGTTCAGTCGGCGGGTCTAAATGACGCACAGGGATCTCTTTGGCGATTTAGACGATGCTATGGCTTAAATCTGTGCTGGCATAGTTCAAATATAAAGACCTTTACTACATATTTACTCACATTATCACAGGGATACTCATTGTCAAACTTTAGACCTGGCGTTGTAAATTGCATTCTGAAAGTAATCCTGAAATACAAAGTAGATTAGAGAGTTGATAATAGTTTAGTTTTGAGCAATTTTAATTTACTGTGTTGATCCCTGTAGGAAAATTCATGCTGTACATTTAAAAAAAAAAAAAAAAAAATTAAACGTTATTTATTACATTTATTGAATATTTAAATTATATATAATATAATATAATATAATATAATATAATATAATATAATATAATATAATATAATATAATATAATATAATTATTATATTTTTCTGTATAATTATTATTATACAGAATTTTTAATTGGGTGAATCTTGCCTTGCTGTATATTTTGATCATTGTGTCAAAAATTCATATTAGGCTTAGGCTTTAGTGGATGGCTTTGAAAAAATTGACGTCATGGTTTTGTTAGATCAGTTTCAGATGATTGGGAGGGAAGGAATAGAGGTTGGGTCATGATTTTGATTATCACCCAGAAACGGGCTTAGCACAGAGCATCTCTAGAGATTTTCTGCTCAAAAATAGCATATGATTCACTTTAGAACAGAAGACTTCATAATGGCCTTATTTGAAAAAAGTGATGATTGGTGGTAAGTTTGGTTACTTGTCATTTTGCAGATAACTTCCGTGTTGTTAAAACATTATCCAATGCCCAAAAGTAGTTTTACTTGAGAACAAATGGTTATTGCATTCTGTAATATTACCAGCGTTTTGTGTTAATTGTAAATTGGGTGTTTAATTTCACAGGGGCAAAAACTAAATTCAGCCAAGATGTCGGAGTAAGTGAATATTTTAATTTCCCCTTATTAGATTATCATTATCTACCTCAACTAACAGACATTTAATATTTTCTATTCATATATAATGGGCGTAAAAAATAAAATAAATTGTGAAGTGTCTTGTGGTGATTATTTACTGCTTCAACAAAATATATTTTAATGATTTCAAAACAACTCAGGAAAAAAATGTCATCGAGTCGCAAGCATCATCTAAAGGTAATGTATGATTCAAATTAAAACATATTTGAATGCCCATTATTGAGTAACAATGACACCCAGCCTCTCTGTGTCCCAGAGCTTGATGCTTTCAATCGCTAAAGGTATACTGGAACAGGAAGTAAAAGACAGAGAGGTGGAGAGGCAGAGATACATGGCAGAGATCTGCCAGCCTCTGTCTCTACCTTCAGGCATACAGGCATTACAGGTACAATAAATTCACCTTCTGAAAAAGTAAATAATTATGTGCATGACACCGTTAAAAACATGGTAAATAGATGACGAAAATCTTTGTTCTTATTGTTTATAGGAACTGTGCAGGGAGCTTCACCACAAAATTGATGTCACTGATGAAGAGAGATATGACCTGGAAATGAAAGTCAACAAGTGTGCGAAGGAGGTAAGATGTCATCTAAATCTTATTCTGATCCAGTTTGTGGTTTGTCTTGTAGTTTTTATACTGATGGCCCTCACTGACTGACTGTAGATCGAAGACCTGAATATCAAAGTTATTGACCTGAAGGGCAAGTTCAAGAAGCCAACTCTGAGGAAGGTGCGCATGTCGGCCGACGCTATGCTTCAGGCTCTGCTGGGCTCCAAGCACAAGGTGTCTCTGGATCTGAGAGCCAACCTGAAGCAAGTCAAGAAGGAGGTCAAAGAGGAGGTGAGCGTTAAACTGCAGCTTTTTCATTTTCCTTGAGGTTCCTGTATTTCTTGGTCCAAAAGAGCTTAGAACCTTCTAAATTCTGAAAGATGCTGATCTTAGACCCTTAAGCCTGGTTCACACCAAAAACGATAACTATAAAGACAACGATATTAGCGTCCACACCAGTAAACAATATCGTCTGTTTATTGTAAGCGCACATGCGTCTGCCGCTTTAAATTCTCAAGCTCATTATAGCTGGGTGGATTCTGATTGGCTGTCAATGTTTGTATCATTCATCAGCTGGAGATAAATAATTTTGAAAGTGATTCCAGCGATATCGTTTCTCTGTGGACTCTGCTATTCGTTAACACTGAGAATGATTTTTAGAACTATATCTTTATCATTATCTTTATAGTTATCGTGCTTGGTGTGAACGGGCATTAAATCTTTTGGATTACTGAACAAATGTCTTTCATTTACGTTTCATAGGATAAGGAACTGCGTGATGTAGGTGACTGGCGTAAGAATGTTGAAGACAAGGCTGGGATGGACGGCAGGAAGAAGATGTTTGAAACTGAAGCTTAATATTTATTATTTTTCTGAAGTTCAATGTGCTGCTAAGCTAGAATTGGCCTAAAACTATGTCTTTTGTGTGCGATAATCTGTTTGTGTACTTAAAACACATTCATTTACATTTGATATTACGAGAACGCTATCAAAAGTAAATATGATCCCTTAGTTTTCTGTTCAACATTGGTACTGTGTATTCTTAGCCCATGTCTCAAAGTCTTACACGATCATTAAAACAGTAAAGAAAGAATGGAGTCCTGTGTTCATTTTGCCGAATTAACCACTTTGTAACCAGCCTTTTATTTTACATTATTTCCTCATGGATTTGTGGAACAAGTAAGTATTTATCGTCAGTTTGTATTATCCATTTGGTTTATGACCGAATAAAAGCTGTTAACACATTTTATTATGATTAAAAACAACAGGTTATAGGGACACCTTCCTGGCTCCTACAAGAAACTGACCGGAAACTAGGATGCCGAACACACAATCCTGAAGGTATAATCTACACAATCTACCACAGATAGATAGATGGATAGATAGATAGATAGATAGATAGATAGATAGATAGATAGATAGATAGATAGATAGATAGATAGATAGATAGATAGATAGATAGATAGATAGATAGATACTTGTGACACAAAAAGGCCTTTGTGAGAAAGTCATCCTCAGAATAAAAGAATGGCTATCTTGAAGGATGGGTTATTTATACTGATGGCGCAGTGAAGGAGGGATAGTGCCGTATTTCATGACCTTGTCAGCTCATTGGTGTGGCGGATAATCCACTTCCATAAAGAGGAACCATGGATTTACAGAGAGATCAGAGAATGCAATATATATATCTTCTTAACACGTCCATTGCCTGTGTTTCTTTTTGACAACCATCTGTCCCTAGAAGACGTTCCTCTGTTCTCCTAGAAAGGTGAGAGCAGTTCTCTTGCTTCATTGTCTTAGCCTTGCAAATACCATTTTTGTAGATTTGTGTTGGAAGTTGTAAAATGTAGTTTGTGGGATTGATGTGGTGATGGAGAAGGTTGTCATGGGGGTTGGTTTTTCTACTATTAGTTACTATAGTAAGAAGGTGAGATACATAGCTGAGAACATGAATGTAATGTATAAATTCTTTGTTGTACTAGATGATTGGTTCATGATTGGTGACAATATCTTCAGATAGTCCTCACAACGTTGTATGATCATTGTTGGTAATTCTAACTCATGAAAGTTTGTTTTTTGACTCATCTGAAGTCTTTTCTTCTGGAAACACCATACTAAAAAGTAAAGAAAACATTTTGGTTGGTCACCTAATGGCTGAGGTCAGGTTTGATGTACTGACTGCTGAAGTGGCCATAGGAAAGTAAACACCGACACAAGCATAAATTTCAACATCAACTGATCCTTAAGTCTTACTCCCCCTGTCAGCACCTTCTTACGGTTCTCCTTAACAACTGATTTACAAAACTGTCTCATCTAAAACTGAATCGCAGTACTTTTTAATCTAAAGGACAATGTTCACTATTCACAAAGACATTTTAGTTCATCTTAGACATCTTGTGTAATGGTTTGAAATGGCTTAACCTTCTGGAACATCTGGAATATTCGTATATTTCCTCAGAGACCTGATTAGTCCTGACTTTTAAGAGTATGTTTGCCAGACTCTTACACAAGAACACCACTGTACTACTTGATCTATTCTGCCATGTGTTTCTGCTAAACAAGTCCTCAATATTCTTCCCTGGCTACTTAGAATAGCCTTTCTTCAAATAGCCTAGTGTGACCTGACTGTTGTCTTCGTAGCTTTCTAAGTATGTCATTGAGGCATTAAGAGTCCATTTAAGTGTACTAAATTAGTCAATCAGTTTGTCATCAGTTAGCCAGTTAGTCCGGTCTGTCTCTCAGAGCAAGCGTATATTAAGAAAGACATTTGAGACGGTTGTTTAGTGGGGGCATAAAGGAGAGCTGGGATGTCATATCTTTGACATCCCAGAGATGCACTTGAGGATGGGGCTGTGTCTGCAGCTGATGTACTGGCCTTGAGATCATATTGCAACGACGTCCTAGAGAAAATCCTCTCGGATGAGTCAAAGTGGTTTGGGAACCATGTGGTCCTCTTGAGACTACACAACTCTTGATATTAAGGGCGGTGCAGAGAGGTCACACAATCAGAATGTCTGTGGATTTGGTGCCATTGGATTGTGTCCACATGCAATGGCTACACTCTCAGAAAAAAAGGTACAAAAGCTGTCACTAGCGCGGTACCCTTTCCAAACGGTGGCACCGAAGGAACATTTTCTAATTTCTAAAACTATTGGTGGAAATACCTGTTTTTTGGTGTGTTCACACCACAGAAACTGGGAACAATATTAGTTTTAGGAACACCTTTTGGAGGGACTAAATTAGCACCTACTTTGGAGTAGTATTTATCCCAGCACAATAGTAACTACCAGTGAGGTAAATGTATGTTGACTGGCATAATACATGCCATACAAAAAAAAACAGCACTATGAACTCCATGAACATGGAAAACAGTGGTAGATGAACTGATGCTGAAGCTCAAGAACTTCTCAGTCCTCCATCTGAATGGCACGCTTAAATGGCGTCACCATCGGATGGTTTACATCTCTTCAGAGTTCCTACTGGTGGAGCGAATGCAACAAAGAAAAATTAAATGGCCTTCTGGGAAAATCTTTCAAGAAACAAACCTTGGCTTACCACCACTGGATTCTCAACATGAAGTAGTTGTCCACTGACAATTAGTGAGAACGGTGTTATCCAGTTTAGAATTAGTTGACAGAAAACACTCAAGAAAAATACTCACTAAAGTGCGTGATTCATGGACTTATTTGATGGTAATGAACCTCATTACTCACGGGGAGGGGATGTACTGTTATTATTCAGACGTAAACTTTCACAGCAAAATTATTTTCAAAATGTTGCTCCACCATGACAACAGAATAACTCACTGTAAAAGTTTGTGCTAATGTACGCTATAGTGCCCCTTGTGGCAATGTTAAGAAGCATTTGAATGAAGGAATGAATGAGGCATTTTTTATATAGCGCTTGACTGTGTACTAACGCACACCCAAAGCTCTTTACAATCATATCAGGGGTCCTCTCCTCCACCACCACCAGTGCAGTGGATGGGGATTACTACGAGGCCATGATTGATAAGGGCCAATGTAGAGAATTTGGCCAGGACACTGAGGTTACATTTTACAAGAAGTGTCATGGGATTTTTAATGACCACAGAGAGTCAGCACCTTGTTTTAACATCTCATCTGAAGAACGGTGCTTTTTACAGTATAGTGTCCACATCTCTACCCGGGCATTAGAACCCACACAGACCACAGGATGAGCACCACCTGCTGGCCTCACAAACACTTCAAGTCAAGTCACTTTTTTTATACAGCGCTTTATACAATACAGTTTGTGTCAAAGCAGCTTTACAGTGTTAAACAGGAAAAATGTGTGCTGATAATGCAAGAGGACAATAGAAATAGTTTTCCCAAGTGGTCTCCCATCCAGGTACCTCAGTAGGTAACCAGTCTTGGGCTACAGTGTGATACGGCTGGGTGTATTTGTGTTGATATACTTGAATAGCATTTTTTTTAATGGATGGTCCTCTAGTTCAACTTTTATTTTATTTTTTTAGCTTTATCACTTTATTTTATTGTACAGTAAGGTTCACACAGCAATATAGGGAGATAGGGAGCAGGATAGCAACTGATAGCTCTGATATGTTTTGAACATAAGCATAACACACTGTGCCACAGCTCTGATGCATTTCTCTTTTATATTTCTGTCAAAAAGGTGCAAATAAACTCTCGAAAATGTCTGAGTAAGTACAGTGTGCCATCTTGATTCCATCATTCAGTGTGTGTGTGTGTGTGTGTGTTCTTCCAGTAGTTTTTTCTAATGACACTATGTACGATAATCAACACATAGCATGACACCATATGGCTATATAGTTCAACGCATGCAATAAATAAAAGGCCAATAAAAAAATATGTACTTTAAGCAGTTTGGGCTGTATTTCCTGCAAACGTTGAACAACTTTGGCTTTAAGGTTTAGAATAAACACTAACCAGAATGTTTGAGGAATATCAGTGCTGTGCTGCTTTGCAAACACTGTAAATATTGTAGATCAGTCCTAACAAAGTACAATCTAACTATGGTAGCACAACAGAGAAATCAATATCCTAATGTAAAGTCTTTATTTTTCCTCTTGCTAAGGAAACGAATGTCTAGTAGTAAAAAACACAGCCTAAAGGTAAGAGCTCATGTCTTATTGAAACAACCCCAAAAAAAAAAGAAAAAGAAGCCATATTGAGCACTTATTAATACACTTATTGAGCCATATTTGCTTGTAGAGCATGATGCTCCAGGTTGCAAAAGATTTACTGGATGCAGAGGCGATGGTGAAGCAGGAGGAGAGGAAGAGATATATGGAAGATCATTGTCCTCCCTTGTCATGCCCAAGCTCCAAACAAGAACTACAGGTCCAATTCAGTTATTATTACTTACTACTAGAAGTTGAACATTTTGGGAAATTCAAAGTTAATCATAAACTTTATTCTGTCAACAGGAGCTTTGCAAAGAGTTACATGTAAAAATCGAGGTTGTTGACGAGGAGAGATATATTTTAGAGCACAAAGCCATCATGGTTGTGAATGAGGTAAGACGGTTTTTTAATCTCTTTCTTTGCGGTCCATGAACGAGGTGGTCTTTAGATTCTTTTTCGTTTGTTTCAGGTTAAAGACTTAAACATCAAGATCATCGACCTGAAGGGCAAGTTCAAGAAGCCTCCTTTGAAGAAAGTGCGCATGTCAGCTGATGCTATGCTCCAGGCTCTGCTGGGCTCCAAGCACAAGGTCTCCATGGACCTGAGAGCCAACCTCAAACAAGTCAAGAAGGAGGTCAAAGAGGAGGTGAGTACAAAAGATGACCAAATTTTTGTTTTTAGATGATAAGGTCAAAAACTTCCAAAAAGCTGAAAATCTTACTCTCATTCACAGGATAAAGAATTGCGTGACGTCGGTGACTGGCGTAAGAACATTGAGGATAAGACTGGTATGGGCGGCAGGAAGAAGATGTTTGAATCTGAATCTTGAAGAGGTTTTTGATGAGTATTTCACAATGATTTTTTTCTGACTAGGATCTGAATAAAATGCAGTAATTAAAGGAAATGTGTTTATATGTTCAGTTTATAGTGCATAGAAAAGCCAGTCAAAACTCTCTCCAACAATAAATGGTTCAGTTCATAATACAGATTGATTGTTTGTCAAAATTATGCCTTTTCTAAATAAATAACCCAACTGTACTAATTGTTGCTTTCTGCTTTTTTGTGTAACTTTTTTTTTCTTTTTTTAACTATCAACCTGTAAAATTGTCATATTTTTTACAAAATTGCTTAAGGTTTACAAATTCGGCCCATTTAGTATTTAGTATACATTCCTGGTCTTATTGTGATCTATTTGTCAATGTTAAAATTACTTTCCTTTTCAGTTAAAGCGGTCATATGATGCGATTTCA
Organism: Carassius carassius; assembly: GCF_963082965.1. Lineage (NCBI taxonomy): Eukaryota > Metazoa > Chordata > Actinopteri > Cypriniformes > Cyprinidae > Carassius > Carassius carassius. The sequence continues at coordinate 14,759,463 of NC_081804.1, forward strand.
ATTTTTTCTTTCTCTTTGGATGGTTACAAGCTCTTGGTGCATAATGAAGATCTGTAAAGTTGCAAAGACTAAAATCTCAAATCCAAAGAGATATTCTTTATCAAAGTTAAGACTTTGCCATGCCCTCATAAAACACCTCGTTTAAACACGCCCCACATCTCTACGTCACTATGTGGAAATATTTGCATAATGCTGTCCAAATGTTCACTAAAGAAAGAAGGCGTGGTTTCAGTAACACAGTCAGTGTTGAAACAGTCATGTCAGGGAGATGCTCTGTGTATCTAGAAGAAAGCATAAGCACTTTATTTGGCCTTCAGAAAGTAGATGCATTTAGGAATCTTTAAGATTACTTACAACACAACAGCAATGCATTTTATGGACGACCGCTTCGTGAACCTAGGAGAGGACGGTCACAGTGGAGTCAGTTTAACTAACTTCAAGTGTAAATCAGGTACTGCTCGTAAATCTAAGGTAAGATTCTTCATTTCTCAAATCACAGTTTTGTCTTCAAAAGGTTAATAGTCAATGTGAGGTTAAAATATAATTAGAATATTTTATAATTCTTGCAGAATGATGTCCTATATATTTATTGATGGATCATTGGGTGAGTAAATCCAAGTCCCACGTCTCTCTATGCATTTGCTGGTGTATTTCTTCATCTTAAACTGTATTTTTTTTCTCTTATTAGTTTAAAAACTAACACTATACAACCAGCAGAGGGCTCACATTCTTAATTAAATAAATGGATAAGCAAATAATAAGAATGACGTCAAGGTGAAGTTATTTTTAAGAAGGGAACATGGAAGGTATTTGTGGTATGTATTTCAGATGTGTGCTCTGACCAACTGGTCTTAGCGACACAGCACAGTGATCCTTAAAGAGATATTTGAGGTTTTGCTGAGCCATCAAAGAATGCCATTAAAAACTCCCATTGCCTTCAACAGCGTGTGAATCCTGCTCTTCACTTTGAGCTCCCATCGACTCTCCATTAACTCTCCTGAATCTTACCTTGGATCTGAAGGATTTAACGCACTCTTTCTTTACCGGATCTAACGACGAAAACCTGCTTTCCGGATCAAAGCTGTAATTCCACTATTAATCTATCTAACTCTATTTAAACTAGCAAAATCGACATGTAATCTCAGCAAGTTTACTTATAAACCATCAAATGGTTCTTATCTACTGGAGTAGTAAACATCTGTTAGGCTTGTGACAATACAAATACTAATTTTGCAATAATAAAAATCCTTTATTATTGCAGTTGTAAACATCATGGAAATGTGTGCATTTAAAATGTGTGTTTGTTATGGATTTCAGGGGAATTTTTAATACCATTGTTTAACATGTCATTGTGACAATTACTTTAATGTGTAATTCAATTTTTAATAGTTATAAATTATGATCTCTCATTTGCACTAGACTTTGCCATAAGAAAAAACGTGTGCAGCTTGCGTGTCGCTCGATGACTTATGAAGTGATGATTTGACACTTAGAAACTGAGTCCCACTGTGAGGAGCTTATTTGGGATCTGATTTCACTTGGTTTGCATTTAATCAAAATGTGTTTATGCTAACATACATTTTCTAACAAAATAAGTGAGATAATATATCTGCTTCATTGACAATTGTTTGTTTCCCTGTACTATTTCATGTAAATTGTAAAAGATGCATTTGTCCAGGATCTTGAGGCATGTATGACTAAACTAGGCAATTACTTAAGCCTATATGAAACTGATACTGATATGATGACTACATAGTTTTTGCATTATGGAATTTTTTTTACTTATTGCATATTTCGTTTTGAAGGAATCATCAAGATTTATTCACGCAATTTAATTTCTTTAGTGTTCCCGTAGGTAGTTATTGGTATATTACTTTTAAAACTATTTTAAAAGTAATGTTAATACCAAGAATTCCTAAGAAATAAAAGTTGTAGCCAAAGCTGTACTTGCAATGATTGTCACTATCAGTTTCAGATGATAGCATTGCTAATAAGTCATGAGGTCAAAACAAATCCATGCCTAACATATCAAAGGTAAGATATATGACCCTGATTTATAAACTTCACCATAGTATGACAAGTATAACTTGTTTAAAAACACACACCACCAATTTCACCAAAATTGTTATTGAAATAAGAGAGAGAGATGACCTGTGGAAATTTAATATAGACATCACGTTCATCAAATCTGCCATGGAAATTAATTTAGTATGCCCTAAACACATACTTATGTAAAAAAAAAAAAAAGCATGTGCTTTTCTTCAGGGACTACGAATGAGGAAGGGAGATGGATGAAGAGTTGGAGATCTCTCTAGCGATATCTGCTGGTCATGGTGGGAGTTGCAGGTAATACTGCATGTGCTTCTTCCAACCCTAAATACATTCACATCATCGTGTTTGCATACACAACATGAAACTGACAGAACAGGATACTGATCACAATTTTTTTTTCCAACATGATACAGTGTGCAGTATCCACTGATAAACGGTTCAATTTTAGTATTGTTGTCACATACCTCGTTAAGTTTAAATGTCAGTGGAGTCTTACCTCAGTGAAATATGTTTTTTTTTTTTTTTAATTCCAAGGTATTGTATGCAAACATAAAATTTGCATAATAGGTACAGTACCGTATATGCAGGGTTCCTACGCTAAATATTGGAAGGAAATCCTTAATATTCCCTCGGCTGGGGCTTTATATGAATGTATCTCTGAGGGGAACTGTCTTCAGAAAAGTTTAGAAGTTTCTTGGCTCTCTACAATGCATACTAAAGTAGCGTTTATGAGCGCAGCACTGCTTTGTTTACAGCGGAGGCGTGCAGATGATTAATGTAGCATAATTTCATAAAGCTAAAATCAGACCATTCTGTTTTCTGTCTTCAGATTTTAAAATTACATAAAAATGTATCTAATTTAAATCAAAAACTGCTCATGTAGCATCTTTTTAAAGTATTTACTTGAAGCATACATGCCAATATTTTAAAATATTTTCTTTAATATTATTGTCAGCTGTAATAATGAACATATTTAATTAATTATTTATTTATCTATTTATTATTTTTATTATTATTATTGTTAGTATTACTATTATTGGCATGGTACTGAAATTGGTTCTGAAAATCATTTGTAATGTTTAATTAATAGCTCATATAAAGCGTTGACTCATGGCCATAGACTGTAGGCTATGTTTTTAAAGACTTCTGGAGAGAAGAATATAATATTTTTTTATTCTGCAACCAAAAGTGTCTGTAAATGTCCAGCGACATCACCAGTGAGCACTTCTGCCGACCATGTCAACACTTCCTCTCCTTCAGTTCACGCCAGTCCCATGGCCAGGCCGGCGTCCTACTCTGGTTCGGCGGAGGAATGCAGCGGTTTCCTCCTACAATGTCCGCTGGTCCTGGAGATGCAACCGCACTTATACCCCACTGATTGATCGAAGGTAGCCTTTGTTATTTCCCAGCTGCTAGGTAAAGCACTACTGTGGGCAGATTCTATATGGACTCAAAATAGTCCATTTATCCAGTCTTATTCTAGCTTCATCGACATCGAGAAGCTGTATAATCTAAAACAGGGAAAAATGTCTGTCAATGAATATGCCCTTCAGTTTAGGACTCTAGTGGCCTCCAGTGGATGGAACGAACAGGCTTTGCTGACTACCTAGCGTCAGGGATTGGAACCTCGAGTGCGGTTGCATCTCGCTGCATACGAGGACATCATCGGGCTTGAACGATTCATCCAGCTGTCCATCCGCTTTGCCACTCGTATGCAGTGGTGCTTAAAAGAGCACCAGGGCCAAGCGTATTCTTCCACACCACTCTGCCGACCAGAGGCCGTCAGCTCCCCAGAACCAGCCAGCGAACCCATGATTCTTGACTCCTATCGCCTTACTATGGCGGAGCGACAAAGACGGCTGGCCCAGAATCTGTGCCTCTACTGTGGAGCCCCGGGGCATGCCATTGCTGTATGCCCCGTCCGTCCTCCTCATCCCATGGTGAGTGCCATTCTCCCTTCAAGATACCAAATGAAACCACTCACCACTGTTGTGAAACTTACTGCCGCTGACATGTCTCTTCCAGTTTCCGCCCTCCTCGATTCTGGGTCAGCAGGCAACTTCATCTCCGGCGCCCTCTGCCGTCAGCTCAAGCTCCCTACCACGGCAATGCCGGCAGCCTACCAGGTCCACACTATCACCGGCAAGCCGCTAAGCAGGTGGTGCGTACGCCATAGTGTGGGTCCCATATCCCTCCAAACCGGACTACTCCACCACGAGGAAATCCATCTTTTGGTTCTGGAGGAATCCACCACTGATGTGATTCTAGGGCGTCCGTGGCTGGAGCAGCACAACCCCGTAATTTCCTGGAAAACAGTCGAGATCCTGAAGTGGGGCGAGGCCTGTTTTAAGTCATGTATCTCCGGTTGTCCAGTTCCAGTCACACCTTCCCCTGAACCTCTTCCACTCTATTCCACATCCATTGAGAGCCCAGTGGAAAACCAGTCCGTCGCAATCCCTCACTTCCACGCCCCCTTCAGTGATGTCTTCTGCCCCAAACCGGCCGTGGGACTGTGCAATAGATCTGCTGCCGGGTGAACCAGTGCCAAAGATATATCCCCTATCCATTCCTGAGGAGAAGGCCATGGAGGATTACATCAAGGAGGCGCTGGCCCAGGGTTATATTCGTCCATCGACCTCCCCTGTTTTCTTCGAGCTCCTTCTTCGTGGAGAAGAAGGACGGAGGTTTGAGACCATGTATAGATTACCGAGCTCTCAATAACATTACTGTGAAGTTCAGATATCCACTTCCCCTCGTCCCAGCTGCTTTGGAACATCTCCGTGGTGCTACTGTATTCACCAAGTTGGACCTCCGCAGCGCCTATAACCTCATCCGGATACGTGAGGGGGACCAGTGGAAGACCGCCTTCATCACCCCTGCTGGCCACTACGAATATTGTGTAATGCCGTATGGACTTGTTAACACCCCCTCCGTATTCCAGGATTTCATCCACGAGGTGCTCCGAGAGTTCCTCCACAAGTTCGTCTTAGTCTATATCGATGACATCCTCATCTACTCCCGGAGCCTGGCAGAACATCAACGCCACGTTGCGGAGGTCCTGCAACGCCTGAGGGCCTACCAGCTCTACCTCAAGGCCGAAAAATGCTCCTTCCATCAGCCCTCAGTGCAGTTCCTTGGCTATAACATCAGTAGCAGTGGCATCCGGATGGATAAGGGGAAGGTTAACGCCGTCAAGGATTGGCCCACTCCAACCACCATCAAGGAGTTACAGCGATTGCTAGGCTTTGCCAACTTCTACAGATGGTTTATACGCAACTTCAGCACCATCACCAGTCTCCTACGCAATAAACCTAAGTCTCTCTCCAGGACTCCTGCCGCCACTAAAGCCTTCCAAACCCTGAAGAAGGCCTTTACGACCACCCCACTCCTGGTCCATCCCGATCCCGATCGACCCTTCATAGTGGAAGTTGATGCCTCAACCTCCGGAGTGGGAGCGGTCCTGTCTCAGCAGCAGGGGAATCCCAGCTGCCTCCATCCATGCGCCTTCTTCTCCCGGAAACTCAACCCGGCGGAGGTTAACTACGACAACTACGGCAATCTGGAGCTGTTGGCCATCAAACTAGCTTTGGAGGAATGGAGGCACTGGCTAGAGGGAGCCTGACACCCCTTTCTGGTCCTCACTGACCATAAGAACCTAGAGTATCTTCGAGTAGCCAAAATACTCAACCCTAGACAAGCCCTCTGGGCGTTATTCTTCACCGCTTCCAATTCACCATCTCGTACCGCCCAGGGGTAAAAAATGTAAAGGCCAATGCCCTATCCAGATGCTACGCCCTCGAAGAAAAGCCTGAGACTCCGGAAACCATTCTTCCTGAAAGTATCATTGTCTCTCCTATTACCTGGTCCTCTGAGACTCTTCCTCCTACCGAGCCATTTACCAACACCCCGCCGGGTTGCCCACTGGGACACCAATATATCCCCAGGACACGGCGCACTCCACTCATTCACTCCACTCATACATCACTTGGCACTGGTCACCCGGGGGTCAATGAATCCCTCTCGTTGCTGAAGGAACACTTCTGGTGGCCCAACATGGCCTCGGATGTCAGGAGGTACGTGAATGGATGTACCAGCTGCGCCATATCCAAAATCCCTCGCCATCTTCCATCAGGCAAGCTCCATCCTCTGCCCGTTCCCAATCGCCCGTGGTCACACCTAGGGGTGGATTTCATTACGGATCTCCCGCCTTCAGATAACAATACCTGTATTCTAGTCATAGTGGATAGATTTTCTAAATCCTGTCGTCTTCTTCCTTTAAAGGGCCTACCCACAGCCATGGAAATGGCTGAACTACTATTTAACCATGTCTTCAGGTACTTCGGCATCCCAGAAGATATCGTATCGGATCGAGGCCCCCAGTTCATATCCCGGGTATGGAAGGCCTTCCACTCCCTCCTAGGTGTGCCCATCAGCCTATCTTCCAGGTACCATCCTCAGTCAAACGGGCAGACGGAAAGGAAGGTTCAGGAGATTGGACGCTTCCTGTATACCTTCTGTCACGGCCACCAGAATCCTGGATCCAATTCCTGGGGTGGGCTGAGTATGCACTAAACTCCCTCCGTCAACCCACCAACGGACTCACTCCATTCCAGTGCGTACTCGGCTACCAACCACCTCTATTCCCCTGGTCAGGTGAACCCTCGGATGTCCCCGCCATCGACTACTGGTTCCGGGAGAGCGAGAGGGTCTGGGACGCGGCACATCACCAACTCCAACGGGCACTGCGCAGACGGAGAACGACAGCCAACCTTTGCCGATCAGAGGCCCCGAATTAACAACCCGGTTCAAAGGTCTGGTTTTCCACCCGGGACATCCACCTGCGCCTACCCTGCCGCAAGCTCAGTCCCAGGTTCATTGGCCCATTCACCATAATCCAGCAGATCAATCCGGTCACATTCAAACTCCAACTACCCCCTGAGTACCGGATTCACCCCACATTCCATGTTTCCCTCCTTAAACCTCACCCATCCTTCTGTCTCTCCCTCCACAGAACCTGGTGAAGCCGAACCCCCCCCCCCCTCCTAGATGACGGCGCAGCCTACACAGTCAAGGACATCCTGGACTCCCGGCGGCATGGTGGGCAGCTGGAATACCTAGTGGACTGGGAAGGATACGGTCCAGAGGAACGTTCCTGGGTCCCACGCAACGACATTCTGGATCCTACCTTACTCGATACCTTCCACTCCAATCATCCCAACCGACCAGCTCCCAGGGGAAGAGGATGCCCACCAAGTCGGCGGGGTCCCCGGCCCTCAGGAGCGGACCGTGGGGAGGGGGGTACTGTTACAAACACACCAGGTTCCACCTCCACGTAATCACGACGCACACCCTCACCAGAATTCTAAATCACATCCACCTGATCCGCATCACCATCCAATCACCTCAGCACCATAAAAGCCACACACACGCACTCAGTCATTGTCCGGTCACGTTCGCGACAAGGTCATTCCTGTATGCTTACTCTAAGGACTAACTCCTCTTCTACTTACCTCTCTCCAGCGATTCTCCGAAGACCCAGATTCCCCTTGTGCGTGTGTGTGGTTCACCTTCACTCCAAGACGTCTTCACCCAGCCTGCACGGATCCATCCATTCCAAAACCAAAATATGAACCTTTCATAACCCATAAACAGGGGCACTTTAAGCAGCAAATCAGCATATCATAATGATTTATGAAGGATCACATGACACTAAAAACTGGAGTAATGATGCAGAAAATTCAGCTTTGAATCACAGCAATAAATTCAGATATGCATTTAATGGATGAAAAATACAGTAAAATATTTTTACAATTGAAAATAACTCTTATATGTGAATATATTTCAAAAACTGAATTTATTGCTGTGATGCAAAGCTGAATTTTCTGCATCATTACCCCAGTTTTCTTCAGTGTCATGTGATCCTTCATAAATTGATGAGCATAATAGACTTTCTTCAAAAATATGAACAATCTAAAAAATAACCCACAATTGTAATTTGACCAAAATAAAAACATAAAACATTACATAATATATATCCTGTTAGCAGCACAAGGATGCCCTCTGAGGAGAGTCTGAAAATAGTACACTACCAGCTTAACAACTGTGTAAGTATTTGTAAATGATCTTATGTTTATTACTCAGCACTGCTGACTTTGCAGGATCATATTAAGTCGAAGCAGGGGGAGCACCTCTTTGAAACACATTTAATAAGTGGTTTCTTTTAATTACACATATAAGAAAAATGATCATTACAAGACAGGATGTCGTTTCAGCCACTACTTTTTACACTACACTACTTTTATTATTATTATTTTTTATTTTTTTATAATAACCCAAAAAGAGCAGCCAATAAAAGAAACACAGAAACACCAAACACCTGCATGTTAATAGATTCATCTGGCAGAGGAACGACTCCAGGTGGCCCATATCAGGTCACATCAAACATCCGTCTTGACCTAGTTCTTCTTGGTAGTTGAATCATACCGACATCTGGAAATCTGGTCTTTCTCATTCATCTATTTTAAGCAGTCTGATTGGCAGAAATAAGAAGTGGATATTTCAAGGGGCTGGCAAACCAACTGTGTTTAGTTCCTTACCATAAAGAAGGGAGCCGTATGATGATGCCAGCCTTATATATGGTTCTTGAGCGCAGCTCTTCTGCAAGTGCTCTGCTTCCTTCAGGCATTCTTCTTTCAGGTCTGCACGGCTGCCTAACTTTCTCATATAGGTGAGGAGAATGTCTGTCTTTAAGACTTTAATTCCATTTGTCCCACATTTTTGTTGCTCAGTTTTTTGGGTTATTATACACTTGGAAATTACGGAACTTGTGGTTTGTATTTGAGCTTGGCACAATAATTACATATTTGAAGAGCATGATATTTTTGCTAAAATGGCAATCGGATGCTGACAGAATAGGATTTCTAATGCATTCTGATTATAGCATTAACGCATATGGGAAATAAACAAACAAACATTCAAAACAACCAGTATTCATATCTAGATATCTGTCGAACCCCTTTGAAGAGATCTGTTATATTTCTGTAAGACATATAAACACAGCAAAATCTGATCTGTGTGATTTATGCAGGTTTCAGACTGGTTGTATTGTTGGCATCTGCATAGATTTTTCCAGAAGCAGGGGGATTGGGATACTGGATCGCAGTGGGCACGCTTACAAGACATTTCCGAGTGCCAGTTTCAAATTCGGAATGCAGAAAATATAGCACGAGCTATATGATGCAATTGCATATCGATGCATGCCATATGATGTCTCTATGATGTCATAAGGCCATCTGAATGAATTATGATTAAATAATGTATACCATTGTCAAGTCGATTTCTAAAAGAGCTCTTTGCTCTGTTTTTTACAGGGGTGAAGAAAACAGGTGGCCAAGATGTCCGAGTGAGTATATGAATATGAATATCTCAGTTGCTTGCATTTCATATTACAGAAATGGGAACCTTTTCTTCTTTTGCTAAATTGTAATTGCGTCATCTTATCATGACAGAAAAAAGATGACATCAAGCCGGCGGCAACATCTCAAGGTGGAGTAAATAATGCACAGATGCTTTTGAGAATAGAATAGAATAATTATTTTGACTGCATGGAAACAATATTTTACTTATTGTGGATTTTATAATATAATATAATAACTAAAGACCACAATAAATCAATATTTGAATTTTCGCCTTTTTAATGTAATAAAAAATTCAATAATTAATTATTAAATATTGCATGGAATATAATATAATATAATATAATATAATATAATATAATATAATATAATATAATGTTAAAGAAATTAATATTTCGATTTTGTGGCTTTTAGCTTTTCACTGACTGCTTCTGTTTTTGTCCGTATGTGTTTATTGATGTAAGCAACACTGAAATGGTGTTGTGTGAGATTCAGGGTCTCAGTGATGTATTTATCCACAGAGTTTGGTGCTCAGCATTGCGAAGGGCATTATGGAGAAAGAAGCCATTCAGATTAAGGTAGATAAGGAGAAATACCTGTCAGAAAACTGCCCCCCTCTGTCCCTTCCCGGATCCACACAGGAACTGCAGGTCAGTTTCCTCATCCAGGATATGTCCAGAAGGCTAAATCAATTCAAATCCATGGAAGTACAGAAAATATGTTTTTACATTCTCACACAGCACATGTGTATCACTTAGATATTTATTTGTTTACATTTTCATCAGCAAGATGGATTTATTTTTTGTGATTATTTTCAACAACTTACTTACAAAACAGCATGTAGGGTTATTATAGTATATATATATATATATACACACACATACACACACACACATATAGGCTACATACATACATAACTACATTAGTAAACTTTACTTTTTAGTATCTGTTAATATGATTTAACCCTCTGGAGTCTAAGGGTATTTTTGGGGCCTGGAGAAGTTTTGTCATGCCCTGACATTTGTGCTTTTTTCAGTTTCTTATAAATATCTAAATGGGTAAAGTCTAATCTCACTGTAATCAGCACAAACTGGGCTATAATAATATAAGAAATGCATGTATGTACATGATTGTGTTTTTGAGAAAAAAAATATTATGCGTGGTTAGTGAAAAACTAAAAATGTTAAAACGCTTGAATAAGGCAATAAAACACATAAAGAACAATGGTTCCCGGGATTTTTGAGAACTGGAGCTTGTAGCCTAGAATTTTTCTTTCTAAATGATGTGAAAATCATCTTGTTTACTCACTCACAGAGAACAATATATTGATTTAAATTTTCTAAGACACTTTTTGTTGGTAAAAGTCATATGCGAGTAGGCGTCAACTACCATGAATATCATTGTGATTTACACCTGAGAAGACAAAGGCCTGCATAATGAGCTGCATAATGAGCCTTTCAGTCATCTGTGCCACTGAGAGGAAGGAGTTACAAGAAAGAATGCAAGAACAAAATAAATCTATATAATTTTATGTTTGTAGTTTATTTAGAATATATTTAATTATCCCACAACATAATTTAATATCCACTTGGGGGAGCAGTTAAACAGTTTATTAGAAACAATCAAAGCTGACTTTCAAACAAATTGTTTGGCATCAATACTCCAGTCACACAATCCTTCAGAAATCCTTTTAACAATCTTATTTTCTACAAAAAAAACATTTATTGTTATTATTATTATCATTATTATTAATGTTGAAAAGAGCTGAGAATATTTTCTGGGTTTTTAGGGGGAATAAATTGAAAGAAAAGCATGTTTTTACATTTGTGACAGTTATCTATTTGTTACATTTATATTATTTACATCAAGCTTTTGAATGGTATAGTATTGTATATTGTTATTGAAACTTCATAATGTTTCACTTGATTACTATACATTTAGTAAGGAATTATAGTTTGGAAAAAGTATTTGGAAAAAGTCTAACTAGTAAAATGTTTACACGTTATGTGAAAACTAGTACAAGTATATAAATAAATAAAAAGAGACTTACTCATGTTTATGATCTCTGCTGAATAAAGTGCTGCATTCTTTTTTTTCTGAGGAAATCCATTTCTCAAATCCTCAACCACATCACATCTTTTTGGGGTGAATTATGTCTTATTCCTCTCATCGCGAAGCAAACAGTAAAATAAACACTTGAAGAACAGTCTCGCTGCTTTTTCTTCTGTTATGGGCGTATTCAGGCCGCGCGCTTCAGTTTGAATCTGAATAGCGCGTTCAGCACGGGGGCGTGGTCACATTAGATATAATGAAGGGAGACTTGAAAAACAGACATCGCGTTGTTTTCATATGGATTACTTTATCACAGAATATCTGTTTTCGGCGGCACTTGTTTAGTTTAAAAATAGACATGTCAAGCTTTCTATAGATATCTCCCCCATGTATTTTCGTTGAGTATTCACGGAGTTACAGTTCATTTTAATGACTTGTTTGTAAATGAAGATAAGCGCAGACAAAGGCTGCAGACAGCACACCTTGTTTGTTATCTTTATTTTATAAGTGCACAAAGTTTTGTTGTTATTATGTCTGTATCCAAAAAAAAAGTAGACCCTTTACAGATTCGATTGATGTATTGCTCTTATCTGTACGATTAAAACTGAAAGTGTAATTCAAGGTCTTTTCGGGGTTATCAGGAGAAAATGACTCAAAACGCGTATCCGCGTTAATCGACTCGAAAGGACCTGAGCTAAAATGAACTAACAGTGAACATTTTTTATATATATTAACATTAAACGAAGATTAATAAATAAAGAACTGTAACAAATGTATTGCTCATTGTTTTTTAAGCCCTTTTTTAAAATGTTACCCCAATTTATTTTTTATTTCAGCTAGTTTCCAAGGCAACATTTCTTATTTTCATTTAGATTAAGCTGATGCACTGAAATAACCAAACATAAAGCTGAAATTAAAATGAATAAATCTAGACGTAACTGATAGAAATGACAAAACGCACATCAAAACTACTAAAACTTTAACTGAAATAAAATTGAAACGTAAAAATGAACACTAATTCAAATGTTCATCGTACAACACTGATGAAGGTATTACCATGGCGCAAGTACATTGAATTATTTTTTTTCCCTTGACAATGCTAGCTGTTAATGGACAGATATGCTGAGATGTTTATTAGTGCATTCCAGATGTTTCATAGATGTCTTCAAGTATGTGCAGGTGACTGATTGTATTACACGCTCTTGAAACAATATCTTGAAACAGTAGCTGACTATTTAAACATTGCTTCTTAGGAACTGTGCAAGAAACTTCACCAGCAAATCGACAATATTGATGAGGAGAGATATGACTTGGAGGCCAAAGTGGGCAAGGCCAACAAAGAGGTGATGTCTGATACTCAAAAAGCTTATTATGCCGGTGATGATGTTTCTGATGAGTCTATGCACTGGGTTCTCTGAGCTCTGTTGTGACTGCGGTTTAATGTGTTTCTAGATTGAGGATCTGAAGATCAAGGTGGTCGACCTGCAGGGCAAGTTCAAGAAACCTGCGCTAAAGAAAGTGCGTCTCTCTGCCGATCAGATGCTCCAGGCTCTGCTGGGCTCCAAACACAAGGTGTCTCTGGATCTGAGATCCAACCTCAAACAAGTCAAGAAGGAGGTCAAAGAGGAGGTGAGTGAATATTCCCATGCTCTTATAGTACAGAACAGATATGAATAGTAACAGCTATAAAGTCTGATTGGATATGCCTTGTTCAAAGCCGTTAAAACATAGTCTTACATAGTCTTAAATTTCTCTCTCTCTCTCTCTCTCTCTCTCTCTCTCTCTCTCTCTATATATATATATATATATCCCTGAATATATAAATTTTTAGAATAGCAGCAAAAAGATAACAAAGTAATATTCCGTATCTGTGAACGTGCAAATATGCTTACCATTGCTTCACACCCAATCCTTCTCTCATAATCCAGGTTGCAGATGTCGGCGACTGGCGTAAGAACGTCGAGGACAAGGCCGGTATGGACGGCAGGAAGAAGATGTTCGAGGGCGAGTCCTAAATTCCTGGACGTTTCTTTGTTTATTTACCTTAGGGATGTGTCTAAGGCTGTGCGGTCATTTATCTTTTTGCCATAGTCGTATGTCTTTTCTGCTTTCAGTGCCTCAAGTGAGCATTTGTTTCATGCAGCATGTATGTCCTGAAGGGAATTATGTATCATCGCAGAGCCACTACCATTAAACGAATGCTTTTGAGGAAAATCCTTTTTCGTGTTTGTTTGGTCATGCCACTCTTTTCCAGTCTATGACTAGTGGTTTGCTATGACTTTAAGGAATAAATACTGTATTGCTGCTATTACAGCAGTCATTTCTTAATTTAATTTAATTTAATTTAATTTAATTTAATTTAATTTAATTTAATTTAATTTAATTTAATTTAATTTAATTTTAAAAACACACACACACACACATATGCGTCTAGAAAGAAGGGGAATTGACGAGTATGAGCTCTGGATATTTCAGGAGCTTTGAGACTTAATGGTCTGAAGAGGAATCCACTCCCAGGATCTGCTGAGCCATCAGACTACAACATATATATCCTATTTTCTCCCTCTGGGGCTCACTAGTCTTTTCAGTTCTTCCTAGTGTACTGCCCTCTCCTTCTCTCATAGGTGAGCATCAATCCAGAACTCTCTGTAGATCTGAATGTAAAGGACAAACGTCAGTCCTTGGGTTTGGATCTTTCTTGATGGTTAGAAACACAGTTGCTACATATCATGCTCTAACTGCTTGATTTTTGTGTCCAATAAGTGTCTAGACACATATTATCTATTAATGTTCATGAGCAGATAGAACATGTGTAAATACGTGAATATACGTGTGTTTGCAAAAGTTATAAATTACATGATAAAGTATACATTTTGATTGCTATGTTTTAAATGTTTAAAATTGCTAAATGCTGTTTTAAATGGCTATGCATTAAATGAAGTTTAATTTGTTTTGTTGAGAATTTTTATAAATCAATTGAAAGGAAGTAATAGGAAGTTTAACCCCTTACCAGTCATCCCCCATTTTTTGGCATGGAGACAGAAATGACATACAAAATAAAAATGTTTCTGCTCACGATTCTTTCTGACTAGATACATAATCAACATTTTCACAAAGCTGACACTTCAAAGTTTACTGTTCAGGAATCAGAATCACTCAGACTGTTATGATAATAGAGATATATAAGCTCAAACATAAAAATAAAAATATTAAAAACATATTTTTTAAATGTATTTAAAAAATATTGATGTAGGATATGAGTTTAGGAGCACAGTGTAGCTAAAGCCACAAGTCTACCAAAGCCTCATTTGAAATTTCATAATCCAATCTGTAAAACTATGAATTTTATGAAATATTTTCAAAGGCCATGTCTTGTGTGTTTTTAGAGAAGGCTAATCTGATTGATTTATGGCACTTGTCATATCTGTAAGATCTCACATGTAAACACTCCTGTGTGCTTTGTCTGTGTTTTTGGCTGTGAATACTCCCGCATTCATGATTCTATTGTTCTCACCAAACTAGTCTTTCACACCTCTGCCAGGTATGACACATCATCATAGTGTTTGTACAGTGTTTGTAATAACATCCTTTAGCGATCACGGGTGGAATTTGGTCATTTGCTGTTGTAAAAATATGCTATTTATAGCCTTTTTCATCGCTGCACAAGTTGTCATTTGAGATGTACATTTTTTATATTTTTTATAAAACTGCCCCAGATCTCAAGAAAATCTCACACCAAGCTTTACTATCGTAATCGCGGGTTTGTTATTTGGATATTTCATGTGTACAGAGATGTTTCATTGTTGTTATGGGCAGATAACAACCAGGAAGTATACAGGAAGCATGTGACACGATGTGGCGGTGTCCGGTTATGACACTCTAAAGATTGACAAGGCAAAGGACCAATCAGAGTTTGACACACACACGAGCACACAGCACTGCACACACACACAGAGATCGCTGGGAGAGGCTGTTTATCATCAGATCGTATAAATCAGTGTAAAATGAATAGAAATTACGATTCTGTCTGAAGAAATATGAAGTAAACATCAGTAAATATATCCATATATCTCCACAGATATGCATCCTTGGTCTATAAATCCTTATTGACGCTGTCCAGTGAGTCTATGTGAACATAAATAAACCGCTGCAGAAGTGACTGAATATGAATGAGTGGTGAATTTCATAATACAGATTTATTATTTTGCACTCCTGACATAAATTACTAAATTACTGTCACTGCAACAATGTTTTATCAAAACATTGGTCAAATATCGAAGCTAGAGTCTTTAAACTTTCAATTGATGCACAGTTTGTCCAGATCAAGTAAGAGAGTGATGTTTAACGTGCTGTGAAAGTGAAACAATAATAAACTGGGGCCGTCAAAAAAATCCTTGCACACAAAGGGGTTAAACTAATATTAAGTTTGTTTCTTGAATATTCATATTCAATTTAAATTGATATATCACGTGTATGATAATCAAATGACATATTGTTTTTATTGACACAATCTGCTAAGTATTAGTGTGTGTGTGTGTATATATATATATATATATATATATATATATATATATTCATGCAAATCTTGAATGATAATATGAAATACTATAATTTTTAATTGATTTTTAATTGAATACAGCAGCTGATCTCTGGTATCAATGACCGTTGGACTTGAAAAGTCAGGTGTCAAATGAACTGTCCATGGGGACGCCATAAGTCTTAATTTAGACTCAGGTTTCCCTGTATTTCAGAACTATGTAAAAGTGCTTGTCCTGGATTAGCTGATTAACTAAGATGCCTTGTAACTGATATCTAATGGTTAATTTCCATCCAATTCAGGGTGAGAACACACTAAACTGCCAACATGTAAGAGTAAATATTCTGATTCTGATTGTGGGTTTTTATTGGTTTAGAAAAATGTTCAACTTAATGTAAAACTCTATAGAATTTATGCTGAGTTGTGTTTGTTTTGATGAGTATAGTTTGAGTAATCCAGCATTTAGCACAGTGTCACATGATGAACTTGTGCTGCGATTTGTATTTGTTCGTTCAGGTGCAGGAGGGACTTCGAGGAGAACTTCGCAGAAGAGAGCTCGGTTCAGTGTCGCTGTCCGTGATACGGACAAGCATCCTGGGATAAGCATCCTGTTTCACTTCCTGTTTGTTGTTGGCGGCTGTACTGCGTTTGAGCTCCGTCACTATATTCTTTTCATTGACTATTTTTAACTCAAAAATCAATTTTATACATCATCGTTTCCGTTTATATAACGTGTGAATATATCCTCTATTGTATTCTACAACAAAAACAATCAGAGCGCCTCGCTATCACTAGTTTTATTTTGATCTCCCGGGTCCGCTATTAGCTTTTAGCCCGTTAGCATCAGCGGCGTGGTTGCAGCTAACTGCGCTTACATTGCTAATACTCTATTCACACACATTACCACTGCTGTACTCACTGTTACTTGCTTTAATGGCAGATGAATGTCTCCACTCTGTGCAGCTCAAGCTCGAGGCCGTGGGAAAGCAGATTCACGACCTGGAGGTGAGGCAGGCCCAGCTGAGAGAGCGGAGAGCCACGCTGGAATCATCCCGGGCTGACGCTCACAAGTCCGGGGTAAGTATACAGCGATCTGCTGACAGTCCCACCACGTCTACTCCGTGTGTTTCTCTGCACAGGCCCGGTGCACCCAGGACGCGATCTTCCCAGATGTCCTTCACTGCGACGCCGGGACACCACGGACCCTGGGTGCATCCACAGCGGAGGACGCGAGCCGGGTCCCGGGCGACGACTTCTCCCCCTCCTGCCTTCGACATCTCCATCCGGAACCGCTTCGCTCCCCTCCGCGAGACAGGACGCGACGCTGTGATCATCGGAGACTCCATCGTCCGACACGTAAGTGCTACGTTAGCCGAAGGTAAAGTGCACACTCACTGTTTGCCTGGTGCTCGTGTTCTCGATGTTTCTGCGCAGATACCCGCGATCGTGAAGGCCGACGAGAGCCCCAGAGTGGTCGTGCTTCACGCCGGGGTTAACGACACCACGCTGCGGCAGACGGAGACGCTGAAGAGGGACTTCAGCAGCCTGATCGAGACGGTTCGCAGCACGACGCCCGCGGCGACGATCGTCATGTCAGGACCACTGCCCACGTATCGACGAGGACACGAAAGGTTCAGTAGACTTTTTGCTTTAAATGAATGGTTGTTGTCATGGTGTAAAGAACAGAAACTGCTATTTGTTAAGAACTGGAATCTTTTCTGGGAGCGTCCTAGGCTGTTTCGCGCTGATGGATTACACCCCAGCAGAATCGGAGCGGAGCTGCTCTCTGACAACATCTCAAGGACACTTCGCTCCATTTGACTAGTAAGACAATTCTCTAATAACTATTATGATGAGTTTTGTTCCACCCGCTTAAATGATAAAAGTACGTGCGCTGTAAAAACTATTATGACTGTGTCTGTTCCCCGAATAGTGAGGTCAAAATATAATGTAGGATCTAGAAAAAATCTTATCGTAATTAAACCAGAAAAATGTAAAGTAAATGAACAAAAACAATTTTTAAAGTGTGGGCTCATAAATATTAGATCACTCACACCCAAAGCAGTTATTGTAAATGAAATGATCACAGAAAATAGTTTTGATGTACTCTGCTTGACTGAAACCTGGCTAAAACCGAATGATTATTTTGGTCTAAATGAGTCTACTCCACCAAACTACTGTTACAAGCATGAGCCCCGTCAGACTGGTCGTGGCGGAGGTGTTGCAACAATATATAGTGATATTCTCAATGTTACCCAGAAAACAGGATACAGGTTTAACTCTTTTGAAATACTTCTGCTAAATGTTACACTGTCAGACATGCAAAAGAAGTCTAATGTATCTCTTGCTCTGGCTACTGTGTATAGACCACCAGGGCCGTATACAGAATTCCTAAAAGAATTTGCAGATTTCCTCTCAGACCTTCTAGTTACAGTTGATAAGGCGCTAATCATGGGAGATTTTAATATTCACGTTGATAATGCAAATGATACATTAGGACTTGCGTTTACTGACCTAATAAACTCCTTTGGAGTCAAGCAAAATGTCACCGGGCCCACTCATCGTTTTAATCATACACTAGATATAATTATATCGCATGGAATCGATCTTACTGCTATAGATATTGTACCCCAAAGTGATGATATTACAGACCATTTCCTTGTGTCGTGCATGCTGCGTATAACTGCGATATTAACTATATGTCTCAGCGTTACCGTCTGGGCAGAACTATTGTTCCAGCCACCAAAGACAGATTCGCAAATAACCTGCCTGATCTATCTCAACTGCTATTTGTACCCAAAAATACACATGAATTAGACGAAATTACTGACAACATGGGCACTATTTTCTCTAATACATTAGAAGCTGTTGCCCCCATCAAATTGAAAAAGGTTAGAGAAAAACGTACTGTGCCATGGTATAACAGTAATACTCATTCTCTCAAGAAAGTAACTCGTAGTCTTGAACGCAAATGGAGAAAAACTAACTTGGAAGTTTTTAAAATTGCATGGAAAAACAGTATGTCCAGCTATAGACAGGCTCTAAAAACTGCTAGGGCAGAGCATATCCACAAACTCATTGAAAATAACCAAAACAATCCAAGGTTTTTATTTAGCACAGTGGCTAAATTAACAAATTACCAGACGCCACCTGATTCAAATATTCCACCAACGTTAAATAGTAATGACTTTATGAATTTCTTCACTGATAAAATAGATAACATTAGAAATACAATAGCGAATGTAGATTCTACAGCGTCTAACACTTCAGTTTCATCCATCGCACCCAAAGATAAACTGCAGTGCTTTACAAATATAGGACAGGAAGAGCTAAATAAACTTATCACTGTATCTAAACCAACAACATGTTTATTAGATCCAGTACCCACTAAATTACTAAAAGAGCTGTTACCTGTAGCCGAAGAACCGCTTCTCAATATCATTAACTCGTCGTTATCTTTAGGTCACGTCCCAAAACCATTCAAGCTGGCGGTTATCAAGCCTCTTATTAAGAAACCAAAACTAGATCCTAGTGTACTGGCAAATTATAGGCCTATTTCAAATCTTCCATTTATGTCTAAAATATTAGAAAAAGTTGTGTCTGCTCAATTGAGCACCTTCCTGCATAAAAATGATCTGTATGAAGAATTTCAGTCAGGTTTCAGGCCCCACCATAGCACAGAAACTGCACTTGTTAAAATTACAAATGACCTGCTTCTTGCGTCAGATCAAGGCTGCATCTCATTTCTAGTCTTACTTGATCTTAGTGCTGCGTTCGACACCATAGATCATGACATACTCCTAGATCGATTACAAAACTATACAGGTATTCAAGGGCAGGCTCTAAGATGGTTTAGATCCTACCTGTCCGATCGCTACCATTTTGTTTACTTAAATGGGGTGTCATCTCATTTATCATCAGTAAAATATGGAGTGCCACAAGGATCCGTCCTAGGTCCCCTTCTATTTTCAATATACATGTTGCCCCTTGGTAATATTATTAGAAAATACGGAATTAGCTTCCACTGTTATGCTGATGATACTCAGCTATATATCTCAACGAGACCAGATGAAACTTCCCAATTATCTAAGCTAACAGAGTGTGTTAAAAATGTAAAAGATTGGATGACAAATAATTTTCTCCAATTAAATTCGGATAAGACAGAGATATTAATTATTGGACCAAAAAACACCACACAGAATCTTGTAGATTACAATCTGCAACTAGACGGATGTACTGTTACTTCCTCTACGGTCAGCAATTTGTCTTTCGAAAATCATATTTCCAATGTTACAAAAACTGCATTCTTCCATCTTAGAAACATTGCCAAGCTACGAAACATGTTATCTGTTTCTGATGCAGAAAAGCTAGTTCATGCATTCATGACCTCTAGACTGGACTATTGTAATGCACTTCTAGGTGGTTGTCCTGCTTCGTCAATAAACAAGCTACAGGTAGTCCAAAATGCAGCAGCTAGAGTCCTTACCAGGTCAAGAAAATATGATCATATTACCCCAATTTTACAGTCTCTGCACTGGCTACCTATTAAGTTCCGTATCAGTTACAAATTATCATTACTTACCTATAAGGCCCTAAATGGTTTAGCTCCTGCGTACCTAACTAGCCTTCTACCACGCTACAACCCATCACGCACCCTAAGGTCACAAAACGCTGGACTTTTGGTAGTTCCTAGGATAGCAAAGTTCACTAAAGGAGGTAGAGCTTTCTCACATTTGGCTCCCAAACTCTGGAATAGCCTTCCTGATAATGTTCGGGGTTCAGACACACTCTCTCTGTTTAAATCTAGATTAAAAACGCATCTCTTTCGCCAAGCATTCGAATAATGTATCTCTTAAATTGTGAGTGTAGTTGCATCTGCATTTTTATTCTTTAGCTTGGGTTAAACTAATTTTACTTCAGTTTCAGCAGCTATGCTAATGATGTCTCTATTTTGTTTCTATGTTTTGCCACGGGATTAACATCCCATGGTAACTAGGATTTACACAAGCTCCAGTCTGGATCCAGAACACCTGAGAAGAGATGATGCTGACCCTCAGAGGACCCCAGATGACGCTAACCTTGAATCAACAAACAGAACTAACAAATATTGCTACATGTGTGACTGCATCATATAATTACTATTAATTAATAATATTGATAGTTCATCATCTAGCTGACTACGTCTTGTATTTATTATTTTTATTTTTCTAAAATCCTGTCAAACGTGCACAAACTACTAGCTACTACTAAATATTGTAGAAACATAATTTTCTGTAAAGTTGCTTTGTAACGATTTGTATTGTAAAAAGCGCTATACAAATAAACTTGAATTGAATTGAATTGAAAATTGAATACGCGGCTCTCTCTCTCTCGTTCGCACCGAACACAGCGCGCGAGTAACCAGCTTCTCTGTTCAGCTTTTCCGCGTCTTGTGTTTGGATGCTTTAATGTTTAAATCGACACAAGTGGTAATTTAAAAACACGTGAAAATGATAAGCTTTCGTGATGACGCGCAGCAGTGGCCCGTCAACTGTCCTTTTTAGGCTGGTTGAGTCGGTTGAGATCGCCTGCCACATCCCCCCCCCCCCCTTTCAGGTCACCACCTTTCACCCCACTAGCGACGGCCCTGGCTGCAGGTTCATACTATAAAAGAATTAGTAATAGTTATAATAATAATAATTTTAATAGACATGGTTAAATAACAATTATATTGTATTGATTATCATATCAAAACTATTGTATCCGTTTGTACCTTATTTGTAGTATTTTGTATTATGTGTATTACACACATACATACAATAATGAATAAAAAATTACCATGTATTAATAAACATTTAATAAATATAATTACATAATTTATATGTATTTTTTATATAGAGAAAAAAATTATATTATTGTTTTATAAAAATTTGAGTTTCATTAATAATATTATTATTATTTTAACAAACAGACGTTAATATACATTATTTTAGTATCATTGAGAAGCTTTTAAAAGTGTATTTTGTATTATGTGTATTACACACATACATACAATAATGCATAAAAAAATGACCATGTTTTAATAAACATTTAATAAATATAATTACATAATTTATATGTATTTTTTATATAGAGAAAAAAGTTATATTATTGTTTTATAAAAATTTGAGTTTCATTAATAATATCATTATTATTTTAACAAACAGACGTTACAGTTTTTCTCGATTGGTTTGGCTCATTTCTTGAAACCGAGATGACATTCTCAAAATAACATGGACAAATCTCCAAACCACCTTGCAATTGTTCACAACAGAATGTCATTTTTCATTGGTTTTATCAAATTGCAAATGCTTTAGTACATGTCTCAAGTGACTCCAGTGACTCACAGTGCATTTTTTTCAAATGATTATGTACAAGTAGCTACAGTTAGCACAATAAGCCCACATTTAGCACATTTTCCAAATAAATAGATCTTGCTGATCTAAACTGATTAGTTGATTTTTCAGTGAAATGGTTACTCTCTCCAAAACATATCAGCACGGTTTCATTGTGTAAGTCATCATATGCACAATTGTCTGTTCAACTGTCAAAATTAGTCAAAGATATAATACCATGAAAGAATTTCTTGGAACATTTGATACATTTATGACAGTACTTGACAATCAATCAGGTGAAATTAGAACTAACGAAGGAGCAGTTTCCCACATCTCAGATGACCAATCAAACAGTTTGTTTAGTTACCTGACAGGTGTTGTCTATGATTATGACTGCTGCCAAAAGTATATAGACAGAGCTTGGCCCGGGGCTAGTTTCATTTGCAGTGTGAACATGGAAGCACCTCGCCAAGTACAACAGCAACTTCCTGCTCGAGGAAGAGGAGGAAGAAGAGGAAGAGGAGGAGTGAGAATGCGTGGAGGAATAGGGGGAAGAAGCCGATGAGCATGGAGGCACCATGATGTCCCAGATGAAATCCAGGCCACCCTTATTGACCATGTTATAAACCATCGCCATTTATGTTATAAACAATGGCAGAGGCAGGTCGCCGAGTGCAGCCTAATGTGCCTCGGTCTACAGTCTCCTCCATCATCCAAACCTTTCGCAGGGAAAACAGGTACAGAACTATTCTATTGAACTATTCAGTGTTGGTGTGTGTGTAGGCCTAGAGTACTGTAATATCTTCATGTGATGTTATATGATACTATAAAAATGACAAAGAGAAAAAAATGGAGAAAATACTGTGAATAGTATTCCAGTGACTGTGCAGTGCATCACACTTTTAGTACCATAAAACAGCAGTACAATTACATTGGTAACTCATTTTGTAACAAATTTACAGTGTTGACCTTTGACTTGTATGTCTAGGATTGGACGACAGCCTCAAGTGGGTGGCAGAACAAAACTTCTAAATGAACAACAAGAACGAGAAATATGCAACATGGTCATTGCAAATAATGCCATCACACTGAGACAGATTCGTAATGCAATCCTTCTAGACAATGTAATGTTCCAAAATATAAACTCTATCAGCATCTCCACAATAGACCGGGTATTGAAGAAACATCAGATGACCATGAAACAGATTTACAGGGTACCATTTGAGAGAAACTCTGACAGAGTGAAAGAGCTGTGGTACAAGTATGTGCATGTAAGTCAACTACTGGTTGTCTATCATTGTAACACTATTACAGTAAGACATGGTTACCACTTTTTTTTGTTTTGCTTTATCCTTTTTACCTTCAGAATCCAGCTTTGTGTGACTAGAGCATTTTGCCTAGAAATTGTCTTCAGTTTTTCACTCCCTCTTTTTACAGTACTTTAGATCCTCCCTGCAGTATCTGTCTCTACTTGACTGATTAGATTTATTTTTATTCTATTGTAGAGAATAATGGCATTAGAAGGCAACGAAACCTCTCACTTCCTAGTGTTCGTTGATGAAGCTGGCTTCAACCTGGCCAAAGGTCGAAGGTGTGGCCGTAACATCATTGGCCACCGAGCCACTGTGGATGTCCCAGGCCAGCGAGGAGCAAATATAACCATGTGTGCCGCTATATCAGAAAGAGGTGTGGCCACACACATTCCCAGTTTAGGGCCCTACAATACACAAAAGCTCCTCAATTTTTTGGACCACCTTTATACTGATCTGATCCCGGAAAATGAGAGAGGTGAAGAAGGACCTCAGCTACCACATTATGTCATTGTGTGGGATAATGTGAACTTCCACCGTGGCCCACGCATCAGAACCTGGTTCACCACCCATCCCCGGATGCTAATGGAGTTTCTTCCACCTTACTCTCCTTTCCTAAATCCAATTGAGGAGTTTTTTTTCAGCTTGGAGGTGGAGGATGTATGAGCATCAGGCTCAAGACCAGAGGGCCCTGCTGCATGCAATGGATGCTGCATGTGAGGACATCACAGGGGATCAATGTAGGGGATGGTTGAGACATTCACGCCGTTTCTTCCCTCGCTGCATCGCAAGAGAAAATATCTGTTGCGATGTGGATGAGAATTTATGGCCTAACAGAGAGCAGCGCGTCGATGGCCAGGAGGATGAGGATGGTGGCCAGGAAAGAGAGGGTGACAATGGTGACCACTGAAAATATTACTGTACTATAGTTCTGAAACATTATTTACAGTATGGTAGGCTAGAGTTTTTTTTTGTTTTTTGTTTGTGTTTATAACTGTTCACATTTACAGAATCCTGTATATGTTTTCTTTTCACAGTATGTTCTCTAATGTTAACATTTCTTTGTACGAATAAAAATGTTTACAGTTTCCTTGAGTATGAGTGGTTTATTGGAGGCTGATTTTACTGTAAAATCTTTTAGTTTTATTCATAGTGGTATTCTGTTGCTAGACCTGTGCCTCAGTGACAAAACGTCTAAGCATTTTGACTTGCAGTGCTTAAACAATGCCATAGGTATAATGCATTTTGGGGGCATTGACTATTTATATGAGAAGGATATTTAGTTTTGACACATGGATAAACTGTTTTGGGAGAGATATGCGCTTTTGCAGGGGATCCATGGTGTTGTGCTAAACCATCCAGGTTATTTTGACAAAAGCACTAAATGAATGCACATGTGCCAAGGCAATTGAGAAGGATCTGTGCTATTTTGACTGTACTGACCTTTTATATGGGAAAGGAATCTGCTTTTGAAGCATGGAAGAAGAGTTTGGGGAAAGATATTTGATTTTGTTAGTGAGCTATAATGTTGAGCAGAACTGTAAGACTGTTTGGCCAAATGACCTTATGGTTTTGAGAATGTCATCTCGGTTTCAAGAAATGAGCCAAACCAATCGAGAAAAACCGTAATATACATTATTTTAGTATCATTGAGATGCTTTTAAAATTGTTATTGATGATTTGATAGTGCTTTAACTAATATTTACATTTTAGTTTTAGTTATTTTCAACCAAAATAATGAAAATATTTAGTTCAACTAAATAAATTAATGTTACACTAAAATAAATGAAAAATAGATAAAAAATAGATAGACGACAGACAGACAGACAGACAGACAGACAGATAGATAGATAGATAGATAGATAGATAGATACGTAGATAGATAGATAGATACATAGATAGATAGATAGATAGATAGATAGATAGATAGATAGATAGATAGATAGATAGATAGATCTGCTCAAGAAACATTTCTGATTATTAGCAGAGTTGGAAATAGTTGTGCTGCTTCATATTTTTGTGGAATCCGTGATACGTTTATTTTATCTGCAAAAAGTTTACATTTATGAAAGAACCTGAAAGGCATAAATGAAGATTTAAATTACTGTATTAAATTATTATAACAACTTACACTGAAGTAGTCCCCTTATACAGTAATAGTGTCATGTGGAAATACCATGGTACTTTTTTATGAAATGTTACTAAATGATTCCAGTACCATAGTCATGTACCATTTCATTTACATAGTCCCATTGGAAAATACCATGGTAATACCATAGTACCATGCCCCCCAAAATAAAACATGGTAATTGCATGGTATATTAGTGTAACACCACGCCAGCAGAGGGAGCCTTCACCGGAGTACTGACTGTTCCCCACTCCCTCTGCTTCTACAGTCATTTCCTGTTTGGGACTATTTAACATGTGCTAGCATGACACTTCACTGCGAAGTATTGCCAGTTAACCTGCCTTACCGAGCGTTTTCTTTGTGAGTATTCTGACTGCCTGTTTGATCACGATTCTGCCTGTTATCTCGTTCAAGTCTCTTGGATTGCCCCTTTGGATATATTGCTTGATTGGACTGATGTTTGTGTTTGACCTGTTCGCCTGCCTACTTGTCTCTGCCTACTGGATAACCCCTGTGTATGTTGAAAGATCGGACTGCCCTTAAGGTACTGACACATTGCCTGGTAACACGACTCTGATTGTACTATCTTCCTTTAATAAACTCCTGCAAATGTATTCACATTCTGCCTCAGCCTCTTCGTTACAGAATACTTCACCTCAACTGAATCCAGCGGAAGTTTCACAGAGGAGATGGAAGGATATAAAACTGGAGCGACGACACTGAAGGACGAGAGAGGACCAGGCCTGGGCTTTAGTTTATGTTTTGCTTTTTTATTTGAGCGCATCAGTCGTCTGTGAGGGGCTGGTGCGCTGTTTTGTGTTTATTTTGGAATTATTAAAATGTCATTTTGATTGTCCGCCGGTTCCCGCCTCCTTCTTCCGGATGAATACGAAGTTTGTATTATTACAGTGGTGTCGAAGCCCGGGAGAATGAGGGTGCTGAAGATCCCTCGCGGTGCCATCGAGCAGGCGAGGAGTGTGCCGCCATGGACGCTCGAAGCGGTGGGCTGGAGTGAGTTGCCGGGGACGGGCGAGCTCGCTACCGGCCGCCCACGGCTGCCCAAAGCCGGAGGAGCCGTCGCCGTCCACCGGGCGGCGGAGGAGTGTCGTGCCGATGGGGAATCCTGCCAGGTCGGCACTGTCCTGGGTCCCTGAACGCCCTGACCCACCCTGATCGCCTGTTGTGTTGTTGTTGTTGTTTTTTTTTTTTTTTGGTTGTTTGTTCACTTCCTGTCCCTGTTCCCCTCTGTAAGCCTGGCCCTTCGTCCCTCCCCCTGATCCTCCGCCGGTCCACCTCTCCTCCCTCTGTGTCACGGAGTCCTTATAGTTATCACGTCTAGTTCGAAGTGTTGTTCTTGCCCTTGTGTTTTTGTCTGTTTATGTTGTTGGATTGCTACTTTGGTTTTGACCCCTACCTGGACTGTTTACGATTTGGATTACCCCTAATAAAGGACCTATCTGCATTTGGATCTCTCGCTGCGTTTTCCTGTGTCCCGGTTGTGACAGTGCTAGCATGACACTTTACTGCGAAGTATTGCCAGTTAACTTGCCTTACCGAGCGTTTTCCTTGTGAGTATTCTGACTGCCTGTTTGATCACGATTCTGCCCTATATCTTGCTCACGTCTCTTGGATTGCCCCTTTGGATATATTGCTTGATTGGACTGATGTTTGTGTTTGACCTGTTCGCCTGCCTACTCGTCTCTGCCTACTGGATAACCCCTGTGTATGTTGAAAGATTGGACTGCCCTTACGGTACTGACACATTGCCTGGTAACACGACTCTGATTGTACTATCTTCCTTTAATAAACTCCTGCAAATGGATTCACATTCTGCCTCAGCCTCTTCGTTACAATTAGGCATTTTTTTCCTCAGTTAATTAATAAAAAATAAACATCCATCTCAGTCATCCCAGCTGTTCCTACTACTTACAAATAACTGACCATTTAATTTTTTCCACAAAGTCAACACAGGAACCCCCAGCACTCTTTTCACCTCAGGACCCTGAACCAGTTCAGGCTTGCTCTTTCACACCCAGCCCACCCATCAGCTCCTCTTTCTGAATCCAGGGCTCTCATCGCCTCCATGTACAGTCAAGCTGGTCTGGATTTAATAGCTTGTGTGGTCATTTGCTCAGGGACCCTATTAGATTTCTCCAAGGAGCACAAGTGTTGAACTGCGAGGAGCTGGTTTGCTAAGTATATCTCTGACCCCACTGCACCAAATGCAAGAAGATGCCAAACTATGCTGAGGGCACCTCATTTCCTCAGGCACTCAAACAGACACCCTGAAACCTAAAACAAACGTTATAACATTTAGAAGATTGAATTTCAGTTTAAAAAAAACAAACTTTTAAGTACATATTGTTTTCATCATTCCCCCTAATTTCTATCTTAAATTTTTGACTTATCTCATTATTAACTAAGCATGTCATAAATTTGACATTGTATCTTACATTTTACAAGTTTATGATTGGATTGACATTTCAAACTTGTCTTTTCATCTCATAATTATTATTATTTTTTAATTACAATTAAAATGTTGAATTTTTAAGACTTAGTTTTGACCACCTAATTTTAACTCTTATTCCATAATTATAACTTACCATCTCATAATTTGAACTTTTTATGTCATAATTATGATTTATCAAAGCACTTTCAGAATATTTTTTATTTTTTTTAAAAAGCTTATGCTTGAGCATTTCAAGTGGCAGACGACATGCATGTAACATCAGCGAGTGCTTATTATAAACAGAGCGATAATGTTCTGTTACACAGTTATTGCTCTTGGTGTGAACAAGCCAGATCTATATGTTGTCAATTTGCATTAAATGAGTGATACAATCTATTATTGAATTTATATTGAACGAGCTACCCAAGTCATATTCAGAACACCCTAGCAACATGCTAAAACAGTCTAAACAACATCCAACAATGCATTAGAAATATGACAGAACACCCTAGCAACTACATAGCAACATGCTTCGATTTAAAAAAGAAAAAGCAATTGCAACACACTCAATTGGCAATTCATTACTATTAAAATTTTTGGCAAACTGTGTCACGTACGTTGATACAAGAAACGAGGAGAGATCCAAGTACAGGTATGTGACTTTATTAAAAGGGCAAATCCAAAGGGTAAACAGTCCAGGCAGGGTCAAAACCAGAGAATCCAAACATAAACCAGAACAGATAAGAACACACAGCAAGGGCAAGACAACGGGTTAACATGAACATTAAACAAGGACTCCGTGACACAGACTCAGACAGACCGGGTATAAATACACAAAAGGATAATGGGGAAACAGGAGACAGGTGGGGAACAATCAATTAACTCAAACAAGGAGGAAGGTGACCAAATAAGGGAACAGGAAGTGGTAAGGTGACAGACACCGTGGAAAAGGAGGACACCTAGTGGAAACCCAGGGAACACAACCCAGACACTGTGACAGTACCCCCCGTCTACGGAGCGGCTCCCAGACGCTCCAAGACAGAAACAAAACAGAGACCAGGAGGGAGGCGGACAGGTGGAGGCTCAGGGGGAGGGACGGCGGGTCAGAAAAGAAAAACATGGGGAACAGGCACCAGAATGTAAACACAAAACAGGAAGACCAGGAGGGAGGAGGACCGGAGGAGGTTCAGGGGGAGGGATGGAGGGCCAGACTAACAGAAAGGAACAAGGACAGAAATTAACAAAAAAACCACAGGAAAAGAAAACATGAAGCCCCCCAGGGCGGAGCAGAAGACCACCACACCCTTGTGGTCAACGCCAGAGTCCTCCAGGGCGGAGCGGAAGACCACCACAACCGGGTAGTCAGGGCAAGCGCCCCCCAGGGCGGAGCAGAAGACCACCATGTCCGCGTGGTCAGAGCGGAAGCCCCCCCAGGGCGGAGCAGAGGACCACCACGTCCTCATGGTCGACGCGCCAGAGTCCCCCAGGGCGGAGCAGAAGACCACCATGTCCGCGTGGTCAGAGCGGTAGCCCCCCAGAGCGGAGCAGAGGACCACCACGCCCCTGTGGTCGATGCCGGAGCAGAAGGCCACCCAGTGACTTGACCTGACTCAGAAAGGTCCACGATGACTAGCCTTGTCTCTGGAAAGTCCATGGTACCTAGTCCATGGTGACTAGCCCTGACTCCGGAGGGTCATCGGTGACTAGCCCTGACTCCGGAGGGTCATCGGTGACTAGCCCTGACCCTGGAGGACCAGCGGTGACTAGCCCTGACCCTGGAGAGGTCACTGGCACCTGACTCGCCTCTGGAGGGTCAACTGGAACCTGACTTGATTCAAGAGGGTCAACTGGAACCTGACTTGATTCAAGAGGAACAACTGGAACATGACTCGACTCTGGATGATCAACAGGAGCTAGCCCTAACTCTAGAGGGTCAACGGTAACTAACCCTGACTCTGGAGGGTCCACAAACATCTGACTCGACTCTGGAGGGTCAACTGGAACCAGACTCGACTCTGGACTGCTTGTGGAGACATGAGACGCCTCAGCATCAGGCACCGCCTTGGCATCGGGCATCGCCTCGACATCGGTCACCGCCTCGGCCTCCGGAACGGCATCGGTCACCGCCTCGGCCTCCGGAACGGCATCGGTCACCGCCTCGGCCTCCGGAACGGCATCGGTCACCGCCTCGGCCTCCGGAACGGCATCGGTCACCGCCTCGGCCTCCGGAACAGCCCCGGGCACCTCCTCGGGAATGTCCTCCTGGATGGCAGCGGTCCCCTCGGGAACATTCTCCGGGCTTTGAGGAACGTTAGACGCCTGTCTCCTCCTCCGCCCTCTATGATGGCGAGTCGGTGGCACCTTGTCTGGAGACTCAGGCGTTGAGTCGGCCATCTTGTGCTGTGGCGCTGGGCTGGCGGCCATCTTGTGCTGTGGCTCTAAGCTGTCGGCCATCCTGTGCTGTGGCGCTGGGCTGGCAGCCATCTTGGGCCATGAATCTGGATCGGTGACAGATTTGGGCATTGGCGCTGGGTTAGCGGCCATCTTGGCGGAAGAGACAGGAGTGGCTGGGGCATCCCACGGAAGCCTATGCTGCAAGAAGTACATGAATTCCCAGAATTCCAGTGTCTCTAAATGCCCCATCTCCTCCTGAGAAACTGGATCATCCAGCCCGCTGTTGAAATAATCCTTCAGGGCCGCATCGTTGTATCACATACCCTCGGCCAGGGACCAGAACACCTGTGCCAGGGCACCCACCTCATTGCCCTCTTGGCGGAGGGCGATCAGCCGGAGATACTTAGCTCTCCGCTCCGCCATTTTGGCTGGGGAACGGGAAAAAGACATACCGCTGGATCTCAGTGTGACGGAGTCGTTCTGTCACGTACGTTGATACAAGAAACGAGGAGAGATCCAAGTGCAGGTATGTGACTTTATTAAAGGGCAAATCCAAAGGGTAAACAGTCCAGGCAGGGTCAAAACCAGAGAATCCAAACATAAACCAGAACAGATAAGAACACACAGCAAGGGCAAGACAACGGGTTAACATGAACATTAAACAAGGACTCCGTGACACAGACTCAGACAGACCGGGTATAAATACACAAAAGGATAATGGGGAAACAGGAGACAGGTGGGGAACAATCAATTAACTCAAACAAGGAGGAAGGTGACCAAATAAGGGAACAGGAAGTGGTAAGGTGACAGACACCGTGGAAAAGGAGGACACCTAGTGGAAACCCAGGGAACACAACCCAGACACTGTGACAAACTGGTGTCAAATTCATATGATTTTGAACAATCTCATCTTTGTATGTTATTGTAGGATGTGCTCACAGCCCACTAAGGGTTAAGTTAGGGTAGGGTTAGACCTTCATGCTTAGTTGGCTGTTGGTTTCAGCTTCCACTGGTCATTCACAGGAAATCCATTGTGCCAGGGAGAATACCTGCTCATTCAAAACATGAGCATTCCAAATCCGAAATATTTCTGAGCAGTCTTGAGTGTGCCATCGTCCAGGCCATGAGAATGACACCTTGTGTCTTGTTTGTGGATAATGCGCTTGCTGGGAAAAAAAAATGGATCTTCTTTTCCCATGGAAAGAGGGATTGCGATTACATCCACATGACAGGAATGTGCCTGGGTCTCATCTAGTGTTTGTGTATTTGGCCATTAGAGGGCAGATTAAGTCATAGATTTGTGTGTTTTCTTTACCACATATAGGAGACATTCAAGATTAGTACAAATGAGGAACAGAAAGGAGACTGGCCGCAATAGTAACTTCATTTCTTCTTAATGTGATGATATAATTATAATACTAATTATGTGGTATACAAAATGTTATTTCTTTTGAACATTTTATTTTTAGGTTGTTGGAAAATAGTTAACATGAATGCTGATATCCTCTCTAATAGGTAACAATATTAAGTATTAATTAATTATATTAATTAAATATATATATATATAAACATTAAAATGCATAATGAACAATATCAAGGTGGTTTATTTTTTTGGAGATTTGAATTTACAAACAACTTCAAAACATTTTATTTCTAGTTAAGAAAACAAGTAAATTTTCTGGTTTAAACGGGGGTATCAAAGAATGATAAACACTTGAGTGCATTCAGAAAGGGTCTGAGAAAAGAATGAAGTCACAGGACATTTTATAACTCATTTCTCCTCATTTTAAATCCTAAGATGAAAATCCAAGTCATTATTCAACATTTCATTGCTTAAAGTGGTTGGGTTCAGTTAGTGTATTTCCGACTGGACAGGCAAACAGGGAAAAATAGGAACCTTTTTAGCAACTTACATTTTTAAAACAACAAGAGCATCAAAATTCATGTTTGAGGCATAAATATAACTAATGTTTTAGATACTCATGTTCTTGCTATACCAAGAACTAAAACATGTATGTTTCTCATCAAAATTCCTGGATTTGAAAGTGAATATACCCAGCCTCATGACCTAACATGCTCTGATCCCCTTTTATAACGGAGTCCATCGAGCCAAATATGGTTGTTTTTATTCTTTCACCAAAATTCTGGCTTTTTGAAATGCCAATTTTCTTACCCAGGTTTGGCCTTGGCCTTGGTCAGCAAGCAAATGAATGCTTGTCGTAAACATCCACTGACGTCTACCCCATTTACACCCAATCACCCACTTGTTAGAAAATGAACCACATGGCATGTGTTTACCCTATTAGAAGAAAAGTATCACCTCTGAGCTATTATCTCAGCAGGTTGGTATGTGCTGCATGCTGTTCCTATTCCCAAAACACAGCGGGGTTAACAACCTCTGGAAACTCAATTCCTCATGGTGAGGACAGATTATTGGGGCATTAGTCTGCTGTAGGGCATTACATTGAGGAAGTACTAGAAACAGAGAAAATGCAGTGGACTGTGATTGTTAATTAAAACTGGTACAATAATCACATCAGAATTGCTGTTTGGCATTGTTGTTGCACTTCTGAATGGCTCCTTGAGTTGACAGTGAGTGTTATACCCTGAATTTGACTCACTATGGCTAACTGAATCATATTAATAACCATTAAAGATTATAATCGACAACCAATTTCATAACTTCATAACTGATTAGTCAAATTTGTTATTTTTGCACAGAAAAGCACTTTAAGGTGGTTAAAGATTTTTTTTTAAGTGAGCTTTTAAAGAGCACAACACACGTTATTTCAAACATGAGTGAATGTGCTCTTTTATACCCTTTACCAGTTAACACTTTGTGATTTTTTTTCTTTATTATCCTGTTTATTTTGGTAATTTAAACTTGAACTAAGCTGTAATTGTATTTTTAAAGCAATTTAGAGCAATTGTATTTTGTATGTAACTTGTTTTTATTTAATGAATCAAAGGTAGTGTATTTATCTTCTAATTTATTCTTCATGGTGAGAATATGGCTTTGACAAAAAGTTGCGTTATTCTTGGAGTCTCTAATGAGATTGCAGCTCAACGTGATGGCATGGCCTCTGGTTTTCACTCCATTTTAAAAGGCTATAAAATTGTCCTACAGCTTTGTCCAAACAAGCTGGAATTTATGGAAAAACAGAGAGCAATTCTGTGGAATTTGTCACGATATTGGCCCACAAAATCTGAACATAAAGTCCATGATGTATATTAGAAAGAGAGATGGTGAAACGATAGTGTGGTGTGCAGTTTCAGTCTATTTTGTAAATATATATCTTCATAAAAACATGCTTGTAAGGGTATAGGACATCTCTGGTGTTTGCATTTCATGAATCTATAAATGACTGGCAACAAAAATAGCTGGTTTTATTGTGCTTTAACAAGGGATTATAACAAACAGGTAACTACTCAAGCCTGTTTTACAATTCTTTACCATCTATGGTAAAATTATAGGTACTGTGAATCAAAATTATGGTGGTTAAACAGTATTTGAAGTCTTTTGTTACAGTAACGACTAAACATAAATGCTTATTTAGTTTTTCTGTTGCATGACTGCGTAGATCTCCAATCTTGATATTTTAACATTGAGTTCTGTTGATGTCATTTTGTGAGTTGGTGTCTGAATGTGTAAAATATTGTAACTTTTTGAAAATATTGTTGCCAGAATCCCAAAAAGAAACCAGATGAAGAAACATCTCATCTTTATATAGAAAACAATAATTACAAAATGTAGAATTCTTTCAGAATTCTCTGTATGATGATGTCAAAGTAATCATCAGTCCCATATGATTTCAGTAAACTCAAGACCATTGAATGAACCATCGAGTTCCTACCAGAGACACTCAATATCTCAGAAAACCAAATCCCCAATTTTGTCAATTAAATAATACATCATTCAATTCAACTCTAAAACATATCATTGCTATAAGAGTTTAAGAGTAATGTATAACCATAGAAAACAAATGCTCCAGAAGTATTTCTGTTGCGAAGCGTATCATGACAGTGACATTTGTAGACAAGCTTTTTTATTGACAACTTTTATTATTTATAAAAGAGGAGCTTTTTGGTATCTTGTCTCTCAGCTATTGCCTCTGTACTATGAAGTTTTAAGAATCATTATATTTTGCTTGCATTGCTTACAAGTAATGAAATAAGTGTTTATTAATTTTTTGGGCTTCATAACTACAAGCTTTAACCTTGATCAATGTCATGACTAGTTTCTTTCAAGGTATGTAAATAAAAATAGTGGTAAACAACTGACCAGTCCATATTTTTTAATGGGTGTCCCCCAGGGTTATGTTTTGGACCCTATCGTATTCTGTCCACAAGTCCAAATGTAAAGTACATGGAGCAACAAATTGGTACATAATTATTTTTAAAGATAAAAGTAAAAATTATAGAATTTAAAAATTCAATATATTGTTTGTTTTCGTTGAAGTATTTTTATATCTGCCCATGCAAAACTCTTGGTGACTGTCAAGGTTTTGCTATGGAGTTTCTAAAATGTTTTAGATGGTTGCTAGGGTAATGTTAAGGGTATTGTGAGTGGTTGCTAGGTAGTTACTTATTAATCTATGTAAAATACTAGTTTGTGTGTGTTTTTCTGAATTTGAGAGGGCAGGACTGTGTAAGTGTGGGAGACAACAGGAATTTGGGGTAGTTGCTTGAAACTCTTGCTGTGTGTGTGCGTTTGTGTGAGGGAGTGCAGGACTCTGCATTCCCATGGTGAGTCATATGTCAGTGCATAGTCCTGTTAGATGACAGGGTTGGTTTCCTGTGATCATTAGCATTTTCTTTTCATCTGTGAGTTGAGGCGAGCAAAAAGAGAAAGGTCCAGCGATAAATACCCTGTCAGCATTTTCTCTAACATTCATTTAAACCCACACCACATTAAAACTCTATGATGCTCCATTACAATTATTCAAAGGTGTTTTTTCAAAAAAATAAATAAATAGGTGTCACATTTGTTGACAAATTGTTTGCACTGTACACTCACTCAAGGATGGTTTGTGGTTTAGACTCAGATCCACAATTAAGACATTTTAACTCCAAACCATTGTTTCCTGCTAACGAATGTCCTCTATCATAATATTACTTTCTCAAAAGGAAAAGTCTGAATTAAGAGAGAAGTTTGCAGAGATCAAGCTCCGCTCACAAGTGACATCAGTTCAAAACAATTCTAAACAAATATGACAGTTGATTTTAATGTGAGAGGACACCAGAGGATAGACTTTTTCACTGGAGGAAGCGTTATTATGGATTATGGCTTATGGCTTATTGGTTGGTTCATTGATTATGGTATATTTTGGACAGTTTCAAGTTAAAAAGCCTTAATAAAAGATGCATTTCCTACAAACATGCAGCTTTTTGTTTCACAAGATGTTAATTGATTATTGTGATGTTTTTATCAGCTGTTTGGACTCTCATTCTGACGGCACCCATTCACTGCAGAGGACCCACTGGTGAACAAGTGATGGAAAGCTACATTTCTCCAAATCTGTTCCAGAGAAACAAGTCCATCTACATCTACATTAGATGGCCTGAGAGTGAGTACATTTTCAGCAAATATGAATTTTTGGGTGAAGTTTTAGTTTAATTTTCTGTATTTTTGAAATATCTATGTATCACAAATTCAAACCATTTTTATAGAACATCTCTGTAGACAAGAGATCGATATTAAGAAGCAGTACTGTAAGTTGGGTTCAAAAATATTTCAAAAATAGGCAAAATCTGAATTGCTGTAACTCACAATAGTGGTGTTTCATTCCTGAATGTACATTATTAGAGTTTAACAAATTGATTGGATGAATAATTCAATGACTCACTCATACAGTCACACTTTCAGATGTCTCAGTCATAAGACAGTCACTTGTCGTCACTTGGCATAATGATAACCTGGCACCTGGCGTAACTTGTAGAAAGAATCGCCAACAGACAATTTGAGGACTGGAACTCACTATTGTATAATAAAAAGTAGTTGCCGTCTCGTTCAATACCTAATTTCATGCTTGCAAAATAAGTTTGTCATCAAATATCAAATATACTCAGTGTAACTTTCCACCTCACTGATTCAACTGAGCGATGCAAATGACATGATTTCTCCCCTACAACTTTACTGTTGGCATGTGAGCTACTTTCGTCAAACAGTGATTCCATATTTCACATGGCATGATTCATATTTGTGAGTCTGTGAGTTGAACTGTCATTAGCACAGCTGTGCTGGTGTGAGACATTATTGACATGTTTAGCAAGATTTTGGCCGATATCCTGGAACATGTCTTAACTTTTTTTACGATCATCCTGTCTGTTGGCTTCTGTTGATGTCTTTCTTTTGTGTTGTGACTTTGACTCGCGATCACATCAGTATCAGATGATTCACCCACAGAAACTGTCATGGTCTAGACTGCAGAGTTTCCCAACCGGTTTTGTCATATGTACTGACACGATCCCAGTAGTTAAAAACTCCTTCATGCGTGCTGCATAAAACCAAACAGGTGTTCCTCAGTCCCAATTCAGTGTTGTTATTGTTAACTAAAACTAGAACTAAATTGTTAACAGAAATAAATATGAAATGACAAACAAACAATAAATGAATAAGGAAACAGTTTGATTAAAAACGAATTTGTTAGTTGAAATATTAAAACTAAAACTTAAAATAAATTACAGACAAACAGAAATATAAAAAAGACAAAAGCTAATAATTAAAACTAGTATTTGTTAACTGAATTTAATCTGAAATAACTATATACGAATATTATATGAAAAACTAAACTAAAAAACAATAAAAAAAAGATAAATACTTGAATTTTTTTAACTTAAAACCAAATGAAAAATACACATATTAAAATAAGTCATGAAAATGACAAAAGAAAAAAAAGAAAAGAAAAGAAAAGAAAAAAAAACTAAAAATGTAAAATTAGATAAAAAAAACCTTTAACATCTTTTTAAAAGAAACAAAAATACTAACATTAATTAAACTAAAATTGTAAATATATTAAAGACTAATATTAAAAATAATAATACAAATGACAAAAGCACTTAAAAAATAAATAAAAATTAAACTTAAATTAAAATGAAAACCAGACATATAAAAATAAGATATTCCAAAATATTTATAAAAACAAAAACAAAAAATAAAAATAGTATAGAAATAATACTGAAATTACTGGTACCTTTGATTCATATCATATATAATATATTTGCTACCATTAATATTCTTAACATTTCCATTACTATGACTCTGTCACAGTCATGGACTTTCTGTTCCTTTTGTTTTATCCCTATTTGGTCAAGTTCCGTTCCCCGTTTTGTTAATTAATTTCCATTCCCCTCATTACTTTCCTTGTGTTTAAAAACCCTGTCTGTTCAGTTCCTTTCTGTCCGCTGTTAATGTATAAGGTTATGTTCTAATGGTTGAAGATTTGTGTTGGATGTGCCCTTTTTCCTCCCATGATAATTAAAACAACTCTTTAGATATATATTCTTCCTCGTGCGCTTTATTTACACACCAGCTCGTATGACAGACTCACTTTTAATACTAAAATGTTACAATGAATCACTGTGAATGTGTAAAACAATTTGCTAGATAGATGGATATTTCCTTTTTGGGGGGATTTAAACTATTCATTTTCAATTATCAGCACAATCCTACAAGGATTCACAACTCAATCTGTAACAGAAAGTCAAACAGAGACTTCAGCTGTATTTGAAGTGAAGGACTCGAGTTCTTGCTGATGTCTCTCATGTGTGGGCCGCTGGGCCAGTGTTCAAGCCAGGGCTGGACTTGTTAAACAAGGCTCAGTAAAGAGCTGAGGACTGCAGTGCTGAGTGCCAGTATTGTCTGGAGAGAGAGCGAAACGGTCTTCAGGGCTCAATGCTGTGTAGTTTACCATAGTAACCGGGTTAACAAGACTGTGGCTTCAGTGGATTGAGACAGCCTGTGTTTATGTGTGTGAATGTGCCTGTGTGCAGTCAAAAATGAGATCAGAGACAGTGGAAACATGTTGATATGGAAATCTGCTTTGAGCAAATGAGAAACAAGCAGATTAGCATATTGAGATTTAAAAGCGAATTTTGCTTTTGGTTAGTTTTTTTTTTTTTGGGGGGGGGGGTTAAAATGTCAGTTTAATATCCTTGTTCAATCAATGGAAACATGACGCACTTCACCTTTAATTAAAGTATCAATTTAGTTTATAGAGTACAGTGTTTAATACGGTGAACGAATGTTTAAGAAACTTTAATATTTATATGCTGTGACTGGTCACCATTTCTCATCATTTGTAGATCAATAACAAATAAAAACAAATATTACACGTACAGTAGTCACTCATGAAAAAAGTATCTCTGTATGAAACTCTAAACTGTAATTACATGCTTCCTAAAATGTGAGCATTATATATATATTTGTAATATTTTTGAAAGAAGTCTCTTCTGCTCACCAAGGTTGCATTTATTTGATCACAATACAGTAAAAACTGAAATATTGCGAAATATTATTAAAATTTAAAATAGCTGTTTTCTATTTGAATACATATTCAAATGTAATTTATTCCTGTGATATAAAGCTGAATTTTGTCACATGGTCCTTCAGAAATCATTCGTAAATGCAGATTTGATGGTCAAGAAACATTTCTTATTATTATCAATGCTAAAAAAAGAAAAGCTTTTATATGAATGTTTTTACAGAAACCACGATCATATTTTTCCACCAGATTTGATGAAAACAAATTTCTAATGAATGGCAATCATTTGAAATACAATTTATTTGTAACACCTTCTTCGCTGAATAAACACATTCATTTATATAAAAAATAATAATTATAATAATAATCTCTCTGACCTCAAACTACAGTAGTGTAATTGTCATAATCAAGAATAATAAATACTGTAAGTATATGAGGAAAAACAAAAAATTAGTTTGTCAGCATGTCTGAGAGCTTTGTTACCAATGTATACACGGTCAAAGAAAGACTGAGTTCTGGGTTTGGGACGGGGGTCTTGTGGGGGGCTGAATTCATAGCATGGGGTGGGGGTATCAACTTACATTTTCCCCTGGGACGGCCACATGACCCTGGAAAAGAGGGAAAAGGAGGGGGGAGAGAAGTTTGGTTATGGTCTGATCTCTCTCAATGAGAACCACATGCAGGAAAGAGAAGGGAAAAAAACAGAGGGAGGAGAGAAGGAGGGGACAGAGTGTGACTAAAGCCAGTCTCTGAAACCAGACCGAGTGCCGCGTGGATCTCTCCTCAAAAGCTGAGCGTCCAAGGAAAGAGCGTCAGCGTCTGTGAGGGAGTCTTTGGGAATCAGATTCCACGGAATACAAAACTTCCAAGAATTCCAAATAAACCTCGGAGAAGAAAGAACAATGTCAAGTGCCCTCGTGAGACGAAGCTCCAGTAAGCAAGGCTTGCAGAACCTCCTGAGGTGAGGACTTTGCATCAGATCATTTAAGGCTTACAGATGGGATCTCAGGTGTGATGATGGCCATATGTAATTTCTAATGTCAGTTTTATGGCTAATGATACAACATGGATTTGTTCTTGTTTGAAATGAAGGGGATTCATTTAATATGTAATGCATTATATGATGTTACAGTTTGTATTTCAGTGCCATATTGTGTGTTTTATAATAGCTTTAAGAACCTGTCATCCTTTGTTATGGGAATACATGATTTGTATTTTATTTTACTTTATTTTATTTTATTTAACAGCATACCTGTTTACACGCATGTTAACATTTACATACCTGATAGACATTTTTAACAAGATAAATTTAAAATGTCAACATTGTGGTTGTTGTGACTGTTTAACAAATACCTAACAAAACGTCATAAATAAGATCATTTTGAGATATATATATATAATGTATGTATGTATATATATATATATATATATATATATATATATATATATATAATGTATGTATGTACACACACACACACACACACACACACACACACACACACACACAGTAATGAACCTTATAGCACATTTTACTAAATCTTAGCAATTCATGCTGCCTGATGTCTTTATAGAGAAATGTATGCTAGTTTACTGTGAGTTTTATAAGCTGGAATGCTGTCGGACTTCCAGATGAGAGTTAACTGTTTCTTCCAGAGGTGCTGTGGGTTTGTGGATGGATGATGGGACAGAAGAAGGGAGGAAGGGAGTAGGGAAGGGTTGGAATTAAACATGTGACCTGTTGACAATGATTGTGACAGTAATATGAGTGCTCATCTGTGAAGGTGATGCAAACCAACTATAATTTAGGTGGAAAACTGTAGGTGTGTTTACTGTAAACAATGAAGCTGCCATTTAGCTATCTACTCATTCAAACACCGAAAACTACCCGACTGTGTTTTCCCACAAACACAAACATGTCTGTTTAGAACTCAGCTAAAATAATCCAGTTCAACTAAAAATGAAACTACAGTCATTTGTTTATCCCTCATGTCTTTAACAACACCTATGACTGTGTTACTTGTAACACAAAAGGAGTGGTTTAATGAGTAAATGATGACAGGGATTTGATTTTAAGTATAATAAACCGTCATATGAACAACTATGCATAAAGCAAAAGAGTTCTGTACGGACAGGATTTGAGCTGGATCAGGTGTGCTTTGTCAAACACAAGTGAGTAGCATTAATGGCAGACAGGATTTATTTTCCCAAGACTTTTTTTTAAGAGCTGCCAAAACCAGCCTTTTCACACACTCAGCAAGTTGCTTTATCTATTAACGGCTTACATTCATCAGAACTGTTGTGTGGTGAGTTGAGACACATACCGGATACGTCAGTTTCAAAGCTGTGTATGCAATATTTTGTATCCACTTGTCACAGTATTTTGAAAACAATTACAGTGCTTCTATAAATTGTAAAGTATACACTGTATGCCAATCTGCCACTTACGGCAAAATCATTCTACCAACTATTTTACACATTAAAGGTTTTTTTTTTTTTTCAAAGTTGTAAGTAAAACAAAAATGATTGGAGCACATTTTACAAGACAATACTATACCAGTCTTTCTAATTCAAAATATCTGTG
The DNA here is from genome assembly GCF_963082965.1 of Carassius carassius. NCBI lineage: Eukaryota > Metazoa > Chordata > Actinopteri > Cypriniformes > Cyprinidae > Carassius > Carassius carassius. The sequence goes on from NC_081804.1 coordinate 14,801,217, forward strand.
TGTATTTGATGTGCTACTAGTAGCTTCTGTGTAACTGTTTGTGAAATTTACTTGCTTAAGGAAACTTGATTCCAACACATGATATAAAAAAAGGTAACTGTGACTTTTTCCGCTTATAATTGACACTTGTTTTCCTTGCAGTTGTTAGTTTCCTTTCAGGTAGTCAGAATTTGAATGATATAATGGTATAAAGACATTTGGAAGAAACAAAAAAAGTAAGAAAATTAGCTTTTACCTTTATTCCATGGTGGAAACAACAACAAAAATCGAAATTGAAACAAGCAAAAAACAAAACAAAACAGAATTGTGAAATGTAAACTCGGAATTCTGAGAAAAAAATCAGAAGCAGAAAGAAGACAATTCAGAATTGCAAGATAAAATTCATAATTCTGAGTTTACATCTCACAATTCTGAAAAGAAAAGTTGTGAGACCTAAACTAGAAAAATCAGAAAAGCTATAAAATAAAACCTCGCAATTGCACTTTTATTTCTCAATATTTTCAAACCATTGTTTTTAACTTGCTCAAAACATCTCTTTCTCATTGTGGTCTAAGCTATGACCCCCGATCCATGGACTTTACGCGAGCTGCTCTTCTATTTACCATACTCTGATAAGAGCTGCTGGAATGCAGGGGGTTTAGCCATTGACTGAAAGGGGGAATAAACTTTACCATCCCTCTGGCAGTGTGCTTTTCTGAAGGTTTCGAAGGTTTTTGGCAGCAGAGTAGAATAAACACTGAGGGCACTGTGTTGTGTTTAGTTAAGCATTACAAGAGTCTTTAGAGAAGAATAGAGGGGGGTTGGGGTAAGATGCGCCAATGAGAAACAAGGTAAAATTAGGGTGAGTAATGTATGTATAAGGATGTCGATCATCTGAAATGAGAAGAAAGTGTCTATTCCTGGGCCAAAAAAAATAACAACAATTTACCAATGCTTAATCACATTCAAGTCTTTTTTGCGTGTTTTATGCACTTTTTTATACACTAACAAATTATAATATTCAAAATATTTACATGATGTGAAACATTTTGCAATTGTATTTGCAATAGAAAACAAATACTGTTTAAAGGTATTATTTACTGCATCTGATGCTTATGATCATGCTATTTTTGGAAATGTAGTTTATGGCTAATATTCAATAATTTAAACAATTTCAATTTTAACATCAACGTGTGAAACATTTTTAAAACTGGATAACTTTGCTTTGACACTCGACAACATTTTACTTGCAGTGTGGAAAATTTGCTTGGCATGCTACAATTTTTTTGTAAAACAAGAGATGCTCCCAAAGACTCTCTATATAATGGACTAATATTGTCATCTGAAAAAATCTGTACTTTTTTCAACTACACTGAAGAGGTGGCACATCTTACCCCACTCTCCCCCATAATCTAAATATATTAACTTTCTGTAGATTTTCAACTGGAAAGTTAATTTATTGTATGCAGTCACTTATAAATATGTTCTTATTTTTTTGTAGTGTGCTAAGAAATAAATCATTTTAAGAGCTCTCCCATTAAATGGCATAATTACAGATATTTCAGTTCTCATGATTCATAATGCCGCACTTTCCACAGCTTAGATCAGTGCTTTGAAATGTCGTCAGCCGTTCAGGGAACACTGGGAAACGCTTGTGAGGTTTGCAGTGATGTGACCACACACTGACAGCAGGAAGACACTAACATGCCTGGGATAATAACTCTCCTTTGCTCTTTAAATATGTCGTTAAGATGACATCATCGGAGTCAATAAACCACACAGCTGCCCTTCAGTGCAGATGCAAAATTAAAGAGGAGCAAATAACAGCATCCATCATTTAGATCTAAAAGAGCAGGATTTGCTTCCCTGTAAACAAACTCTAAACAAGGACTTGCTTCCCTGTAAAAGAGAACAAAAGTGAACATTTAGATGGTTTTGAATTGAGAACAACGATTTGTTCAGTCATACAAAGACGATCAGGAAAAGAGTAAGTTAAGAACAAGGTGGTACAGCAAGAACTTCCCTAGTAGCACACGTACATCTCAGCGACGTCTATTTGACGTCTGCATTTACATCTACCAGACGTATTTTTCAGTGTTTGATCATCTGCAATACGTCTATAGGACATTTCCTTTTAGATGTCAAATAGATGTCTATAAGATGTCTTTAAGATGTTTATGATTTCGAATGTATGTAAAACTGACATCTGAAAGACGTCTATCAGACGTTTGTAGACAGCAGATGCTTTCCAGATCAAGAGATCTTTAACAGACATCTTGCAGACGTACGTGTGCTATCTTGGTTTTTACTCTTAACATTTTAGTCTGAAACATACATCACAGAGACGATTATTTTACATATCTTTTAGAGTGTTTGCTCATCTGCAACACTGCTTTAGGACGCATCCTATCAGGTGTCAAATAGATGTTTAGAAGATGTCTGTAAGATGTTTATGATTTATAATGTGTGTAAAACTGACATCATAAAGACGTCTATCAGATGTTTGCACACAGCAGATACTTTGCAGATGAAGCGATCTTTAACAGAAATCTTGCAGACGTATGTGTGCTATCTGGGTCGTCTTGAAATTTAAATGAATGACTTGCAGTTGCTTTGTCACTGTCTGCTAAAAAAAAAAAAAAACGAACTCTCTTGCTTCATCATGTATCAGACAATGGTCATTTACTGAGCAGTTTCACTTTAATAATTAAGGTTCAGTGCTGGAAAGGGAAACTCAATTCAGAGGTCAAGTTCCATGTGACTAATTTAAGACTGACCCATCTAGCTCAGTTCTCTGCAAGACCAGACTTGGCTTGGGTGAATTAGGGCAGGCAACAATGACGAAAAACATTTCCCAATCCATCAAGCCCTCCAAATCCGTTCAGCCTCAGGGCACCAGGCTGTGCAAGTTTAGTCAACACATTGTCAGGGGAGGTGAAACATGCTGAATATAAGCCAGGCTCTTGTTTTCTTTTCCCCTCTAACACTTTATTGTTTCCATTTAGTTCAGTAATGGGTCTGAGAAACATTTTGCCAGTCTGCGTTGACAATACGCTCACCATGACTGAAAATCTGTTTTCACTTGTATAACTCTTGGAAGATGGTGTTTCCAGACATGGAGGAAAAAGAAAAGCAGGCTACATAAACAGACTGATAGTGGCAAATAAATCAGATATTGAATGACATCACTGGCAGGACTGACATCATTCGGGTGGCTTCTGCCAAAAACTGAAGTAATCCTGTCTGGGTGATTAACAGCCGATAATAATCAGAGGCACGGGACCTGTGTGTGGCACATCAGATCTTGTCAGAAGCCCTTTGTGAAACTGTATGGTTTCAGATGTGGTTTGGTTATTATTCTGTAGTCGGGTTATGAGTCGAAACTGGTTTGTACCCCGGTAACTGCAGCCAAGCTGATATTCAGAACATCTAAATTGCAATGATGATAGCACTTTCAAACAACGGTTCAATAAATAGAAAATTAATCATCTTAATAACTTGTTTCAGACTAAATTTAGCCAGTTATATATTGTATATATTTTTTCTTTGCTAGTGGAAAGATCTGAAAAGTCAGCAGGACCTTCTGAGAACTTTACTAAAGGTTCCTCAGTGAACGTATTCAGTGACAACAATTTATTTATTTATTTATTTTTTGTTCAGACCAAAATGAAAATCGAATAAAAAATAAATTCTCACCCTCAAGACATCCAATATGTGCAGTAGATGTGTTTGTTTCTCTGAAATAGATTTGAAAAAATTCAGCATTATATCACTTGCTCATCATTGGATTCTCTGCAGACAATCGTCAGAATGAAAGTCCAAACAGCTGTTAAAAATATCCACAAGTATTATACATGACTTCTTTAGCAATTCATTTTTTTTTTTGGTTTTACATTATAGGTTCTTTCCTCTCAACATGTTGGTTTTACCACTATCATTTATAAAGAACTCAAAAATAAGTTGTGGAACCTATACAAAGGTTAATCTATTGCATTAGTCTGAAGAACATTGGAATTTATTTATTATATATATATATATATTTTTTTTTTTATGTTGATGAATGACTGATGATCTGTCAATATGCTTTTATGGCTAGCTGTAAAGTCATCATAGCAACCTGTGACCTCTGACCTAAAATTATTCTGAGGGTCATTGGTGACCTGTGTTCACCTTTAATTGACCCAGAATCTAAAGGACGCAAAAATGATTTACTCACCCGCATGTCCTTCCAAACCTGTGTGAAGTTCTAGCTTCTACACAGTACAAGAGAAGCTATGTTGGGCTCCAAACAACATTGAAGCTAGATAAGCTAGATAAACACATAGACGCTTCAGCGTCTTGAGTGTGAGTTTGCAGGGTCTCTGTCACTCAGTACCAGAGAAGATGTTCCTCTGGCTCCGAATCGCCAAGCAAGGGACTAAACAAACTATTGCTGGAGATTTCTTAAAGAGGTCTATATATCATAGTCAGCAGCACTCTTCTGAGCTTAGGGTCATTCATCATTTGACCATGGGTCTCACATAGGTCAAGAAAGAACAATGATTGTCTTCAGATGTAACAAGGGGCTTGCTTTTGCTTCTCTTGCTGCAGAGTGACGGCCCAGCGAAGCATTGAAGATGCTGAGGAGATTGAGAGGGAAAGGAGACGTAGGGCCCGGGAGGCCTTCTGCAAACAACAAAACCTGTCTGGATCTGCTGGTTCCCCTCAGGACAGTGTGAACCCACCTGGGACCGGCCTGTAAGTGTGAAGGCCATTCTATTATTCACACTTCACCTGGTTTTAGCTAGGATTGTTTTGTTGCCTGGTGGATTTCCATCTGAAAAAGGGAAATACAGACTTGCAACATGTCAGCTTTTTCTGGTTAAAGGTGGTCCACTTCGACAGAAGGAGACCGTCTGACTGACATGTAAAGCAACTAACCGCAGTTTGTTTAGTGTTGGGGTCAAATAAGAGTGTCCAAAATCTAGTTTATTAATTACTACTCTTTATATTCATGTTGGTTTCAATTTAATGCGTCGAAAAATGTCACGTGATGTTACCATAATCACACCTTGAACACATTGTGAATGTATGTGTGTATATATCTATCTATCTATATAAATCGAAAATTAAATCAGAAATGGAAAACATGGTAAAATATATAAATACACAAGTAACTGTATATATGAATTGCATTTGTAATGTATTTTTGAGCACATTAAGAGATCCGACTGCTCCCTCATATCACTAGATCGACCCTGTTACATGTCTTTAAAGTTGGGCTTTAGCAAAAGATCAGTTTAGATTTCTTTCTCTCAGCTAAACCTACAAGTGCATATTTACAGTGGCACAGCTGTTCTCTAATCATTACCTAATCTCTGAAGAATTTGCAGCAGGCATGCCTTTGGAATAGGGTTTATGTCATATCCCACACCACAGAGCATTTGCTTTTAATCAGAGAAACATTACAGACCTCACATCCCATGTAATGTGTGAAGTTAAACAGCTCACTGAGTCATCCTGTTTAAAGCAGAAGGTCATATAGGGCCACTTTGTAATTATCCTTGTTCAGAGATGATTCAAAGTTTCACTCTTAGATTAGAGACACATGAATCATTAGACTTTCTAAATGGGTTTAACATGGAAAGAGGTTTTTAGTAATGCCCGTGTAGGAGTTTTCAAACTAGGCTCTTACAATAATCTTGTATGTAGTGTAGTCCGATTTTTTTAACTGGGCTTCTGAATAGTAACGACTGATTGTTGATGTTCAGTGGTTATGCTTTGCTGAAAATCTGCTTCAATTTTTGAAGCAAATCAATTCGATTTCAAGACAAAAACGGCCTCTCTTATCACTGTATGAGCTTGAGTGCAGGTGTGTGTGTTTAAACCTTTTATGAACTCTTTGAACAATCCCTTACACAAATTTACCCTTGTAACAATAGTTCGTTTCCAATTAAGTCATTTATATGGATTAGTGATGATGAAGTGATTTTAATCTCATTGAAACAAAAATACGATATCACTATACAGTAAGGGTACATGAATAATCATCACTAATGCCTAAATCAATACTTAATTCATCATAAACGAATGATTGTAATAATCACTTTAATCTCTCTTATATGGTGAATTAAGTATCAATTTAGGCATTAGACATTATTACAAGATTATTCATGTACCCTTGTTGTAAGGTGAATGCTACTGGGCTAGTTTTGATTAGCATTTGGCTTAGTTTTGTTATGCAGACCTGGCAACCCTGAAACCAAGATATTTGTGTTTGATCTTAAACATTCATTTAAAAACAACAACAACTAATAGTAGTAAAAATAATAATAATGGACGTTTTTTTTATATTATCATTTCTGTGAATTAGAATAATTTTGGTGAATTTACACTGGCAAATATTACGAAGCCCTGCACATGACATATGAAAAAATATACTGTTCATACACTGTTCATACTTATTATAGTTCATTTCATCATTTTAGGAAATTGTGGCCTCATTGTACAAAAAATGAAGAAACAAATGAGGATACAAATTCTAATTTATGGCCATTATACATGACAGCTGTGAAAATTTGCTGAACAATGATAAATGAGACACTTTATTGTGGTTTATATATTTATTGTGGCTTTATTTGTGGAATCATATATTTAAAATATTTTGTTTGATGGTTTTTATTTTTTAGCTATGAAAGTGAACTCAAACCCAGTTGCCCTATTGCTGTGGATGAGGATGAAGGTTTCAGCGACTGGACCCAGAAGCTGGAACGGAGAACACGGTCCAGAATGGATGAGAACGGCAGTGGAGAACAAACACAACAGGAGGAGAAAGACGTGAAGGCAAGATCTAGACAAAGTGAGAAAAGCAGCTTCACCACTTCCATACAGTATCAGCAAATACAGGACAGAGACGAAGAGGAGAGAAGACCAGAGGAGAAGAGGAGCGCTGATAGACGAACAGAGACCAGAGAGAGGGTGAGCAGTCAGAGACCAGAGGAATGGCATGATGACATGAGAGGCAGCAAAAGCAGACAACAGGAAATCAACCCACCGATGGAGAACAAGGTGCCAGGAGAACTGTTACAATATCAGCAGTAAAGAACATCATATCATGAACGTTACTATGTCTAAATCAATGCCATCACTCACAGATAAAAGAGGAGAAGAAGGAGCTGAAGGTGTCATACACGGCTAAAGTCTTCCTACAGCAAGACAGAACACCTAACGGCAATGCAGAGGAAGTGACATCACATCTGGTCAAAACCAAAAGATCACCCAGGTAACTTGTTTCCATGAGCTTTCACACCCGTAGGGTTTTGGGTAAATCTTATTTACAATAAATAGTGTTTAGCATACAAAAGAATACTTTCAGGACATAATTCCTCATAATTCCTATTATTGTAAATATATATATATATATATATATATATATATATATATATATATATATTTACACCATTGAAAAAAGGTTGTCTTTTTCTCACCAAGGCTGCATTTATCATTTAATCAAAAATAGAGTAAAAACTGTAATATTGTGAACTATTCAAATGTATATACTTTTTTTACTTTAAAACATAATTTATTCCCGTGCTCAAAGCTGAATTTTCAGCATCATTACTCCAGTCTTCAGTGTCACATGATCCTTCAGAAATCATTCTATTTGTTGCTCAAGAAACATTTCTGAATATTATCAATGCAGAGAACTTGCTGCTTCATATTCTTGTGGAAACCTTGATTCCTTTTTTTTCAGGATTCTTTGATGAATGGAAAGTTCAAAAGAACAGAACTTATAGAGAATCGAAATCTTTTGTTATATTGTTATGAAATGTCTTTAATGAACCTTTTGATCAATTTAATGCATCATTGTTCAATAAAAGTACAAAACAATCATCATTATAAAAAATAAAAAATTCCTAAATAATATGATCTTATTCACTATTTTTAAAGTACAGCCTGTTTAATTGTGAGAGTCAAAGAAAGGGAAAATTCATTATGGATTGACAAAATAATTGTTTTGATGACAGCTATGATTTATGTTTTTTGATTAGTAAAGATGGTTTGTAGAGAGCTTGACAACATTTTAAGTTGACTTTAGGGGAAAAATAGATGTAGAATTTGGTCCTGTTAAATTTAAAGGCTTATGTCATAAATGTTGTAGACGTGACCTAATATTGTTGCTGCCAAAAAGGTTGTGCCAGGAAGTTTCTGAAAGGGCTGTTAAGGGAGTTAGTTAATATCTAATCTCATATAGCCATATTTTTAACTAATACTGTAAGGTCTGGCCCATTTTACTGCTTATTCTGGCCAAGAACTATCTACTTTGACAGAAAAAAACTGAATTATTATAACCTCTGCTAACCAAAAATAGGAGTAATGTATGACTGATCAGAATGTCTTTCTGTCCGAACCTAATTTTTCCTAACCGGTTTTCCACTCTTCTCCAGCAGGACAGTAGATATAAATCAAGCCTTTGAGACTAAGAAAGACATGCAAGCTGGTCTGGAGACCGAGCTGAAGCTGGAGAAGATCAGACCTAGCCACCAGGAGAAGGAGAGCCAGGAGATGGAGCAGCTATGGCAGCGTCCTGCCGAGACTGAGCTGGAGGAACTGAAGAAGAAGAGAGAGGAACAACGCAAGGCTCGCCAAAAGGAGGAGCTGAGAAGAGAGGACAAGGAACAGAAAAAACTAACCAAAAAAGAGGTGGCTTGGCTGATTTCTATCCTTCTAACACTCTGTTTTGGTGGGAATGTTAAACTGTCTAGGTTTCTTCCAACTGTAGAACATTATTTAAGGTTTCAGTTGAATAATAACTACAGGAGGACAAGAGACAGATGAAGGAAGACATTGAGAGGAGGAGGATGGAAGCAGTGGAGAAGAGGACGATGAATCTCAACATCACTTCTACAGATGGTGATGACCCATTTAACCCTCTAAACCCCATAAGTCCAGCTTTCAAGGTAACTATACATATCTGCATTAATATTCCCAACCTTTCTCTACAGAAAAGTACAATGGCAGTTGTATAGTGATTCATATGCAGTGGTTTTGATGGCACCTGTAATTAATCTCTGTAATTACATTTATAATTACACTGTTGATCCATGCCTTACACCTTAACCCACCCTTAAACCTCCCCATACCACCAAACCTGTCCTTACCTATATTTTTTGATGTGATTCTATAGTAGTTAAGGCCACTTAATATAAAGTGTGCTTGAATTCTGTTCTTTTTATTTTCTCAGAATACATGCTCCATTTTATTTTGTAAGTTGCTTGTGTTTGTTGTGCTGTGATCATACCCGAACGTTTGCAGTGAATATATAAGTTATTGAACACATCTTTTGAGTCAAGTGGCACGCATGCATATTTCTATGTTGATCTCTGTATAAGGATTGCCTGGAATATTCCAGGTTCAGAACAAATTAACATGTTTTTGAGGTTTATGTAAAATAATTATGATCAACATTTCTGTAAAAGCTAAATTTAATTTGATAATTGACAGCTTGTCATTAGAACCTTACTCTGGAACTTGGAATATTCCTTAAAATGGGTTTAATTCATTTTGACACTTCAGTATAGGGTCCAATTCACACTAATAACTAGTTGCTTATTAGCATGTCTATTATTAACATATTGGCTGTTTATTAGTGCTTATAAAGTACATATAATGCATGACATCCATAATCCTACCCAATACCCTAAACTTAACAACTACCTTATAAATTATTAATAAGCAGCGAATAAGGAGTTAATTGAGGCAAAAGTCATAGTTAATGGTTAGTTAATAGTGAGAATTGGACCCTAAAATAAAGTGTGACCCATCTTTCTTTTTTTTTTACTAATTTAGTTTAACTACCAAAACTGCTTGACGAGTGTAATTTGTTTAATTGCTTCATTTGGTTTACAGCGTGTAAAAACAGCTGTGCATTTCCTGTAGAATTTATTCTATTTTTCAATTTCTTGAAGACATTTCACCACTTCTTCGACAACTGATGAGTTGAATTTCTTCAATAAATGGAAAACCATTTTCAATGGCTTGCAATAAATTCTACATGACATTCTGCAATGCTTGAACATTTGCATAGACACATTCATTAACAAACTTTCTAAAAACAGTATCATGCATACAGAAGTTGGACAAAAACGAAAACACCATAATGCTAGATTTCATAACCACTAGTGCTTGTTAAGGCACAAAAACAAACAAACCCCTAACCCTAACTGGAGCCTAGAGTATCGGAGAGATTTGTGGCATGGGCAACCACCAAGAACATTCAAGAACATTTTTCCAAACAACAAAAGCATGTACCTATAGTACCTATAGACCAGTGTAGTAGTCTTGTGACAATATCAGGTGAGGATTTGCAGTCTGTGTTTTGGGGACCCTGAGTTTTCCAATGCTTGTCTGTATATTTACGCAATAAACAGAAGTGATTGACAGTTGAAAGTACATTCTCAGCGAGCAGAGGATAAAAAGCCACAAGGGTTGCTTTTGTGAGCCTGAAACAGGAGCTTGTTATAACATGTACTCTGTTAGTCTGAGGAAGTGAGAAGAGACTGAATCAAACAGTATAATGACAGTTCAAAGTGAACACACATCCTTCTAAAAAATAAATAAATAATAAAAATGGTCCATCCCATAATTACACACACACACACACACACACTGAAGAGCTGAGAGCTGCTGTGACTGGTTCATGCAGTGAGTTGCAGTGAATTAGTCCAGTTCTGTATCAACCAATTAACTGAAAAGAATAAGTTCAAAAGAACTAGTCTGATTCTTTAGTTCAGCTCACAGAGCAATCAATTCTTGGGGTAACGGCTCACTGGAGGTGAAAACTACTATCCTTTGTTGCTTAAAACACAACCTTTAATTAAATATGACAAGAATCCTCTCAATCACTGCCAAACTCGTAAACTTTTTAACGTTTTTATTTGTATTTGTATTTTTATCCAGATCACCGAGAGAACAGAATCCTTGAATCGATCTTTAAAGAAGAGGTGAGTTTATTCATCAAAATAAAATGTGTATTAAGCCTAAACTAATTTGACTAACTAAAGACTAAATTGACATTTTTGGCCTCAGTGACTTTGCTATATATGGCAGATTCTTGACAAAAACGTACAATTATGTTGGAAAAATGACTGTTGTTTAAAGGTAAATATTGACATAGGTGCCATAGGTCAATGTAATACTTTGTTAGTCCATCGCCTTGTCAGTAATGATTTATGGTTCAGCTAACTTTAACCAGATGTGGAGTGTACGTATTAGTGATGAAAAGTCATGGACTTTTTTTTTGGAAGTCATGGATTTTTTTATATTTAATATTTTTGATTTACATTTTGATCTAGTATGTATATTTGATTTTATTTCAACTTAAGATTTAAATGTATAACCAAAAGATTAGGTTTAGTTAACAATGATAGCACTGGAATGATAATAATAATAATAATTATTATTATTTTTGCAAACAGTAACAGTTTCAAGAAGACCCAGAGACCTGTTCTCCTGCCCAAGATCGATGACAAACTGGAACAATACACACATGCAGTCGAGGTTCAGTTCACAGCCTTATATGTTATTCTTCTATGTATTAATATATATTAATCTGTAGTCAGATGTGTACAGTAAATTCTTATTTTAGTATCTAATGCCTGGTTTAAAGAACAATCTCTTAGTCAAACCATAATTTAGGCAAATCAGGGCTGTTTCTGGCAGCATTTACACAAATGGATCAGATGGTCTATATTTAGAGTGATTCAATCTCTTTCTGGGACAGTCTATTGTTACATTTGCAGTATTACTTTAGAAAACTCACTGAGCCTTACTGTCCTAATATGCTGCAGATCTCTTCTAAAGAAGCAAAGATGACCAAGTCAGCATTAGTGGACATGCCTAATGTCTCTGCTCCGGTGGCCTCCAAAAAAAGCCTGTTTGAAGTGGGAGAGGCCTCGAGTCAAAACAGCCCGAAAGGAACACCTTTGAAGGTCAGAAATCAGAGATGTGACTCACAACCTGTCATCAGTCACTTACCTTCATGTTGTTTAAAAAAAAAAAAAAAAAGAGTATTGTATTGGTCACTCTCACAGTACAAATAAAAGGTCCTGAAGCTTTCAAGTAATATATATATATATATATATATATATATATATATATATATATATATATATTAGCGGTGTAACGGTACATGTATTCGTTACAGGACCGTTTCGGTACAGGGTTTTCGGTACGGTGCACGTGTGTACCGAATGACCGAATGCAATATTTTGTGCGCGGAACATAGGTACATTTTAGTGTTTCCAAACGAACATATTAAGTGGCGGAAGTCTCCGCGTTCAGTGTAAATCCCCCCCTGCAGCTGATTCTAAGGCCGGTGACACACTGGCTGCTTGGCGTGAGCTTGGCGTTTCTGCTGCGTGTCAGTTGCGTGACGGCTGCTTCGCGTTTTCTGTGTCTTTACACACCAGAACTGTGCCTGACGCGGCACGTCTCAGATTTTGGCGGCAGCGTGAGTGTGCTGTTCTGCATGTGTTCTCATTTATAAATGGTTTAATATATTTTTAGGATACGGACTGTGTGAAAGTGGGTGTAGCAAACCTGATCAACCATTGGGTGAAAGGAAGTCCAGAAGGCGGGAACAGACACTTCCTGTCCACACCGTCTGTAAGTTTATTAATGAACCTGGGTTTGTTTCAATGGTAACCAATGGACTGGGGAGAGATTCAGGTATTTGTCCAATGGTGGATTAGAAATAACTGAGAATAAAAATTATCTCACTGCCATATTGACATGGACATATCTCTCTCTCTCTCTCTCTCTCTCTCTCCCTCTCCATCTATCTATCTATCTATCTATCTATCTATCTATCTATCTATCTATCTATCTATCTATCTATCTATACACTCACTGGCCACTTTATTTGGTACACCTTGCTAGTAACAGGTTGCACCTCCTTTTGCCTTCAGAACTGCCTTAATTCTTCATGGCATAGATTCAACAAGGTGTTGATTCACCACAAGATGCCTAAATGCATTGAGTTGATTGGCTGATTAGCAATCTGTGTTACCAAGCATTTGAACAGGTGTACCTAATAAAGTGGCCAGTGAGTATGTACATATTTTTTTTTTTTTTTTGAAAGACTGAGACAGCTGTTTCTATGTAGATAAACGAATATATACCGAAAATTTACAAAAATATACATTAATGTTGCCCCCTTCTGGCAGAATGAGCTACTGCATCATTCTGAGCTACTTCACTTATTTTCCCTCACTTTCACAAAATAAAAGTTCATCAATCTCCTTGTCCTTTAAACTGCAATGTTCTTTGCTGTAGTTATGTGGTTTATTGTGTTAGCAGTTAAGGTCTGAAGAACAAACATTAAAGATCATTACATCCATAATTTATGGACATTGTTTCTATCAAACATAAGAGCTTTTGAAGAAAAAAAATTGTTTAAAAAAAAAAAGGTTTATCTTGGAATTAATTGAGTGAAGCTAGATTATGATTGTGTAATATCACTTTAAGTTTACCATAATAATGCCTGGTTTACGTTAAACAAATAATTCATCCAAAATCATTTACTCACCCATTCCAAACATGTTTGATTTACTTTCTTCTGTGGAAAACAAAAGGCATAATTCTGAAGAAAAAAGGACAAAAATACAATAAAAAGTATTTCATACAACTCATCAGCTCTGTCCATGGAAAATCTTAATATCACCCATACTGTAGCTTGCCTCATTAATTAAAGTTTATGAGAAGTAGCCATGCCCAAATTGTGGATAATTCATATTTATTGTAACTTTTCAATGAGTCTGTTGATCCGGTTCACAATATTGGCCTTAATGATTCAAAGAATCAGATCGATCTAGTTCTTGAGTTCAACGACTCAGTGATCAAATCAGTGAATAATGACTTAAATTTCAGGTCAACTATTCCATGCAGATTTCGCAGAATAAAGTCATTCTCAACGATGCTTTCTAATTTTCATTTACAGGATGTTAAACCTGGAGATGTTCTGCAGAAAAAGAACATGTGGGAAATTATTGGAGAAGGTTCTTCAACCGAGAGGTCAGGACTGGGAGGAAAGGTAAATATTCAGATAAGAAATGTACTGATAAACCTAAAAATGATAAATATACTGTACATTGAAAATGAATCTCTCAATGAATGCATCTCATGCTATTTCTTCAACTCATCTTTTATATTTTTAGGCCTCCTCCTTGGGAAAGCAATACAAGTTTGTTGTGACAGGCCATGGAAAATACGAGAAGATTTGATGTTGATCATTAAAGTGTCTTCCCGGATTGAAAATCAAGTGAGACGCTTTCTTCTATTTTACATAAAATATACCTAATTTAAAGCTAACAAAACAGTTTACATGGACAGAAGCATGGTAAAAGAGCTTAAAAACATGACTATGTAAATAAAAATGCCCTCCCTCCCCCCCAAAAAAACACATTGGGAACTTGAACACATAGAACAGACTAGGTAATGTTATCTAATAAAACTAGCTACCAGGCTAGTACTAAACTAGCTATAAAGCAAGCTAGCTAAGATTAGTTTTAAAATGTTGAATGTTGTAGCACAAAAAAAACACTTTCAGAAAAAAATAGCAAAAACTGACTTGCTTACATTATTTCTAGTGCCTTATGGGATGACATCCATTTCCTCATATGTACACACTGACACTAATGTACTTTTTTATTTTTATTATTAGTCCTAAAAATTTAACCCACTAAATAAATGTTATTGTTCTAATTTAAATCTTTCTTGAAATAATAATACTGCATAAAAAGTTATGATATCTCAAATTTGGAGAGGTAATATAATTATATTAAAATAGGCTATATCTGAAAACACCTGAAAATTACTTTACCTTTTGAAATCTTGCAGTCCGCAGGGTTTTCATATGTCAGTTTGATAATATAATGACAATATGTCTCAAACAAATCACAGCAAGCTGCTAACACAATGCAAATGTTTTCATTCAATGACATGAAAGTAGTCATACAAAATATCCTCTCTCAAAACAGATATTTTATTAAAAAAAAAAAGTTATATATATATATATATATATATATATATATATATATATATATATATATATATATATATATATATATATATATATATATATATATATATATATATATATATATATATATATATATATATATATATATATATATATATATATATTATAACATTAAATCTATTACAGTGCACCTTAGAATGCAAACATCGACATCAGTAAAGAGAAAATGTTCTCAGTCTGATGGTTTCTGCAATAAAAGACCAACATGCAAAAAAGGTCAAGCCCACGAACATAACATTACCTGAAATAAAAATATACATGAGTTGACAACCAGCATTCACTGTTATTTATTTGATCACAATGAAGCAACCATTTACTGTATATTTAAGGTTTGGCCTTTTAAGGCTTCATCAGTGAAAACTCTTTGTCAACACTGAGCACCAAGTAGGGCAGCAGAGCAGAGTGTGCCATGCCTTGCTTTCAGTACTAATAATAAGGCTAAGTACAAATTTCCAAAACTTGGCATACTTACTGTACATCTCGTAATTCTTCCCCATTTTACCAATTCCACTAGCACACCCATCTAAAACTCACACTCAATTGTCCCTACACCTTCAAAAACATGCAATGGAAATTTGTTCCTCAACACCATGTTATCTTGTTTAATATCATATCCTCACAAATACTTTTTACAACCCATTAAGCACCGTAGAATACTGGCTATAGAAAAATATTGCTAAGAAAAAAGTGTGGTGTATACTTTTGTTATAATGTAAAAAAAATAAATAAAGTGAGGCAACTTCAAATTGTAGATGCCTAAATCCTGCATATATTTTACATTTTCATCCCCAAAAACACTCTCTTGATTTTGTGTCTGGAGTGATAATACTTATTTTTTATTAAATTATTGAAATTATCTTTTTCTTTTTCTTTTCTTTTTTTATGAAAGTGTTCAGAGATGTAAGTATTATCAAAATATAACCATATTTAACATGCTTATGAAAAAGGTTGAGATAAGTTTTGAAAGTCTTAAGCAATAAAGTGAAAACGATTCTTTATTCAATATTCTAATTAGCTTAAATTGCTAATGCCAGATGAAAAGTGGGCAATACCTACTGCAGATAAGATATTGTGCATTTGACAGAATTTTTTTTTTTTTTTAGTTCACTTGCAAATTGACCTGTTATAAAGTTATAAAAATATATGTAAAGAATTGGACTGGATAATAAACAGAACTCTACCTTCACAATGAAAGCTAACAATATCCTTGCCCATTATTTATAATTTATTCAGTTAGACGTCAGTGGTTTAAGAAATACTAAAGCCTTTGGCTGTTCTATTAAAGTCTTTTTGCTCTTCATCTTTATTTTTGTGGCCTATGAGTCCCATTTCAAAAACTGTTGCAATCTTTGTTGCTGGTCGCGAAGCTGCCTCTTTTAGTCGCCTTGCATCAAACCGCGGGCTGTACAGGAGAATTGGCAAACGATGCGCAAATGTAGGAATTTCTTCTGTCTTTTTCTGTTCTGCCTCCATCTTCTTTTGCTCTTCAGTTTTATTGGCTTCGATTTGTTGCATTATATTCTCTTTGGTGGAGAACATGTGGAAGAGGACAGCATCCCACATTTTTGCTGCCCTTGGGGAATCCTGGCTCCCACTAGACTTAGCTTCGGCTTCAGACTTATTTTGCATTTCACTTACATTTTGATCAGTGCTGGCAGGGATGTCTTTCTTCGATGCAGACTCCGCCTCTGGAAACTTGGGCTCCTCTGCTTCAACCACCATGTGTTTCTTAAGGCGAGACCAGCCACTGAGTTTTGACTTCATTCCTTTTGGTTTCTGCATCACCTTCAAGAGAGGCTCTGCAGTTAGGGAGGAGCCTTCCTCACCCTCCTCCTTCTTCTCCACTGCAGACCTGATATCCTGTTGGGGACTAGATTTTGCTTTCATGCTGTCAACCTTTTCAGGTTCAGTGTCCTCTGTTTTAAGGTCCTTTTGGTTTTCTTCCAGTGGTTTAACCCCACCCTTAACCTCTCCTTTATCAGGAGTTTTTTCAGAAGAAGCGGCTTCCAGCTTCTGCTTCTTAATTCTCTCTAACAAAGACATTTTTGCCTCTGTTGGCTTCTCTGGTACTTTGGTTGTTTTGGCATTGACTTTACCTTCTGAAACCTTTGGAAATGCTGGCTTTCCCGCATCTTGATCAGATAATGGCACAGACTTACTTTCAAGTTTTGGAGTTTCCTTCACAGTTGGAGGGATTGGCATCATTTGGCAAAGTCTGGGAGATCCATAGGTTGGAGTTCTGACTCTTGGTGTCACAGTACTTATTGGCTCTACTTTTGCTTCTGATGGTGGTGTATCAGCTACAGATACCACAATAGTTGGAATTTTAACATCAAGAATTTTTGCTTTTAATTCCGGCATAGTTGGCTTGGGAATGTCCCTTACAGTGTTTGCTTCTGGCTCAGATGCTGCCTTTGGAACCTCTGGAGGTGGAGCCACTACAGCAGTTTCCTCTTTAACAACACCAGCCTGAGGTGGCTGGATTTCAACCTGCTCGTTAGGCTTTACCTCAGACTTGTCATTTGTTACAGTCACATTTTCATCAGATTGAGGTACTATTGGTTCGTGTTTTGTAAGATGAGTTGCCTTTACACTTGGCAGTGCAGTTGATGTAGAAATGCTAAAAGTGGATGTGTAACTCTTTATTCCTCCATGGGAAACATATTCAGCAGGGGTCAATCCATAATATATTGGTTTGGATTTAGGCGCTGTTGGTGTTTTGGGTCTTTGACCTGCAAATGGATGAACTCTAGATAAAGGTTTCTGATACCCAATTGAAGATAAACCATGCTGTGCAGGTTCAGTCTTGGGTGTTGTTGGAGTTTCAGGCTTTGGCTGCTCATTTGCATTTAGATTTGAGCTCTCCTTGGGTATTTGGGTCTTTGGCTTTGATGACTCAAGTTTTGACAGGTTTTCTGTGGCCTTATCCAGCTTTTCTTGAAAGGGTTCAGTTGATTTGACATCTATTCCCCCAATTTCTAACATTTTTGAATGACTAGTATAATTCACATGATTTGAAATTTTCTGCATTTCATCTTGTGGTCCAGTCAAACTTGAGGTTGGCGTTTTGGATCTTCTGCCCTCCATGTGCACAGGAGATACAGCAAATAAAAGCGGATTTGGTCTTGAAATCTCAATCACAGATACTCTAACACATGACACGTGATCTGAGGGTGTCTTGGGGCGTCCTGAATGTGTTTTTATTGAAGTAAAGTCATATGTTGGTGTTTTTACTTTTGTTGATATTGTAACACCCTTTGTCTCGAGTGTTGGGGTTGCACCCTGTTTTGTCTCAGGTGGCGGCATTGCATTTTTCATAGTCTCTGAAGTTGGAGTACTGACCCTTTTTATTTCAGAAGGTGGAATTGTCTCTTTGTTGACTTCAGAAGTTGGAGTTGGGCTTTTCTTAATTTCTGAAGTTGGACTTGCAATCCTCTTGACTTCAGATGTCGTTGTTGTAACCCTTGTGATCTCTCTAGTTGGTGTTCTGTCTCTTCTTATTTCAGATGTTGGTGCCACTATCCTTCTAACCTCAAATGTTGGTGTCGGGGCTCTTAATAAATCTGCAGTAGGTGTTCTTGTCCTTGTTGTTGATGCATGAGGTGTTCTCAAACCCACAGATTTTGCTGTGTAATTGGCAATTTGAGGAACTACAAACAATGGTTTGGCTGTTCTAGAGACTTTCAGAATGGTCGGCTGAGGGCTTAGAGATTTAGAGGTTACATGAGTGGTAAGATTTGAGCTGACATTCAATATTTGTGAGGTTTGTAGTATAGTGACTGATGTAATAGCATGTGTATCAAGTTCTGGAACTGTTGAGGCTGTGTATGTAAATGCTGGAGACAGGTGTTGGGGAGCCGAATATGGTTGTGGCGAAAACCTTGCCGTCTTGCCATAAGTGAATCCTCTGTGATGAGGATAAGGAGACGATACATGCTGATACAGTGGTCGGACGCTGAAGCGTGGGTGTACTGCGCCAATGAAGAAAGGTGTCTCTGGAGTCTTGGGAGGTGTTGAGTGATCACTGTGCTCCAGGTCAGGGCTCGCTTCATTTACTGGAGAGAGGCTTGAGCGGAAAGGGACCGATGGTTGTGAGGCCTGGGCTGCAGCTTTTTTCTTTGCTGTCTTCTTGAGTAGTTTCTGGAGCCGGACATTCTCTTTCCCAGGTTTGGGAAGCAAAGGTGGGGGGTACTGCTGGGAAAGCAGGCCTGCCTGAGCAGTATTGCCAATATTGACAGCCATTAAATCTTCAGACCCTGAAACAAATAAATGACAGATATTGTATACTTTAAACACAACCATAATGAATAATGATAGTTCTGGCTAATAATGGTAAAGAGGTAAAAAACCATTCCAAAATTAGTCATTGTAAAATAAATCAGCAAAAAAGCATTATTCACAAATATTTTTGTTTTCTCTTTTTCAGGTGAATTTTCCAGTGACCACTTGTGAGGAATTTATTTCAGTAATATCATCTTTCCCGATTCACCAAGAACACATATACATTAACATATAGGTCGTACAATATTTCAGTCAACTTTTCAATACATAAGGAAGAAACTACAATGTATGTGCTTTTATGTTTTTTGTCTTTTTTATGATTTTTCCATTTTTGACTGTTGTAATGGCGTGACTTTGGAACGTTTCCCTACAATCTATGTATTTGTTGCATATACAATGTAAAAAGAAACTTATTCTCAAAAATCTGACCAATTGCAAAATAATACAAAGTAATCTTTTCTTTTATTTTTCCTCAGTATTTTTTGCAGTATTCAGGCTAAATTTGGGCTATGTATGAGTATGACCTGAATGTGAATGTCAAATAGTTCAAATAGTGATGATGTTTTGTCAAATGTTTTTTATATTGATTATCTATGCTATTTTTATACTAGGACACATTGTTACATTTATATAGACTTGAATTGTAGTTGAACAGAATAATCCAAAAACATATTCCAAATTCCTGCAGCTGATTCTTATGCATTTAAGGTTTTATTTTATTACAAATATGACATTGATTTTCTTACTTCTCTGCTCTTATACATAATGCATAACTTACTAAACTTTTTGGATTTCAAGAAAACACTGGAATTTCTCAATTTATCATATTTAATATTAATCTAAACATGTTTGTTTAGTTACAAGCATTTTGCTACCCAATGGTATTGAGAATTGTTAAAACAAGAATATCATTTGTAGGCCATTACCAGCCAGCTTTTATTTTCAATAAATTTGATATTTTGTATGATTCTTAATTTTGATTTCGGCTGCTTATTCTCAATGTAAAATGGAAATATCAGAATGTTTTTCACTTGATAGGATGTTCCCATGCAGTAAAATTCCACAACACATCTAGGATAGCTCCTTGGCCTAATTTTAGGGTGAAAGCAAATGAGCAAGTCATCTGATCCATATCACAGAGTGTGGTGCCACTTTCCACCCTCAGCGTAAACCAATGCCAAGAGATCTGGGGGCAGTCATTGATTTAGCCATAGGTGGGGCAGCTACATTAAATTACATAATAAATCACTGAAAATTTACTACCAATCAAATTCAGTGGTTTCTGTTGACGCACAACCTAAGATCATATATCACAGAGTTGCTTTTAAGTTTTTCAAACTATACTGATGCATGCTGTATTGATATGTTTACTAAACTACCTTAAAACGTTACAATAATAATTAGCTCTATGACTGGACTATTCATAAATGGTATTCATGAAACACTCATGGACATTTCCTGGCTCATTTATACAAAAATAAAGATCATAATTATAAATAAAGATTATGAATCAGAGGGTTTATAAGCATTTTTTGAAAAGCATAAATATAAGAATACATCTCATGAAATGTAACTATATATGTGCTTAGAATACATAAGAAAATATATATAAAAAAATGTAATTTTCTTATGTTAGGGATATTTAGATATTTGCCTGCAAAATACAAAAACTGACTACAAATTAAATCCAGTCGAATTAGAAAATATATATATTTTAAAGTATGAGATACTGAGGATAATGACTTATTTTGTGTCTGTATAACACAAACTTCTATGCAAAACTGCAAATGTGGGTCAACTGTAGAAGAAGCCTCTAGCTCAGAGTAACACAAAGAACCATATGAGAGGAGGTTATCCTTTTAAGGCCCCGGTAGGCTGGGCAGTTTGGAGAATTTCCAAGATGCAAGTTTAAAAGCGGAAACAATAGCAAATCAGTAAAATCATGCACAGCTTAATTGCTTCTTAGCAACCACCTTGTGAAAAAAAGAATCATTGTACATGTAAAAATATGTGCTCTGGGGCGATATGTACACTTATACGCATGTGCTTAAAAAAAAGATAACTTACCAAGAGATGATTGTAACAGAAGACTGTTGAACACACTTCAGACAAGGTCCCCTGTAAATATAAACATGCATGATTTATTATACATGTCCTTGAATATAAGCAACTGCATATTAAAACAAAAAAAAACCTCAAATATGGTGACATTGAAACAAATATTGATATTATTAATTTCAGTTTAATAGTGTTATATTACAATCCCTGTTGCACAAATCTGTCAAGATAGCCTGCAACAAACTGCTGAAGCCTTTTAACAAAAGGCAAACATGGCATGCACTTCCACACTGCATTCATATAATAATTAAATTTATGCATTTAGCAGACGCTTTTATCCAAAGTGACTTACAGTGCATTCAGGCTATCAATTTGTACCTATCATTGTACTTGATAAAGCAATGCTCTACCAGTTGAGCTAATAATAACCGGAAGACAAAAATATCAAATTTCAAGCCATTTTTTTTGTGGTTTTATACCTGCTTGTCTGCTGTTCAGGGGTGTCCGATGGCTGCCTGCTTGTCCCAGCTTGGACTGTCAGAACGGAAGACTCATGTTGAGTTCAACTATTCCCCTTCCTTCAAATGGAAGGCACAGGCTCCATAGCAGTCCAAAAATAAAACCCTGAGTCTGTTACTCAGAATGCATGGCGAGTGGTGACGGTATAGAGGGAACCGTCAGCAAAGTAGGGGGATCCAGGTCACCTTAGATATCATCAACTGACCCCCCTTCCCCATGATACCTGATGCACACCCTCATCTACACAATCTATAAGCAAACGCCCCCCACAGTTAAGAAGAAGTAGTAGTTATTTTGGAGCTCTGTTGTGGTCCAGCTTTTTAAAGTAGTCCACTGTATTGTTGCTTGCAAAGACACTTTCTCCAAATACACCAAACAGGATATAAAACAAAAACAAAATATATTTTTCTTATTTTATGTTGATTGCTAATGTTGCAGCTGAACTCTGAATATAGCAGTAGTGTAAATGAGCACTGAAACTTAATCCTGAGAACTGGCTAAATATTTATGGAAGCCTAAGACAAGAAATAATGGCTGGAATAAAAAGCCATCTGATCGGATTACACCAAAGAGCTCATGTGTTTACTTTACAAACATCAATCTTCCAGGCATTTATGATGAAGCTGATATTTACATTTTTTACATTATAAAATAGGAAAGCATTATGTAACTGGTGAAATTCACCAATCTACTGTATGTAAAGTGGTGTAAGAGGTTTTACCAGCTCCTGGTTTATGTAAATATATTATTTACATATTTTATTATACTGTTTATTATAATTAATAATTATGTATTGCTATTGCCAGAATGGAAATTGCTACAATTGGTATATCAATGAATGTACATAAACAACAAAGAATAGAGTTTCAGAGCTACTAGGTTGCATCTAATTATTGAATGCCATTTAAATTCAATTACATAAATGTATTGCTATATTAGTGTAACTTCCCTGGACTCATTATGTTGCGTTTTCATTCCTCATGTTCTCTGTGTGATCTAGTTTCTGTGTCGTGTTAATTGTGTCATTATTTTCAGGTGTGTCTTGTCAATTACTTTCTTTAACATTCATCTTATAACTTGCATTCTGTTCAGTGTTTGGTTTCATATCACTGAGGAGTTCCTAACACAACATAAGTGAACATGGGAGTGAGCCCTGGGGAACACCCCACAACTTAGTCTGAAGCATCAATCCATTATGTTGAAAATAACACCACAAGGCAAGCTGATCACACTCACAATCATCTCATTCAGAAAATATGTTCATTGTGCTTGCATAGCACAGCAAATATAGCAACAGTGTCTCAATTCACTCTTCCAAATGTATGCATCTGTTGCATTTCCTCAAACCCTCTTCCATCTCCTTATTCAGTACCTGGGCCAAGATCTAGACCTTCCCTTCTTTACTCGTCCCATTATGGAATCTCCACCAATGGGAGATTTTCACAGATTAAGTTTCACTATAACAGAAAGACTTTTTCATGGCTTGATGTTTGCAGAACTTTACAGCCCACTTCTTTCACCTTTTCTGAGGTAAGAGTGAAAGAGGGTGCGAGTGCAGTGGGTAAAGGAAATTGTGAGGGCAGGAAAGCTTGTGCATAGTTTTGAGTGAGTTTAGACTAACAATTTGTGAAAATTAATGTGTGCACTAATCATGTTTTACACAAACTTGTGGAGTTCATATAGCCTCATGCATTTAGTTGCATCAATAGCTTATTCAATTATTTACACCTTTACATATAAAATAAAGCTGGAAAATATTTAACATTACATTTAATTTAAGTTGCCTGAATGACATAATCTATTCATTCTATATTTTCTATATCCATATACATACATATATATATAAACCTTAAGCTGGGACTTGGAACCTGGATCCTGAACAATGTTCGGGACTATTAAGTGCAGCTGTCTTGTCAAAGTCAAATTCTTTTTGACCTGAAATTGCTCACATCCATTTCCTGATTATTATACTCAGAAGTTAACGACTGATTGATTTTATATTTAAAAGAATCAAATCATCCAACATTTTTTTTTTTTTGTAAAATCTAAGTCCTGCTATAGAGAAAGTAATAATAGTTCTAAAATTTAAAGAAAATTAAAAAAAAAATAAATAAAATAAAACATTTTGTCCACTTAAGAAGATGTTCTAAAGGAGTCTTTTGTTCTTTACAACTCTCTTAAAAAGGCCATGAATCTCCCAGGCAAAGTGGAAAACAAACTTTCACATACATCTAAGTATGAGCAAGAGCATTTTTTCATTTCTCACGTCAGCCAGTTCACATGGCAGCTAATAATAAGATTTGGTCAATTCTTAGCTAAAATTATTTCATACATATTGTGAGAAACTGAAAAGTGAAAAACAGGCTACTATAAACAAATGTAATTGTTACCTTAAAATGTAATATATATATATTCTGGTATATGGTCAACACAACTTTGGAGTAAGTATTTGCACCCTACATTCTTGGTCCTTATTGACAGACTGACAGTCTTGCAAAAAGTTATTTTTGGTCAACTAAAACTTTTCCAAAAAAAAAAAAAACAGGGTAGGTACACTAAATATAAAACTAAAAATGACACAGGACAAAGACAGCTGACAAAATTCATGCTAGAAAGTGGGATTTGATGACTCCTACAGGAGGAGAGGCGAAGGAAAGAGAAGGAAGATGTCTAGATGAAGTTAGCTCTGTCTAACTTCAGCAGCCACCTGCAGAAGGTCAGCTCTACTTAAACCATTTCAAATGAACTGAAGAGCATGAAATGAAACAACTGTGACTGAAACCCTTTTGTCCTTCCGGACGACTCCAAGAAAGGTGGCAAGAAACAAACAGAGAGATGATTTGAGCTGCACTCCAAACTGTTGAAGTGGCCATTTCAACTGTCTTGCGGACTTCAGGGACAAAGCACAGGAGCTGTCTGAATGGATAAAGACCCTGGAGGCTGAGAAATTTGAGCACATGGAGAGAGGTTGAAGAGACAGAAGTATGAGGTGAGAAAACGAATAAGAAGACAGGAAACCTGTATGTACATATACATGCCACTGTGATCAGCAGTATTTGATTCTTTGAGGTTAATTTTAAGATTTTAATCTTCTTCAGGTTACTATACTGCGCAAGAGGGTGGAGGAGCTCAGTAAATTGTCAGTTGCAGGTTTTATGAATGACATAGCACCCCCTGCTGTGCATAACCTGTAAGTGTCAGCATGACAAGTGTGATGTGAGAACACCAATGGGTTATTCGTGCAAGTAACAAATTCTTTAAACTGGAAACATGGTGTTAAAAAGAAACAAGTCTATTTTGAAGTAGAAAAAAATCGAATAGTGTTTTCCTGTAAAATGTACTCTGGAAATATTTATTTACTATTTGGAAAAATTACAGAGTATAGGCATCACAGCAACAACAATAATGTTCATGGTCATGATAAAATATTAATTAATTTATTAATAATAATTAAGTACTATAATTATAATTATTTTACTGTACAATGGAAGCCTGAGGGGCAAGGCAGAGGTGGTTTATTAAAAAAAAAGTAATACAGTACATTTGTAATAGAATTACAAATATAGGAATAGGAATATAGGAACAAATATCTACCAAAAAACATTCTGATACTGTGACAGTAATGGTGTGTGTGCACTAAAAGAAAATGGAGGAGAGCAGGCACAATATTTTATTCGCGTGAGTAAAGTGGGATTTATACTTTGCCTGGCTCCGCTTCGCGAGCCTCTGCTGACTGCGCGCGCACCTTCCCAAAAGGATAAAATTATCCCACGAGTAATCTAGAGTGAGTGAATGCGCTTTGCTTTTGGAGTGCACAAACCATCAGACAGAACAGGGCAGATATCATTCATGTACTTACTGATATTTAAGTGTAACACTTTATTCACAGCCTGATCTCACAATCAAAACTACATATTTAGACGTAAATTAAAACTGTCCAATACGTATGTGCCTTTACGTATTTACAGTGTCGTTTACGTATTATCTGGACGTAATTACAGGTTCGATACGTATCTAAATTTACGTAAAAACAACCTCAAATACGTAGGCCTACAGATCTACCGTTCTCTGACCAGTCAGTTATCCATAGAAATTTGCTCATGACGCTGCTTTTCAATACGTATCTGATTAATTTGTTTACTAGGCTACTTGCATATATTCCCTTTTTATAATTTTTTTGATAAAAGATCCCTAAACCCTACCCGAACCTAAACCTACCCATTTTATACAAAATGTTAAAAGAATAAAGCATAATGGACAGAAATTTGTAGGAAAATGACAATTTTAGTAAAAAAAATATAACATTAAAACGTTATTTTGAGCCACTAATGTTAATCCTATACATACCCCTAAACCTACCCATAACCATTTCTTAAAACTACATAATGTTACTGTTATAAATAAACGAATAACAGACAAACACATGTAACGTTAATCATATATTTTTGGGGAAAATATCAAAAGTGGTACCAAAAGTAGTTCAAATGATAATGAGTTCCAGTCGCAGTCCTTTCTGGAGGTAATAGTTTTTGGGTACAGAGCAGAATTTAATTTATTAATCCGTGAAATTATAAATCTGTTTTCTCTCCGTGAAGGCGCACTGGCGCAGTCCTGATTTCAAATGTCTATCAACTGAAACACGGCATGTTGCAATCTGTGACGAATTAGGTGAGAACCAATGAGCGTTCGATATCAGTGCCGTAAACCATGTCGTAACATTTCTCGAGGGTGGCGCACTGGCGCTATTTTCAAATTCGAATCATAACGAAACAAATTAACAGTCTAATTAAACTTAATGCAAATATAAATAACTCATATGAATTAAAATGTGAAGAAAAAAACATATCAGACCCTGTCCAAGTTGCAAATGCTTTTAATCAATTTTTTTATTAAATCAGTACAAGATCTTGCTTCTAATTTTTTAGATGACGAGCCCAATAGTGTCAACTTAAACATATTGCCATCAGCAAATGAGAATTCCTTTAAAATTAGAGAAGTGGATCAGGCAGTGGTACTGAAAGCTATTTCAGACCTGAATAATAATTTATCCAAAGACAACTACATAGACACAACTTTCCTCAAAAAATATTCTCAAATTATCATTCAACCTTTGACCCACATTATAAATGTTTAGATTAAAACTGGAATATTTCCAGATGGGTGGAAAAAGGCACTGGTTAAACCCATCTTTAAGTCCGGGAATACCACAGACGTTAGTAACTATCGACCAATAAGTCTAGTTCCTGTAATGTCAAAAATACTAGAAAAAATTGTTTCAGAACAGCTAACACAATATTAAGAAATACATCAGTATATACACGCTCAACAGTATGGTTTCAGACAGAACCATTCCACTGAATCAGCCATCTGCGCATTATTGGAAAATATTGTGCAGCCGCTTGATAGAGGAAACATCGTGGGTGCGGTATTCCTAGACTTAAAGAGGGCATTCGATACAGTAAACCACAGCCGTCTTATTTCAAAACTGTCATCTTATAATATGTCACCCCAAGCATTATCATGGTTTGAGTCATACTTGCAGGGCAGAGAACAATGTGTAGTCATTGATCATGTAAAATCTGCCCCATGTAAAATTAAGACCGGAATCCCTCAGGGAACCATACTGGGGCCTGTTCTCTTCAGCCTGTATGTGAACGAGCTGCCTGAAGTGTGTCCTGAAGTTGGCCTTCAGAAGTATGCCGATGACACTGTGGTTTATGTGTCTGGAAAGTGTCTAATTGGCTAAATAAATCATGTTTAACACTTAATCTGAGGAAAACTGAATGTATTTCTCTATAAAAAGAACGAGGGTAATAAATGCCCTTAACGTTAAAATGAATGGTGAACTCATCGATCAGGTAGAACAAGAAAAATATTTAGGAGTGATTTTAGATTCTTAGTTAAATTTTAAAAGAAAAAAATATCTCAAGAAAAAGAAGGCCAGTAAGAACTGTTTCAGAATGATCAAGAACAGTCTAACATTTGAATGTGCTCATGTCTTTCTGAACACTATGATCATGTCCCACTTGTCGTACTGCACCACTGTTTGGTCCCAGACTAGCCAAACTACTCTAAAGCCTATTGAGAGGCTTTATAAACGTGCCTTAAAAATTTTAGATAAAAAGCCCATTCGATTCCATCACTGTTACATTTTAAGTAAGCATAAAATCTTAAATTTTGTTAATTTTGTTAATCTTAGACACATAAAGTTGTTTTTTAAATGTTTGACTGGACTTGCACCTGAGCCACTTTGTAAATTTGTGAATAGACTGGATACCTCCAGATCAACAAGAGCGGCTACATGTGGAGACTGTAAAGTCCCGTTTTGTAAAACATCTTTTGCCCAAAATGTTTTTTCTATGAAAGGAGCCAATTTGTGGAACTGCTTTCCTACAAATATAAAGAATTGAACTAAACTGTCCACCTTTAAAAAACTAACAAAAGCCTGGTTCATAGAGCAGCAGCAGTGTGATCATGCCATATGAGATGTGTAGCTGGGTGTATGTGAGGTGTGCATCTGTGTGAGTTCGAGTGAATGTGTTATTTATTATACTTATCTTTATTGGTGCTAAATGGTTTCTGGACATTTCATCGTATTCGCTGTAATTTTTTTGTTTTAATTTTTCTTTCCTCATTATCTTGACTGTTAAAAACTCTTCGAGGGACAGGTGTTGCGAATTAGCCATGGCTTTAAACACTGTGATACATGCATCAGATTGTTCTTTATGTAATAATCTATGTTTATTTTGTATCTGTCCCTATTCAAATAACAACAAATTAATAAAATAAATAAACGAGCGTGGGCTTTGACTGTGACGGTCGCTGTTGCTGAGAATGAAGATGACGATTGATTGATAAAGGGCTGAATTTAGATATGTTCCTTGCAAACATCTGGATTCTAAAGATATGGAGTACAGCAAACAAATAAAATGGATGTGATTTGTAATTTTATGCTGTGCTTTTGTGTATCTATAGTTGTATTGTCAGTAATTGGATAGGAGAAAATCGCACAGCAAAATATTACAAAATGGTTAAACAATTACATAAAGTCTCGTTTAACATTATGTAATCCCCCGAAATGAGTTTGCAGCATGCACAGAAATGTTATTTCCTATTAAGTAGATGAGTAAACTGCTTTCAATAAATTCAATAAAAACATGTATTGATATGACAATTAAATACAACAGATTTAAATCATTAAAGCCACGATTTAAAACTACATAACGTTACTGTTATAAATAAACAAATAACATACGTTTTTTTAGCTGCTAACACGTAAGTATTTGTACGTTTTACTGCTATAAATACGTCAAACTTGTACGTTTTTATGTGCATGAAAATGTAAGTAAATGTACGTGTGGTAGAACCACATTTAACGTAAAAATACACACGTATTCTCATGAGATCACGTTGTTATTCAAGATAAAGGACTCTGATTTGCAAGGAATATCAGAAAGCCAAGTCCTGACAGTGGCGAAAGGAGGAGCTGGGGATGAAGGAGGGTTATTCGCTCCTGAGCAAGTTGAAAAGTTGCTGAATACTACTGAATAGAGCTTATATAGGAATGCCGCGATAGGTGTTGTATTCCTATAGGTAGATGTGATCAGCTGAGAATCAACTGATGCAAGCTTAACTCACGTGACCTGCCAGAACTTACGCTAACGCTTAATTCTAGTTTGAACCACCTACAGCATGCTAAGGTGTGAAATGTAAAATCATACACTCAGGATGTTTTTTTGTTTTGTTTTTGTTTTTTTACGCAACAAATATACACATAGCCTAGATAGATAGATAGATAGATAGATAGATAGATAGATAGATAGATAGATAGATAGATAGAAATCATCTTTTTTAAATCGAGCGCAGCATTACTGTGCACCTTCTGGCTGTCGTCTTCTTTGTTTCAGATCACTAAGGCTTCCTAAATCTTAGCTGGTACGGACCTCACTGCTGAGAGACACCCATCTTCATAACCAGGCTACAGGATAGACGCCCCTCTGCCACATCTACATGATTATTACTGTTTGCTGTAAAGACTTTATTAAAAGTCTTAATTATTATTTATTTCTAAACTCATGGTTCCGGGGGGTTCATGTTAAAAGCTCTTGTATGTTCAATCATTCTGGGAGCAAGAACCCCCATAAAGAACCATATTTCAAAAGATAAATTGTGTTCAATAAACTCAAGTAACTTGCCAAAGTGGTTCCTGTCTGAACTGTTATTTAGTTCATTTTTAAGTCATGTAAATAAAGTGTGACTTAGAGCTTTTGTCAGTAGCCTACTAAATTAATGCATCAATAAAATCTTTGTTTTTAGATATTTTCATGCATTTTTTTAGGTTCACCAGTGGCTAATCATGTTCCAGTTTCAAGATAGATTATCACTGATAACTTGCGATATAAACTTCGTTTTACTGCATCAGGATAACGTTTCGAAATATTGCAACACTGTCTCGTATAACCATAAGATTTAAACATCATAAGTGATTACTTCTTTTTACATTTTTACCTTTTCTTTGCACATTTTATTCAATTTTCAACTCCTGTCACGCCGGTAAACTGTATCTTTCGAGTGACAGGCGAAAGTGACTTACTTTAGTGAAAACTCAACCTACAGGTGTCTGTAACCTGTCACGCGTATCCAGAAATGCATCCGCATTCGTCAATAGTCCCAACAAGTTCAGTTTTTAGGTCAAATTATTATTTTATTTTTTTCACTCAAGAATTAATATAAGGGTTTTAACAACATTGTGAGCTTCACATAAAATGAACACGTCGAAAATACTTTGTGGTAACTGACAGTCACAGATTCTGTAAATAAGATTAACTTTTGATTAATAAATGTGGCAGAAAGTTCCTAGATCTGCCACATTTCTTCTTCAGAATGCATGAATTTATGCAATAATAGCCTTGCACGTGTGCACGTGGGTTTTAACAACATTGTGAGCTTATCATATAGGATTTTAAACATTAATCCGCGCGTGATACACATGATAATGCACATATTGATGATCTGTTAGTTCTAAAAATATGTAAACATGACGCAAATGTATGTAGTGTATTTATGATGTATGAAGTTCAGTACACAAGATGGTGCTGTTGCTACATCATGTCTTCCATAGCGTCCTTTTTTAATACAGGCAAAAAAAAACAAAAACAAAAACAAAAAAAACACATAAAATAACGATAATGCCTGAAATATTCGAAGTTAAATAATACATCTGTTATTTAAAAAAAAAATAGTAACACTTTATAATCTTTATTAACATCATCAAACATTATCCTGTGTGGATTAAATTGGGACCTCATTATTATATTTAAAATATAATAAATAAATCAATATTTGCATGCATTCATAAGCCTACATGTATAAAAGTTTATAGATTACATATACAGGCAAATAATGCTTTCCAAGCGTTTTAAGATCGTGATTAATAAGAAGCCATTTATTTAAACCCCGTTTTATAAAACTGCTACAAGTCCTCGAGCAAGGTAAATATTTCCTGTTATACACTTTTATGTTTAGCTATACTATTTACTTTTAGCTATTTTGATTGAGATGGTCCACTAGACTAGAACCAATTAATTTGGTGAAGGTTAGAAAAACATTGAATTGTCCTAACAACAGTAAGTTGCCAAAATTCGTTGAAACTGGACAAAATGTAAATATTGTAACCATTATTATTTTTTATTTATTCATTTATTTAATTTTATTTTTCATCTAATTGGGCAATTTGTCTTTGCTATGTGATTTTTTTTTTCAAACATCTAATAGAATGAGTTAGGTATATAGGCTATTACAATTAACAACAACAATAACCTCCACTTTGGACTTCGTTTTCCGTTTTAAATTAATATACCATTTTTTATTCATGGAATAAAATTACAAAAAAAAATCCATCCAAATATTTGAGTATAAATAGTTATTTTTTATTAATCCGACATTCACTCGTTTAAGAAGTATAAATATAAAGTTTAACACAAGACGCAACAAGCAAGTGTTTCAAACAGGCATCATTAAATACAATAATATGTTTGTTCGTTTCCGTCGCTTTAACAAAACACATCTTATTTACACATATACAAAAGTGGTCCTACTTTTCGTATCTGGATTACGATTCCCTCGTAAATAATTAGGAAATAAAAGCTGATGGTGACGGAAAATATATTCACAAAGAGGGGGAAAGAAAATATGGTCACATTTTCACGTGGATACAACAATATAAATAAGCGTAGTTAAGAAACTCACTTCTGCTGATCTGCTGAGCCATTTTCATAATGGAATTCGTTTTCCACAGCATAGAAAGAAAGAAAGAAAGAAAGAAAGAAAGAAAGAAAGAAAGAAAGAAAGAAATATCACTCGTTCCTACAGTTTCCAGCAGTGGATCGGAATAGTCTTTCTTTTTAAGATCGGATATGCCATTTTTCTGTTGAATGATTCTCAATTCAGATTGTCCGTTCATATTTGTTTTGCAGTGCTGTGGTTCTTTAGAGCACTTGATAGATGGGGTCCTGAGCCTGCTGTTGATGGCAGTTGGTCGGGGACGGTGCGGGGGCCCCGGTCTCACTCAGGACAGACCCCTCCTGCGAAGAGCATGGGCTCCCCTCGTGCCCCTCCGGTACCGAAAGCACGGGGCACGCGGGGGTCTCTGTGGAGATGCGCTCCACGATGCTGGACAGACAATCCAAACTCGACACCACCGAGCTTTTAGCATTCCGTGCGTCAGCTGTAAACAACGCATTTTAATTTTAACCCATAAAAAATATGAGTAACTTATATAGGCTATATTATGAAAATTTCCACGACTAATATATAATATATATATATATATATATATATATATATATATATATATATATATATATATATAACCGAGTTACTCAGTGTTTAATTATTCTTAGGACATGGCAGTTTTCGACATGACCTACCATTCGGCGTGTCGTTGAAGTAAGAGCTGTCATAACTGTTCCGTCTTCTCTGACATGTGGGACCCATGAAATCCATCTAGAAAATACGAAACGAAAACTAGTTCAGACATTTAAAATGTAAGCCTATTTTAAGCTATAAGTAATTTAAACATTTAATATTGATTAATTTATTAATGCGACATTATAATTCAAGAAACTTACCACATTATAATTTGGTATAATAATTATTATTTGTAAACCTAAGTAAACCTAGTTTTAAAAAGTTAAAAACTAATTTTAAACAATTTTTGGATGAATTGACGGCCAAATAAATATACAATAAATAGTATAATTATTAGATAATATAATTACGATATTAATCTCTAGCTACGGTAGGCTACATGGACTTCTCACCATGCCATCCGAGCAGTTGGATCTCGGGCTGGAGGCGTCGGAGTCTCCGCTGTAAGGTTCCAGCACGGGGTAGTAGTTTTCCTCTTGACCTCTGAGCAGCGCCTGCAAAGACTCGATGTAACTAATGGCGTTTCTCAGGATCTCTACTTTGGGCAGCCTCTGGTTGGGGTTGTTGGACGTGCATCTCTTGAGGGTCTCGAAGGCGTCGTTGACTTTGCTCAGTCTTCTCCTCTCCCTCATGGTGGCTGCTTTGCGGCGGTCAGCGTTGGTGGTTTTTCTCTTGCAGGCTTTGCATGCCCACAGCAGGCACCTGCCGGCCTGGTGATGCCCGCTGGGCGCCCTCACGTGCTCGTCCTCGAGATGATGCTCGTCGGGCTTGAGCAGGCTCACGTGAACGAGCCTGGGGTCCAGGTCTTCAAAGAAGTGCATGTCATTAGTGTTGAAGCAAGGGTCGTCGTAGAAATCATCAGCTGATGGGATGGGGAAAGAAATATCCGACAACTCCATCTTTATGTATTAGTTTAAAACTAAATGGATAGGCCTATAGCTACTTGAATGCTTCCCAAGCTTTTAAAGACTTAGAAATATTAAGACAAATTCTATCCAATGCTGAAGCAACGTAAAACCGTGAAAAATCGCCGATCCAGGAAAAGTTTCTGCTTGTACCCTTCAGGTACTTGTTGCTGGTGAGAGATCACGGCCTGTTTATATACAGCCCAGGCGGTCGGGGGGCGTGTCCTGCAGAAGACAGTTTGACCAATGAACGTGCGTGGAGAAAGTGGGCGTGGTTTTGACGGCCTGGCAGTTCAGCTAATGACGGGGCCACAAAAATGTTAAAATGATCCATACATTTAAAAAATAATGCGTTGCTCTTACTGCTTTGTTGTTGTTGATGCATGTATATTGGATTAAAAACTTTTTTACTGTTTTTTACAGGACACAGATTTTAGCATACAATTTCATGAAACATTCAAGGAAGGACTTCTCTTTTATCTTTTCTAAGGGAATCTTTCAACTAGGACCTATTATTTTGTTTATTAATTACATAATGTAATTACGTTACATTTGTTTATTAAGTACATGACTTTGTCAAATTTGGAAAGAAGACAAACAATGGTTCAATAATAGCCTAACAGTAACAGAAAATGCACTGTTAACATTATGTTTCATTTCCTGGTGCTCCATGCATAAATGTCCTAGTTATCAATCAAAAATCTCAAACGAACGCGAGTGATAAATAACTAAAAGTATGGTTAACATACACTGAAATAGCCTACATGCTCGCGTATAGCAGTTAGGCTTAAAATTATGGAATGTCATGCTTATCAGTGTATGTTGCTCAAAACTGAGAAAAAAAGTACTCTGAATATTTTTGTCTTAGTTTAATATATATATATATATATTAAATATTAATATTTAATAAAAAAATTACTTTAAAATTAATTTAATTTAATAAAAAATTAAATATTAAATATATATATATATATATATATATATATTAAATATTAATATTTAATAAAAAATTACTTTAAAATTAATTTAATTTAATAAAAAATTAAATATTAAATATATATATATATATATATATATATATATATATATATATATATATATTAAATACATATATATATATTTAATATATATAGTTTAATATATATATATATTATATATATATATATATATATATATATATATATATATATTTAGATCAGTTTAGATCAGTTGTTTAACGAATCAATGGAGCACTGATATACTCATATATTAAAAATAGCCTACATCTGCTTTAATAATAAAACACGCTCACACACTAGCACAACATTGGCATGGTGCTTTTTTCCAAGGTGCGCTTTATTTACTTATTTTTTTCTTTTTTACAGAAAAGGCTACTAGGCAAAGTTATTTCATTATCTAAAGTTCATGATCTGTTTGTGTTGGACCATTTTACTCAAACGTTTCTTACACTAGCTGCAAGACGTATAACAGTTCAACAACAGGGGGCGTTAACGAGGCAGCAGAGCTCAAAACTTCTTATCCGTTTGAGAGAGAGAGAGAGTTAACGTATTTTAAAGACTACAGTAACTCATAAAATTTATACAATAACAATACTATTTTACTGCAAAACAGGTACGTTTAATACTATATTAAAATACACAATGACATATAAAATGTGGACACATTTTATTAAAAGCAGTGCAGGATAATATAAAAAAAAAAGTAAAAAAAGGTAAAGGTAAAATATAATATAACAGAACAGAAGTAAAATATTTCATGTTCCAAAAATACAAATATATAATTTCCTTTTCAAAGACTGCTCACAAACCAAAGATGTGCAAATAGTTTTTTTTTTTTTTTGGATTTACATTTTTTTATTCTCAAACACAGGACAAACAGATCAATGCAGTATTCAATATATACATGTTCAGCACTAACAAATGAAAAAAAAATATTCAAAT
The DNA here is from genome assembly GCF_963082965.1 of Carassius carassius. Classification (NCBI taxonomy): domain Eukaryota; kingdom Metazoa; phylum Chordata; class Actinopteri; order Cypriniformes; family Cyprinidae; genus Carassius; species Carassius carassius. The sequence continues at coordinate 14,836,907 of NC_081804.1, forward strand.
TAATTTCAAATTCATAAAGAATACATAAATTTTACTGGAATGACATTAAACTAATGTCTACAACTGGAGTGACTTGTAACATACAAAACTGCCAATATTGTGAACACATCTCTGCACTTTATTTTCCTTTTAGGATCAATATGTAAACTGTCTCAGTTGTAAAACAGCTGTAGGATTCCCTTTAAAACATCTTCAGGCTAGTAGATATACACAAAAAATTACAAAGAAATGGCGAGTAACACATTGAATTAAACATGTAATTATTAAATAGAGATTAGATTATGAAGTTGAAACAGTTAGCTGAAATAGGCTATTCTTGTAAAACGCACTACAATAATATTTGCTTTATTTAATACTTTGAATAATCACTTTTTACAGTGCATTCATGGTTCTTAAATGATAGCGAAGAGGAAGCCTAAGTGATTGTCACTGTGTCTTGTAGGCGGTCAATGAGGTACTCCCCAAAGCCACCCGTGCTGTCACCGGTGCAGCCCACTCTGCGAGCGCTGGTCAAGAGGTCACTGATGAGTTTGACCTTTGGGACGAGGGGCTGAATGAACTGACTCTTGATTACGCTGGCGGTGTGTGGATCTCCGTACTCATGTGCCAGCTGATTCAGCTCCACCATAACACTCATCTCCTCCTTCCACTGGGTAAGCATGAGCTCCAGAGCAGGGAGGACGGCACACACCTCTTCAGTGCCTGGCCTCTGTAAATGACACATATTGCACAATAAAAAATAAAATGAATCGGTTCCGGATGTTCATTTTAAACATTCAGTTCAGTCTTTTTACAAGACATGTATTCTTTTATTCTGTAGGACGCATAAATTGATCAAAACTTTTAAGTTCAAACGTATCTCAAAATAAATAATCATTGAAATAATGTAAAGGACTCAAAAGCCATCTAAATGGATCAGTCCACGCGCAGGTCAAATTTGAATTGAGCTACAATTAAGTAAGACAGCACACAGTTGTTTCCGAGTCTGTCACCCAGCACGGATGAGCGGATAACAAGGTGTTCAAAATCGCTGCTGATGGACGCTCAGTCCCAGTCCGGATCGATTTTACACGAGTCATAAAATCAGGGAAGGGTGGAAAGTAAAAAAAAAACAAATTGGAAAGGAGAAGATAGGACGCAATGTAAAGTGACAGCAGTGCGAGTGCCATGGAATCCATCTGGAACTACAATTAATGCACTGTCCTTCCTCCTTCACATTAATCTCGCCAATTTTCCGAAACTCAAGGGAAATGTATACCCTAACAGGCATTAAAGGGGAGATCTCTGCAAAGCCCCCTGTCGCTCTCCTTTCTATCTGCCCTCCATCGCCTTCAGAGCTGCTGCCCCATACAGACAGAATTCAAAGGGATATTTTCTGGAATAAATAGGCTTATGATCAAACAAATATGAGTAAATGTGAGTTTAAATGAATGAGATGCCTTCCCTGTTCCATAACTAAAAAATAAAAAATTCAGGCCACTTTTCCAAGGCTTGTGCTGGTGCTCTGGTTAGATGGGTGAGTTACTGTACCTGGATGTTCTTACTGCAGTATTTTCCTCCCCGCTGGGTCAGATACTGCTGCATTGCCTCGGCCCGCTCTAGTTCCTTCACTGACTCCTGGTGAAAATACGCAGCCACTCTGGGTAAAGCCAGATCACTCTGCTCAAAGATCTGGGCCTGAAACGGAAAAGAAGACAGATCTGATATAGATGAAATTAACTGGAAAATTATTTTGCTAACCTGATTCCTGTATGGTTTCCTGTAAGTGAAGAAAAGAGGTCGGTATGTTGTCGTTTTTAGTGTTTTTGATTTCTGTGGATTTATTTAAAATATATAAAAAAAATCAATTAATAAAATAAATGTCCACATTAACTCCTTCTATTTCAGCCCTCAAAAAGACATTTTTATTCTCTTTGGCCATTTCCTTTTTTTCAGTTTAAGTTTACTTTTCAGATTTAACTATTTAGTTAAAGTGTTCTAGTTTAAATATGGAGGGGGAAAAATCATTGTTTGATTTTTATTAAAATACTGTTGATATAGTGACCTATGATTTGGGGACAAAATTAATATTAAACATTATTACATAAAAAATGTTTTGTGTGTGTGTGTGTGTGTGTGTGTGCACAAAAAAAGTGATGTGATATGGAGCCATTTTGCTGACCTGCTTTGGACATTCCATTTGATATTTCGTGTCATTAAATCGATATTATTGTTTAAAAAAGGATAAAAACGTTTTTCGAAATTTCATGAAAGTAATATGAATTCAAGAAGATAACATTTCTAAGCACTTTATTCAAGTACGTTTTTAAAAGGTTACTCATGTTGACCATGTCTGACATATTTTGTTATTGCGCAATGCTATTATGATTGTTTTTTGCATAGGGAGTCTTCTCAAATAGGACAAGTACGTCTGCAAGAGGTCTGCTAAAGATCGCTTCATCTGGAAAGCATCTGCTGTGTACAAACATCTGATAAGCTTCTGAAAAAAACAAGTCTTACAGATGTAAATGCAGATGTCAAATATGTCTCCGTGATGTGCTTGTGCTATCGGACTTTATAAACCAACGCAGTACATTAAAACATTATGTGGGGAGCTATAGGTTATACTAACTTTGCATCATATTTACAGTAAAGATCTTACCAGCGCTTCCAGTCTGTAAGAGACGTCTATAAGCAAAGTGGACACTCCACACAGACTTTCCTCCACAACAGTCGGGAAGTTTTGCCTCGCCAGACTCCCAACAGAAGATATATGCGTTTTACAGAGAGGAAGGCAAGTTTTTATTCGCTTTACTCTCGGTTCCGACATGTTTAAACTGTTACGGAAATCAACACCGAGCGTCAATACTGTAATTTCACACTTTTTGTAAATCCTCACATGACTAGTAGCTATGTGTCATACTAGTAAGAGTTTGTCGTATTTCCAGCTAATGATGAAATCGTGATGAACTAATATTCAAAGTCGAAGGCTGCTGGATAAACGCAGATGCGGGAGGACGAAACGAGCAAACGTTTCCCGTTCGTTCTGTCAAGTTCATCCGGTATTATGTTGGTGGATGCATGAGTGGGCATCCTGCCATACGAACACCAGCCTATAGTTTACTGATATATTGATACAATAATGATACTAAGTGATCCAGGATGAGTGGATCTACTCATTATACGATTATGACGTTTTACATACATTTTAAGTTATAAACACCTTAAAGATATTTTCTAAACGTCTTTTACATCTGATGGGAAACGTCCTATAGACGTATTGCAGATGAACAAACACTAAAACAATATGTCTTGTAGATGTAAATGCAGATGTCAAATAGATGTCTCTGTGTTGTACATGTGCTATGAGAGAAAGAGCATTTTAATGTGCTTAATGTAAGATATCTTTTATGGCAGTTCATGACTACCACACCTAAGTACACCTTTTAAAAGTGCACTTTGTAATAATGTAAAATTAAAAGTTTTTCTTTAAAGTACATCTTAATTATTATGTTTGAATAATCTTTTGACATGCTCTGAAGTACACTTTTTTCCATGTGTTGACTTACATACTAAACCACATTTAAAATAAAATACTTTATTATCTAGTGTGTTATTTTAAATTAATATATTTGACTTAATTTTACTCAATATAAAATATATATGAAGAGTTCAGATGCAAAAGCCTCTAAGTGCCATCTGAAATTTTCATCTAAAATTAGGATTTTTATCAGGCTCCTATATTTATGTTCAGTTATTTCACTTTAATAGCCTGGAAAAGGACCTGCACATTGCAATTAAAGTAAAATGACTCAACCTAAGCATAGGAGCTTGATTCCCCTTTCTTCCCCATTCTGATGCTCGGTTTGAACTTCAAGTCATCATCACCACATCTAGATGCCTAAATGCATTGAGTTGCTGCCATGTGATTGGCTGATTAGCAATTTGTGTTACCAAGCAATTAAACATGTGTAAATAATAAAGTGGCCGGTGAGTGTGTGTATATATATATATATATATATATATATATATATATATGCTCGGTTCGTCAGCAGATCCCGTCTCCTCTCAGCCAGCCCAGAGGAATAACACAGCAGTCCCATCCATTCTTTGTCAAGCCCGCCGTCCGTTCCTCGCTCAAGCCCACCAGCCGCGTCTCACTGAAGTGTGCCGGCCGCGGCTCACTCAAGCTTGCCGGCCGTTCCCGAGTCAGGCCCGCTGGCCGGGCTGTTGTCAAGCCCGCCAGCTGCTATGAAGTCAAGCTCACCGACCACCGCTCTCTCAAGCCCGCTGTGGACCCAAGCCCGCTGGCCACCCAGTTCACCCATAACCAAGGGAAGAGGATGAGGAGAAAAAAAACTGTTAACAGCCCTTATCAGTTTAGCCCAGCGAGGGCTCCAGTTCCCGAGTTTAGCCCACGGAGGGCTCCCATTTCTGAATTAGGCCTGGAGAGTGTTGCGGTCCCTATGTCTACTCCACGGAGAGCCTCGTAGCCCGTAATCCTCCCCAAGTATTTTTGGGTGGGTTGGATAGTAGGGTTCCAGCCGTAGAGACCGGGTCGGAGGCTGAGGCCGTGGACTCGGCGGCTCCTCCACCATGGCCCCCTGAACTGTTTGATCCACCTAGGCCTCCCGAGCTCCTTGCCCCACCATGGCCTCCTAGTTTGCCTGCTCCGTCATGGTGCCCTGACTGGGGACTTCCGGTATCCTTCCCCTTGGATGTTGTGTGGTGTGAGTACTCGCCATCCAGGAGGGGGAATAATATCAGACTCTGTTTCTGCCATGTGTTGTGTTTTCCTTCCCCACATGCTCCAGGTTATCCTTATGCCCTTATTTGGTCCTTCTTGTTCCCATTAGGTTCCCTGATTATTTCTTTATTTGTTCCCAGGTGTGTTTAGTTAATTATCCTCTAGTCTTGTGCATTTACAGTTTAAAGTGTTTTCTGTTTTGAGTTCTTTGTCTGGTATTGTTGATGTCAACCCCTCCTGCTACATGTGTTCTACTGGTTCCTTTGATGTCATTAAAAACTTCCTTGTTGATGTACTCCACGTTTCCTCATTCCTCGTTCCTTGCTCCGCGTTCTAGCACATTAGCGACCGTGACAGTAATCACTTCTCTAAAGTTTGGAAACACCATGAAATCTTAGCAATTTTTGAAAGAAACAATACCTTCATTCTCCAATGACATATAAATGAGAGTAATGGCATTTATAAATTATTTAATGATATAAATATGTAGGAATATATTCAGTTGAGGTTTGAGAAATGTATGTCATTTCCTCAACATAACATCTAGAGGCCACGACATAAGGATGTCGTTACCTCGACAAAATGATCTCGTGGCCACGACAAAACTAAGTGAACTGACCAAGTCACCTTACGGGCACCGTAGGTTTCATCTCATCTCAGAGGTTTACTTCGCTATATTGGTTTGTATACTCAATCAGAGTTAAGCCCGTTCAAAAGAAGAGTGATAACTATAAAGATAACTATATTAGCATCCACATCAGTGCACAATAATTCTTTGTTTATCACCATCAGTTTTTCTGTCGTCTGTCACTTTAAAAGATCGAGCTCTTTAAATCAGGATGGTTTTCTGATTGGCTGTCAGTGTTTTTTTCATCCATCAGCTGCCACTTTACTCACTACTTTTTTATTTGCCAGTCTCAGATGTGGCTTTTTCTTTGAAACTCTGTCTAAAATCCAGCATAGAAGATGCAAAGAGTCATGCATGTAGATATGATAACATGCTCCTTTTCTACACAAACCAAGGGATTCAGTTGTTCTTTGGGGTCTTTGCTGTGTCCCCCTGCCCTCATCCCTGGTAGACCTGTCTCTTGTTTCATCAGTGGCCCGTGTCATTGCATCCTCCTCAGTGCAGATGACTGATGGACTGGGAGATCCCCGGGCGCCACTTGGGTCTGGATGGAAGAAAGGGGAACACAGAGTGTACGTGCAGCATGGAGTCAGCAGGACCTGCACTCTTGACTTGACCTCTGTTCCTCTCAGACACATATATAATGACCTGAGCTGAACTTAAGTGTAACAAATTACACACACACACTCAGAGGAACAGACCCGGATCAGGCTAAATTTCAGTTTGAATTCAGAATAAAGGTTTTAGATTTTAGGTCACAGCCTGTGGCTCTTGTAGATCGTGGTGGTTATGTGTTGTGTGCCCTAAGATAACGATGCAACAGAGCTGTCATACATTTGGGCAGCTTGCTGTAGACCTCCTTCAAGGATACCACCTGCCTTTTGTCCATGTTTTGTCTTTGTCTGTGAGTTTCTTAGTGCAGCTGTCCAAAGACACTCAAGACTTTCTGTCTTGTTCCTGGTTTTGCCGGTCTTATTTCTCATCTCACCTGAAATATTCCCCAAACAATCTTTAAATGTTTTTGGTTTTGACTATTCTTAATACACTTGTATAAATCCAGTGACAACAATGTCTAAAACAAAACAAAACATGTATCAATCTTGAACAATGATTCTTTCACATTTTAATCATTTGTTTTAGATTTTAGTCATGTTTACTGATGTTTTACCCCAAAATCAAAGGCAAATACAATATACATATGTTTTGAAAGAAGTCTCTTATGACGTCTTTCTCTTTTCTGCACTCTTTATTGATTTTCTGATGAAAACATAGTTCAAAATAACATTTTATTTGAAAAATAAATAAAATAGAAATAAATTAGAATTAGAATGCTAGAACAGAATAAGAGTAGAAACATATGAGATTATAAATGTCTTATATCTTTATATATATATATATATATATATATATATATATATATATAGCATAACAAATAAAAAAATTAATTCTATAAATTTTGTAGTGAGGCATTATTTGTAATGACCATTCATACTTCCCACACCTGCTTTGAGCTATAAAGATGGTGAACTGCCCTGACAAGACATTTTTACAACAACCCTGACTCTGTGTTTGGACAGGCCCAGTGCTAGATTACATTACCAACGAATTACACAATGGACAATGAGTGGACAGAGGGTTCTGTTCGACATGTGGGCTTGACCGTGTTGCAGCATTACGGGGATTATAGTCCCAAAAACAGATTTATGTATATGTCATCTAGGAGTCAGTCATAGTCGCTGTTTGTCTTGCTAACTTCAGCTCTGTAGGCTTAATGGGACCAGGCCTCTCTCTGCAGTGTCTGGTCTTGTTAAAGACCAGCAGTATTGTCTTTACTTATTGATAGTCTAGGGTGGCTCATGCTGGCTAGACATCTCCCCCTTCATGTTACCGAAACGCAGTAGAGGCTTAACTGTTTAATCCAAAGGGATATCATTTTCTGTCCAAGGAGAGGACGATTCACGCATCCTTTAATGAACGTGTGTGAAGCTAAATTGTTTTAAAGCTTCTCATGTAGGGCTTGTGATATTAATCATCGTATGTGCTGATCTGGTGCTCAAGAGTTTATTATTATTATTATTATTAAAATCAATGCTGGAAACATTTCTTTCTTCTTAATATTTGTTGTTGTTTTGTAAAAAACAAAAAAAAAACACTTTCATTCAGTGAGGATGCATTAAATTGAACAAAAGTAATGGTAAAGACATTTCTAATGTTGCAAAAGTTACAAAACTATATTTCACAATATTACTGTTTTTACTGAATTTTTGATCAAGTAAATGCAGCACTGGTGAGCATAAGATAATTATTTTAAAAACATTAAAACTTAAAATACACACACACACACACACACACACACAGATACATATACATATACAAATATATATATATATATCTGTTTAGAATGTATCTTAGTAGAATGTGTGTATATATATATATATATATATATATATATATATATATATATATATATATATATATATATATATATATATATATATATGTGTGTATATATATATTTCTGTTTATTGAATAATGCATGTATTATACTGTTATATATATAATATATAATATTTTTTATGTACCAAGCCATACTAGTTTTGTTCTACCTATCGCAAATCCTCCCACAGTAATTATGGGATGTCCTTTCAGAAGTATTCCTCTTTTACATGTCTGGAAGGGCTTTCCAGTTGGGCCATTATGCCAGCTATGTAAATCCAACCCCATTTATCAATTACAGTCTAAATTGTTAAAGGATATTGTCTCATATTTCTAATACATTCTAAAGAAACTCACCCAAGTGTTTAATTTCAGATTAATGAGGGTGTCTGCTCCTTTATAGTTTACCATCTCATTTGTGGAACTATTTTTGTGGTTGTTGATCCTAGGCATCAAGGAGTGTGTGTGTAAATTCATACCACATCAGCATCGGAATGTGGCCTTTTGCTTTTAATGCCCGTCTCTCATCACACGTCGATCCCACTCATTGGAGACTTAGGAGTTTATCACAGCGCCTTGGCACTTGTTTTTAACAGAGAAGACACATTAACACTTTGGAAGTGATGTATATTTATAGGTTTATTTTGTATTGAAAATGCATAAGAGTGGAGAACTGCAGTTTTGTTTTTTCAGTTTTGGCTTTATTAATAAAATATCGGTAAGACATAAGGTACAGTGTTTGACTTCAGGCAGTAAGCTAAACAGTGCTGGGTAGTAACTGATTACAAGTAATCTGGATTACGTAATCAGATTCCAAAAATTAAGTACTTGTAATTCGATTATTTTACATTTTAATATACTTTTATATATACTAATATACTAAATTGTAATCATTTTCAATCTGGTCTGAGTCTCAGTCTGAACCATTTTGTCCAGGTGCAAGTTATAATATTATGTTATTGTTAAGCATATATTTAATTAATCGCATATGTATAGGATGCATATGGGTGAGTTAATTAACCTGTTGATTCACGGTCAGTTTTAGCTGACATCCTTTGTTAACAAACTTTTTTTGTCAGTAATTTTTTCAACAAAATGAATGCCACTAGAAAATGGTTATAGCATTCCTTGGAAACCACCCAAAACATTTTAATATTGTGTCTGGTAGTTTTGCACAGTAACACACTAATACACTCAGAAAAAAGGTATACGTAAAAGCTGTCACTGGGGTGTTACCCCAAAAGGTACTAATATATACCATTTAGGTACTAATTTGTACCTTTAAGGTACTATATAATATATATATATATATATATATATATATATAATAAAATACAAAGGTGTATGTTTTGAAAAGGTACCGCCCCTGTGACTGCTTTTCGGTCATCGAAGTTCATCCCGAAACATACTTTGCACATTTTATTATTCAAAATGAACTACGAATTGCCACTGTATGACAAGCTACACGAGAAGTCATTCTTCAGGTTGGTCAGCTCTTGACTGAAGCCTACTCGCACAGCTGGTGAATACATCAATGGGCCTTAGCTTTTATCGGGCCAGCAGCTGTCTATAAACAATACTCAGTAACGTCACCCGCAGAACTCAGCCCAACTTGGCAGCTCACTAATTGCCATCTAAACATGGCGGAAAGAAGGGCAAAGAAAAATATAATGGTGGATCATAACAGTCGAAAGATAATCCTTCGGTCGGAATGCTCTTTCATAGCTGGCATTTGATACCGTCCCTAAAGTCATCCCCATTGGAAAGACTCTGTTATGGGATCCTTTACGGCTGTGTAAGGAAGTTTTGGAGTGTGCGTCTCCAACTTGTGACTGTCGTTTTTAGTGCTAGTAAAGGTGTAGTTTAAAGCACTGTGAGTCAGATGCATGTCATATTGTTGACGACTAGTGTTCGTTTTGAGGATATGATATGGGTGCGAGTGAGGGGGTGTCCAGGGATAGTTGTTCTTGACACAGTGATTAGGTTGAAAGCGCTGTTGGAATGCTGGACCCTCATTAAATAGACAAATATAGAGTAGCGCATTTCAGTGCTTGTAATGAAATCCTCCATGGTTATGTACTATGATTTATGATATGATAAATGGTGATGGTAGAATCGTAGGAGAGCTCAGGTCATCAGATGCCTGGTTGTTTTCAGCATTATTAGTTACAATGAAGCTAACACTTTATATAAAAACCCCTGTCACATGCTACATTGTCATAAAATTCCGCAAAACTGTACGATTTGTTTGCTATTTGCTATCTTATCGTACCCCTTATCTATCCTTATGGTAACAATATTCACCTTTTAGTGGTAGATAATGTACAAAAAATGTCTCTGAGGGTACTGCCCCAGTGACAAGCTGTTGTAAATCTAAAGGACAGTTTAATCAATGTTAGGACAGTTTAGGTTTACTTTTTGGACCAAGTTTGGACAATTCAGTTTAAGTCTACTGGATTTTATTGCCCATCAGGTGAAAACTGAACACCCAATGACTTCGAAAATAATAGCATAGCTCTCCTCAACAAGACACATGATTGGAGGTATCATTCATATCTGTAGAGCATAAAGTTGCGGCCCAGAGTTTTATATCTAGTGTTAAGGATTTGCCTAAATCCCTAACCGTAAGCTAAATAACGTTCAATTGACACCGTTTTGAATGGTCAAATTGTTGCAGCCCTCACTGCACCAACTGAAACAGTAAAGTCAAAAGTACAGCTTGAGGTTAATTCCTCATCATACCAACAAATAAAAGGGTTGACTTCAATAACGAAGACTCATCAGTGACATCAGTGTTTGCATGTTAGAGGTGCTACATGAACATGCATGCCATTCAATTGGCTGTAAAGTTGCTCGAAGGATCCAGCTCTCTGACGTTGAGTAGAATGTGAGTCACGCTGAATGTTGTGGAGGCAAGAGTTAGCTCAGTCTGTAGGGAATGTTTGGGAAGGCAGAGACCTGGAACTGCTGCCCTGATCACAGGCTCGTGTTTCAGTAGAGATTCTGTGAATAGTGATAATGACGCTTGTACCATATGAAAGTCATCTTGGCCCTCATAGCTGTTCCATTGACGTGTATTGTGGGGCTTTAAAATGCCCATTTTCTATTCATGAGTTTCACTATATTTTGTGTATTAGTGACCAGGTAGGCACTAGCTTAAAATGTGTTACGTCTTTTCAAAATTGGAACCCCTCTCAATCTTATAGAAATTACTTAGTGGAAGTGCTATTAGTTAAAGTTGTTGCTCAATGATTTTGTAACCAACATTAAGTCGATACAGTTGAGGTGTACAGTATACTTCAACAAACGTTTTCCCTCTGGCAACAAGAATTTGACAGTGGACAAAACTTGTTTCTTGTGTCCATAAGCCCCAAAAGTAGTTGGGCAACAGGGATGACACATGATAATAAAATGGTTAAAGGTGTATGAAGTGTCATGGTTTGGATGTGTGTTTTTCAGATGGCCAGGGACTTGAATTAGGTGGGGTGAAGGGAATTAAGTAGGACTTCACATGGGGACTCAACTCTATGAGATACAGGACTGAAACTGAATACTTTGAGAGCTGGAGATGAGAATATTTAGAAATGTGGATTTGGAAAGGGGTCCATAGCTGCCCTACTTAACTCTCTCTCTCTCTGTGTGTCCGTGTTTGTCAGAATCCCTGGTGTTCTGTGCCCAATCTTTGGCACCCTTGTAAATGTGCTTTAAAGAGGAGCCCTATAAAACCAACACTAGTGGTCATCAAGATACACCTTCAGTTTGGCCCACCCAGAGACAAGTTTTGCTGGGAACTGTCATAGGTTACTTTTTTGTTGTGTTCCTGTTCATCAAGATTAGATAAATGAGTCTAAGTTGTTGACTCAAGCATCTTGTGCATCAGTGTTTGTGAGTGTGCATCAACTGACGGTTTGAGTGCCTAGAAAAGTGCTATATAAATGTAAGGAATTATTAAGGAATTATTAATTACTTCAGTGGCCTAGTCTCGGTTTCACTTATCTGGCAAGAGAGAATAACTTCATGATGTCCTCTGTAATGAGCTATGTCATTCATGCCAATCTTCACCACCAGAGGTGGGTAGTAATGAGTTACATTTACTTCGTTACATTTACTTGAGTAATTTTTTGGGGTAACTAATACTTTTCGGAGTATATTTAAAGATGGGTACTTTATACTCTTACTTGAGTAAATTTTTGGGGAAAAATCTGTACTTTTACTTCGTTACTGTGGGCGACGCTCCTCTCGTTACTTTATCTTAATGCAATAAATGTTATAAATGCTTCAGTTTATTCCAAACGCGCCGTCTACTTTTCTCTGGGCAATTAGCGATGCCCATTCGCGAATGATTCATTCTTTTGAGTCAATTCTGTTCAAAGGCTTGATCAAACCAATTGGCAAACGAGTGAATTGGTTCATGAATCAGTTTGAATGAGTCGTTCAGTTCCCTGCCGCACGCGCTGAGCGTCTGAAGCGATTCACTCTTAGTTGTAACGTTTAAGAACAGAAAGAGCGTTGAAAACGTGGCTGGAACTGCACTGAATTGAAAGCAAATCTGCAAAGGCTATTATTTGCTAGCGATGGAGATCCTTATTAGATGAACACCTTATTAGATGTCTACTGTTTAACAGGTAATAACTTGGGCTACATTCGATTACAGTACACGATACCACTGTGACATTAGTTTGTTGTAAGTGTGGCTTATAACAGAAGGGAACCAAGTTGAATGCAGCTTCCAAAAGACAAAAAATAGCCGATTAAGATTTTATTAATTTTAATACAATCACACCGGTGCGAGTACGTTCAGCAAGTCATATCATCATCTGCTAAATTCAGATCTGTGATCGCTTGTTGGCGCTGAGCCAGAGATAGATGTGTTTATACAGCGTTGCGCATTATAACCAATCACACATGATTCTTTTGAGCTTATTAAAGCATTGGCCAATCAGAGGCGTTCAGATGAGTCATCACTAAAATGCCGGTGCTTCCTTCACTCGCTCACTGACTGAATACCTCTTTCTGGCGAATTCTCTCGTCAGAAACAACAAAGTGCAGATGTGTGTACGAATCTTTAATTAAGATATTGATTTCACAGTGTTAACAGTTTCAGTGATTTTAATGGGAGTTTCTGAGAGTGATTGAAATGTAGACTGTCAGTGAAAATGATCTTTAATAATGTAAATGTTATTTGCTCTCTTTCTGAACAATGAAAGATTAGTAGCAATATTTATATCACATTAACTTTCAATGTTAAATTCACATTTAATATAAAGTCAGTCGTATTAAAAATATGTTATGGCATGACACTTATATCTGTTACTTAAGTAAACAGACAGGGTTTTATAATAAATTACATAAATTGGAGTAAAGGCTGATGAAATATATATATTTATACACGCACACATACATTACATACATTACATACATTTTATCTATATATCTAAATAAAAATAGGCTCAGTATATATGACCCAAAGTAACTAGTAACTAACTACTTGAGTAGATTTTTTTATCCAATACTCTTTTACTCTTACTCAAGTAACTATTCACGACTAGTACTTTTACTTTTACTTGAGTAAATATTTCTAGAAGTACTTTTACTTTTACTTGAGTACAGTTTTTGGGTACTCTACCCACCTCTGTTCACCACTAAACTGGACAAGACAAGAGGGACTTTGTTCCATATACACCATCATGATCACTCCAGATAATCCAGAATATTTTAATGAGAGATATTTAATATTTCAGGTTAGGCATGTGGTTATTCCAAAATGTGGGTGCGTGTGAAAGAGAGAGGGGGCTTTTTGTGTGGACTTTTACAATAGTCTTAAAGTCGTCCAAAACTCTGACCAGATCACAAAGCATGCATGGGGGAATATTCTTATTTTTACGTTCACACTTAATTTTTTAAGATTCATATATTCTTCCTAACATATAAAAAATTTCAGTAACACCTTTTACATGAACAAGAATATTCTGATATGAATCTGAATGTAGTCATATTTTGATTATGTAAACATCATGTTAATGTACTGTTCTGCCAAACCCCAAATCAAGCCAAGATGGCTTAGAATAAGACAACTGGCGAGGACAAATTCAGAATTTAGACCATTATGAAGCAGTCATTTTCAGAATATCCTTTATTGTAGAATATTCTGTTATGTCTTTGTGTTCAAATTCAAGTAATTGTGGGTTTCGGGAGACTTACTGTTGTGAATCCACTGAGGAAACATCTTTCAGAAATTAACATACTGATGTGCAAACTCATACCAGTCTTATTGCATATATTTTAAAGTCAATGCGTCTAGGTATATTATTGTCAAGGGCAAGATTGAGTATTAATTCATATGCATAAAATGCATTATAATACACAGTTGTACTGAGAATCTCCAGTAAGAGAAAAGCAGGAAAAGAACAGTTCAAGCTTTCCATCTTTCGATTCTCTAGTAAGATTTTTCTAGCAGTGGTAACCCTCTGCTGGGGCCACTGTCTATCCTTCAACAGTCTGACCAAGATCACAGAACTTCAATATTTTCATAGTGTCCTCACTTTGATCTCCCTGTGTTAGCTTGCGTCCCATGGTGAGAGTTCTGGGGAACACACACAGAGACTCTGCCCTGCGACAACAGGACATTAAAACGTAAGCTCAGAGTTTGGGACCTGGATGGTGACGGGGTGACAGGTGTGAAAAGCAGCCTGAGGACACACAGACTTCTGCCAAATTTAGATACTGGAGGCCAGGAATGAGGAGGTGATGCCCCAGAGTGATGTCTCTCTTGTAGTTAGGTGCCGTCACCACCACGGCTTTGTTGCTTTTGTCTTGGTGGTCCATTTTGCAACATTTTTTGTCACATGCAAATGGTGGAAGGTTTTGAGATGCATGGTGGCCCAAATGTAGGCTTTAGGTGATGTAAGGAATGTGTACTGCTACCAGTAGCAAGATTCACACCTTGGTGTGTCTTAACTGTTTGTCAGTGGAATGGAATAAAATGAATGGTGTCGAATGAGTCATTTACTGTATTTTTAAATGACAGTTTTACTTGGTCTTTAAAAAAGAAGAAAAAAGGATTCTAAGAAATGCTTGTTCGGTTCTTTGAAAATGCAGAATCCTCCTCAAAGATGATTGGCACTTTTAGCCTTAAAGGCTAATTTATGTATTAACAGACTGATGCTAAATAGATGCCACATGCATCTTGAGAAAGGATTGTGTGAAACAGAAGGTTCTTCTTGCTAATTACACTAATTTACAGTAATTAGTGAGGTGGGCATCTCTCTCCTCCCACTGACTGTCACGCATGGAAGGAAGAGAGTCTATTAAACCTATCACCTACCGTTTGAGAGAGCTCAGATCAGGGTCTGTGATAACATTTGCTACAACCTCTTAACACTGGGTGTGTCCTCAAAGTGACAGTTGCTTTAGTGTTTGAATTTTACATACATAATTTTCACACATAATATCACATTCATATGGAGCCCCGCACATGGCATGGTAGGAAAAAAGCAGGCTAAATCGTGTGCACGATTTACAGTACTATATCGTTCCCTTGATTTATAAACTGTACGCACAATGTACTAATTCGTTCCCTCAATTTGCTAAATCGTGTACATGATTTATAAATCTAGAGAACAAATTTGTAAATTGTGCGTACGATTTAGCAAATCGAGGGAACAAAATTGTAATTGTGTGCACCTTTTAGTACATCGAGGGAATGAATTAGTAAATTGTGCGCACGTTTTAGTACATCGAGGGAATGAATTAGTAAATTATGTGCACGATTTATAAATTTTTTCTTGAATGTCATGTGCGGGGCTCCATACATTATTAAAAAAAAAAAGATTTTATTTTATTTGTTTATTTATTTTATTGTTGACATGCCAAAATAACTCACATAAAAACAAACGTTGCTATCAGTTATTCATACTTTTTTTCAAATAATGACTTACATTCAGCTGTTATAAAACGTTTTGCATTTGTTAATTATTTTATAGTCTACTTTTCTATTTCCATCCGATTTTGTCCCTGTCCTTTCTACTATCAGTGATTTATGCATTGCATATACTTTGACACATTTTTAATTAGCAGTACATGAAGATTGCAAGCCTAACTTTCTCTCCATTCACAATCACCTAAATCATAATTTTTTTTAATTCCCCAAGTTCCTGCAGTTACTCTCTCACCGTTCATGTGACTTAGTTACTGCTCAAATAAATGAATGCTAATCTGAAGCGAAGCTGTGACAAAAGCTCTGGAATGTGCTTGGTGTGGACAGTTATGAGTCCACCTTGGTGTTTATAGACAGTAAGATGCACTTCCCCTCCTAATGCGAGGTGTCGGGACTCGGTAATACTGCTAGCTTAGGTTGAGCCAAGAGCACGAGGGTGATCACAATAGTCAGCGGGTGCTTTCAGGTTTTAGAGTCAAAAGCCTTTCAAAAGTCATTATCATAATTATATTATGACTGAAGTCTAATTCAACATTTCTTCTACAAACAGTGTGTATTCATGCAGCCATGTAATGGTGTAAATTGCAACTCAAGAGTAGGATTAAAGTTTTCAAAAATGGACAGGAAAAACATTTCCCTTTTTTTACATTGTTGTCTTGTAACTGTATGAGCCAAAAAGGTCATAAAGGCATCAAAAGATATACAATCACTTTAAATGATGCAGAGATTTAAACCTCTCGAGTTTGAGTAAATGATGATAGATTCTTATTTTTTTTTTTTAATTTCTGAATGAACTGTCCCTTTAAATGTATTGGTCATATATTACAGGATAGCTTGAATTCGGTCTGTTTGGTATGCTGACATCTAAAAGCCCCCATGTCCAAAATGCTAGTTCTCCTCTGGCAAACTCTCAGCTACACCATCCCCTCATAATTCTCTTTGTGTCAGTGCTGCCATTACTGAAAATTTTGGCCTGCGTGTGCAACATTATGGACCTTGTCCTATCAGCACTTGCGCTGTCTGCCAAATCTCCCCAACTGGCATTGGTCAAATGGAGCAAAAGCGTCTGAAACCAAGTTGCACATTAGTGCGCAGAGCTGAACTCTGGAGGCTCTACTGAGGTTCCAAGAGTTGAAATAAGAGCTTTTCTCTTTTTCAAAACAAAAGTGCACAGACAATGCGGGAATGGAAATTATGTGATCAATGTCCGGAGTAGAACATGCAATTGGTGGACATTGTTTCAGGGGATTTTGAGTGCTTTGGCAAAAATATTGTGTATTTTCCAGCAGCACCAATTGGATTATGTAACGCTCCCATCATTTCTCATTGAATGCCATGCTGGGTGTCTCGTCTTAGAAGTTTCCCGATCAAATCCAGCCATTTCTATACCCCCCATATTTTTCTGTCCCTCCTTTGAAAGTCCAAGTAACCAAAACTTAGAAGATCTAAATAGGTCATAAAGCAGGGGTAGCCTGCAGATTTTAACTCCAACTAGCTCTAACACACTTGCTTGGAAGTTCTAATGAGTCTGAAGGTCTTGATTACTTTGCTTCAGGTGTGTTTAATTAGGGTTGGAGCTGAAATCTGCTGGACAGTGGCCCTCCAGGAGCAGGATTGGACACCCCTGTCATAAAGGCATCATTCAACTGAACCATATGAACTGAACAGTTTAATCCAAGATTTGTGAAGAGATACTGTATGATTGCTTCATATGATGAACAAATTTAAATTTGTGTTTTGTTGATTAACCAAAGATTCTGTAGCGCTCCTGTCATTTCTCATTGAATTCCAAGCTGGGTGTCTCAAAGAGGGGCTCCCCAACCCAGTCCACACTTTCAAAACTCCTCTCCTTCCCAAACAAGGTTTTATTATCTTTACTGAAGTGGTTTGAAAATGTAAACGCAATGGGTCGCATTCAGTTAGATCAAATGTCTGGCAGCACTGGGAATGTTTTTAAGTTCTTGTTTTTTATTGGTCATTTCATGCCCATGCCAGGTGCAGGTGTAGCCCTCCAGATCTGGATCCGTTCTCTAGTGTCAGGTCTCGTAACAAACCATGATCTTGTGTACCAAGGCAAAAAAGCAGCTCGCTGATTGTTTCCCGCACCACAGGCTTTAAAGTACTGCGGAGTGTAATCCTGACTCCTACAGCCTTGTGAAACATTAAATGTTTCTTAAAGCTTAGTGGCGCCGTCCATCCTGTTCTGCACTTAATGCGGGCACCACGCCAGCCTCAGGGTGGGGGGTCCGCACCACTGGCACTGAACTCTGAAAACTGAAAATGGGAACGCATTCTGTCCAGAGAGGGTAGGAATGTCAATGAAGTGGTGATCGGGTCCAAACGATGAGAGATATCGAGGGGCTGTGGTCATGGCCCTCCACCAACCCCTGTCCCAGTAGGCCCGGTCACAAAGAGAAAAGCTTTGATGCCACGGAAGAGATACGGCTGTGTTCATATTTGTTTAGACATAGACCCAAAGCGAGATCTACTTTAAAGGAATGCTTCACCCATAAATGAGAATGATTTGCTCATTGTTGATTCTTTGGAGTTAAATTGTAATTCGCATTATTTATTTTTTTATTACTACTTGTATGGTTCTTTTAGTTAATGAAGTTAATTTAATTAAGTTTAATAAAAGCAGAAATTTTATTTAAATTAAATCCCACATATAGGTTTGGAACAACATGAGAGTGAGTAAATAACTGAAATTGAATTCTTTATTAATTTTGTGTTCCATTATAAAGTTTTTATATTTGACACTTTAACTAATTGTCAAGGTGTAAAATCCAGTGTGTGATTTTCTCTTTTCAGCAGAATGAAAACAGCATGAGTCCTCTGATCTGATTCATAATGTTTGGCACAATGTGTCTCAGTGGCTTAAAGAGTTAACCGTTCTTGTGGGGTGGCATTGAAAGGCTCTGTGAGGTGTTGACAGAGGACGTTCTGCAAGGGTCCTTGCCATGCCCAATCCCATCCTCCACGCTGCATTCACACAGCCCATTTACATGTGATCACCTCCTGCCGTCCACTCCTACACTGAGCTCTTGAACGCAGAAAGCTCAGTGCCATAAAGTCTGAATTTACTTAATCTCTCACGGCAATAAATTTAAATGCATGTCTATTTTTACATATAATACAAACAATATTATAATATATTTATGTTTACACAAAAACACATACTTTAAGATTAATTATTTCATGAATATGTTGAAATATTACACTTAAAATGTCCAGAATCATAAGCAAGTTTAAGAGAGTTAATTAAGTTGAAACACAACCCTTTCTCGAGCTCAGGACTAAACAGGCTGAACCTTGTCTTTCTCACAGTCTCATACCGGATAACAATGGTGTGTAGTTAAACCCCAATGTGTTTTACAACTT
Organism: Carassius carassius; assembly: GCF_963082965.1. Taxonomy (NCBI): domain Eukaryota; kingdom Metazoa; phylum Chordata; class Actinopteri; order Cypriniformes; family Cyprinidae; genus Carassius; species Carassius carassius. The sequence goes on from NC_081804.1 coordinate 14,856,014, forward strand.
TGGATTGCCCTGTCTGGCAGGATAAACACCGCTGGGTATCAGATTTAATATCAACCTGTATATCTGTATGTTGGTGCTCCTAAAGAGCGTGGTAAAGTGCTTGTGCTTCATGTCTTCTGGAATGTGAGCGAGTGTGAATAATCGCGTCACATCCAGGTGAATTTAATCTGGGTGGCAGACAGGGTTGTAAATTGGTTGGTCTGCACTTTGGGAGATAGTTGTGTTGCTATAATCGACTTAAAAATTTCTCTCTTTTGACTGCATACAAATTCTGATTCGCTCATCTTTTTGGTTTCGTTTCCAGTTTTTAGAAGGTTCTTTTAAAGCTTTGGAAATATTTTAGGCTCAATATTACATCTTTGAATGATGTAAAACACAGAATTGACTTTGAATGCAATGTGATTTATTATATTTTTATATATTAAATATACTAATATGATAAGATTACACTATTATAGTGATGTTTTTAAGGTGTTTAAAATTAGGTGAATAATCACTCACCTTCAGGCCATTCAAAATTCAAATGAGTTTGTTTCTTCATCAGAACAGATTTGAAACTTTCATTACATCACTTGCTCACCAGTGGATGCTCTGCAGTGAATGGGTGCCGTCAGAATGAGAGTCAAAACAGCTGATAAAAACATCTCAATTATCCACAAGCAATCCACACCACTCCAGTCCATCAGTTAATGCCTTGGGAAGCAAAAAGCTGTGTATCTAAGAAACAATCCATCATTAAAATGATTTAACTTTAAATATTCACCTCTGGCCAATAACTCATAATCCATAATAACACTTCCTTTGGTGAAAAAGTCCATATCCTGTTGTGCTCTCACATAAAAATCCACCAATGTAGTTGATTTCAACAGTTTAGGGCTGGTTTCTGCTTGTAAACAAAGCTTGATCTGTGCATATTCCTCTCCTGATTCAGGCAAGATGACTTTTTAACTGGATAAAACAATATTATGAATAGAGGACTCATATTTTAGCTGGAAGCAATGGGTTGAATTTGATTTATACAAACACACAGCTTTTTGCTTCACAAGACATTAACTGATAGACTGGAATGGTGTGGATTATTGAGATGTTTTTATCAGCCGTTTGGACTCTCATTCTGACGGCACCCATTCACTGCAGAGGATCCACTGGTGAACCAGTGATGTAATGCAAAAGATACTTTAAAAAAAAAAAAGGTGCATCACAATATGAAAGCCATTGACATTTGCCAGTGACATTTTTGGCAGTGAAAGGTTTGAGAGTAATCCTGCTTTGGAATTTACTTACGTTTGATTTGTTAATATTAAAATATTACTCCTATTTATTTTATATTTTACTGTTAATTATTTTAAATAATTATTAACATCTTTACAAATCACATTATCTTTATAAACCATATTAACAGCACAACAATTTGAGTAAAACGTTTGGAATTTGAGTACAAAGAGTTAAAAAACTAACGTTGTATTATTAATGATAGCAGCACTTTGTCCATGTTAATATGCTGTCATATCAGCTTTGAAATGCTCCTGGTCTATTGTTGTTTAAATGAGCTGTCCCACTTTTCAACTCTCAGAGCTTCCAATTCATTGCTTTCTCATGAGTTTGCTCTGAATTAGTCCACCACATTGTGATGTTCTGCAAACAAATCTTTGACCCTAATTAGGGCACCCTCAGAAGCTTCGACTGGTTTGGTTCTGTGGGACCAACACTTCCAGCTTCTTCCCAATTGCTGCAGCACTGACTTGAGAAGTGCTTGTCACTCCTCTCTGATCTGAGCTCAGCTTTCTGAGTCCCATGCCTGAGCAGACACGCCAGAGAAGCTGATCCTAGATCAGGGAGGGATCCCAGGAAGGGACATGTTCCAACATGCTGTTCCCGCCTGGGTGTAAATCACGCTGGACTGTCCCCACCCTGCCCTGACCCTGCAGGGGGTCTTTAGAGGGGAGGCTGAAAGAGGGGACTTTAGATGAACTTTCCATATGAGCACTGGGATTTTCCCCAAGCACTGCTTTGTTTATGTTCGTTTTTGCTGTTTTGTTTGTCTTCACAGGTATAATACACAGATGACTTTTGGAAATCTTCTGAAATTAAATGGTATTGCTGTTATTAGGCTCTATGTCATAAGATCCTCTCCTCACCCTTGACCTGATCACTATTGTGCTTTGTTGTTCACTGGAAAACACAATGACCTTCCTGGACAGGTTACTCTGAAACAGGAAAACCAAACAGGTGGTCTGAACTCTGACTGAACATCTGCAAAACACATACAGTACAAACCAGCTCAGCAGCACCATGAAATGCACAAAACAAGGTAAATACTGCACAACTGGGACTGTCAATTGAATGTGTTCATTAAGGTCAATTCATCACTTCTTCATATGATGATGACAAAATTGACCACAACCTAACTAACTAACTTTAGTTAAATTCATCACTGCATTTATTGATTGATTGATTGAAATAGTTGCATAATGATACAATAAATAGGATAAAAATGCAATATAATAAAAATAAATAAAATGCAACTCAATTCTTATTTTTAGTTTGTTCATTATGATTATAACAAATCATATTATCTACACAAAGACTAAAAAGTTAGGGTTAGGGTTAGATCTATCTATCTATCTATCTATCTATCTATCTATCTATCTATCTATCTATCTATCTATCTATCTATCTATCTATCTATCTATCTATCTATCTATCTATCTATCTATCTGTCTATCTGTCCATCTGTCTGTCGATCTCTCTATCTGTCTTTCCATCTTCAATGCGTTAATACGTTGTATTTAAATTTTTACTTTAATTATTCTTTTGTTAATTTTTCATCTATTATGTTATTTTCTTTACACATTTTATCAGCACAATGAGTTGAACCCGAAACATTAAGAATCTCCTAGTATCATCAATAAAATAAACAGTCACATTTGAACAGATACGTTACAATGTAACATCTTTCGATTTTTAAAGTGTGTCTGGCCAACAGTAACTACACATCTTCTTAACAGACATCCACCATCAAATTATTTGTGGCTAAATTGCTCAGAGAGGCACATTAACCATTTCTTTCATAGCACACATGAGGCAAGCCTTATACTCATTCATCTCAATAGAAATGACGAGAGACGTGCCATCATAGCAAAAATGAATTGTTATTAATTATTCATTGATTGTGTTTAGTCTTTGCCTGACAAGGCTCTATTTAACAGGTGGACTTGACGGAGGGGGTTGTGGGTATGAAGTTGGCACTGGTTGCCTCTAAATTACACTTCAGCTTCCTGTGCCTCGACCTCCAGATCCCCGACCTACAACTGCAGTGTATTTCGTGTGACTAACAGCTGTAATTCTCCAATTATCATGCTGTATTGTCCAACTGTGCTGTAGTTTCAGTTACCAGGAGTCTGCAGACAGGAGCTGAGGTTTAAGGTGGGTTTCTGCACTAGGCATTTGTTGCACTCCTTCAAATGTTCATTTAATAATAGTGTGTGTGATAAAGTAAAGCTACATTGCACTAAACAAACACCTCTTGGGGGGGTTGCTTTCTTTATTTTTATCTGTCAAACCTGAAATGAACCTTATAAATTAATAAGAATATATCTAACATGTTAGAAAAATCAAACAGTAAAATACTTATAACAGTAAAAAAAAAGGCCACTTTCAAAATCCATTTCGCAACATGCATCTAAATGAATCCAGTAGGGTTAATATACTTAGCAATTCAATTATCATATTTTTTTATAGGTGCCAAAATTAAAAAATGTAGTGCCTACTTGTAGCAAACTGCCTCCACTGACAGATTTACAAATAAAACACGTTAATTTAGAAAATGTACACATCCTGGCACTACGAATGTGTGCGAAGTATTTTTGAATCTGACTGATATTGATCAGATCTACATCACCTCTTTCAATCCGATCAAAACTTTACTTGGATGAAGCTCAATCGGATCAATCGAGGTGTTTACACGATGGCTTTTAAGTCCAATTGAGCCATGAATCTGACTAACACATGTAAACATAACCAAATTTCAATAGGCACAACACGTCCTAAATGCTAACTTTCATTCAAACTGTGCAGAGCAATTGGAGTATAAATGGATTATAAAGCATGAACGTGACAAAGTCATAATCATATTCGTGGGTTTTTCATTTTCTGCCAAAAAAGGGCTCCGTCTCTCTTCAACTTTAAACCCCTCGCTCACTATAATCCCTCGGGACAGCGTGAACCGGGACATTACACAGCTTTCTCTCTAATTAACTAGTGACTTTCTCCAAAACATCAATCTGAGTCAGTCTAGCTCCAAACAGAAACGCTAAAGATCCTCTTAGCCATCAACAGCGAGGACCCGAGAGATGAAAACAGCATTTAAACGCTCCGTCTGGCTACTACGTTTCAAGCAGGACATTTTCAACACTTGGAAAGAAAGTGTGAACAAAATGTTACCTTCTGTGGCACAAGACACATTATAAATAGTCGCATGAGTGTTATTGTGTGATGCGGCCCAAACTCGTATTGCTTGTGCTTGAGATTCTGGTGTGGTAATAATCTGGGCATTACTTTCAATGATAAAAAAAGGTAAAAATTAATAATTCATGTAAATATACGCTGTTGGACATTGTAAGTTGACAAATTAACTAAACTAAATAAATGTGGGTGAACACTTCTTAAAAGAACCATTTTATCCTACCGTGAAGACCATTCTTTTGCACTATAAAGAACCTTTTGTGCATTTCAGAGTTGCCTTGAATGTTAAAGATTCTTCATATATAGAAATGCATCATTCATTCATTCATTCATTCATTCATAAATGCCAATAAAGAACTGTTATACTAAGAGTGAGAAATGTGTTTTGAGAGTTTATTTTGTAGATGTCTGCAGGGACAGATAAACCCATAGTGGTAGAAACATACCAATACACTTTTACAGAAATATTACGTTTCTGGTTTATTTCAAGACTACCGCTGGTCCAGTTGGCTTTGAAAACGGGGAGATTCCCATTCACCTCGCCTCAGGTCTCTCAGGGCGTCGGGGTCAAATGGGCCTTCCCATCCAGACGTTTGATTGATAGTGATGTACCAAAATAAGAACAGTCAAGTCATACTCACATAACACACATATCAGCGGCTGAGAAAGCCGGTGAGAGTGGAATCAGGGCTGGAGGGTCAGAGGCCGGGGCGAGAACCAGACACAGATGAAGCTTTATAATCAGTCGAATCTTCTTCTAGTAAATACACCAAGTCCAAGGCCAGAAAACAGACACCTTCTTCAAGAAAAAATGTGTGTTTTGATTGTAGATTTGCATTTAGGGAAGCAAATGAGACTTGTGTCTCATTTTATGTTAATTTGATTCATGACAGTTTTTTGTTTAATGGCAAAAAAACTAAATTTTTACCAAATAGATTTCGTAAACTATCCCTTTGTCTGCCATTTGGTCAAGTAAACAGATAGTCCTACCCCGAACTCGTTAATATTTGCAGAGCTTTTAGTTGTCAAAATTACACAACTTGAACATTTTGATGGTGGGTAGTGAATTCTGAGCACAGATACTCACCTTTCTCTTTGGCTTTTCTGTTCACCTTTGGGAAAACCTAGTCATTCCGTGATTTAGGTGTGGAAATGGATATGCCGTGATGATTCCAGCCACTATTTACTCAACTGCTGTCCTAACCCTAATGTCTGTTTCTTGACATGATCCGTGTTAATGCTGACAAATGACCTCAGACCAGGAAGTTGGAGAAATGCTGAACTAGGGGGGGGGGGGGTCTGAAGATATTAAACTTGCAAGAAAATATAAAAATTATGAGTTATCAATTCATTTGTCTTGGTACATGATCCCAATCCTAATCCCTATCAAAGTTCCCATTTAATTAGTTGCCATAGTTGCCAGTGCCTTACATGTAATGTCAACATAACAAATATATATATGCTTATATTATTTATTATGTATCTTAATTTCCTGCCATTTTTTAATTTCCCAAGAAATGGCCATTTGTCCAATTTTCACCAAAATTGGCGCCGATCATCTTTAGACCATGCCGACAAAAAATCTTTGGAATTAAAGTTGATTAGTCAAACCATTTTTGAATAACACTTAAGCGATTTTTATAAAAAGCACGCCAAAATACATGGTGTATAGGGCTAAATCTCCACAATGCTTTAGTTTATTTAGATCAAAACTTGTACATGTAATCACAAGCATTTAATGAGGGTACTTGCACAATTTCAGCACAGTGGCACCTATTGATCAGGAAATAAGAACATTTTATTATTTTGTTTTGACCGAAACTCAAAAGACTGCTCTCAATTTTTACATTGCTTGTTAGCAAGATATTATTTTATACAGGTAGTTCTAAATTCTAAACACATTTCCTTAACACATGAAAAGAACTTTAAGGAGCAGTTCATACAGACAAATTTTCACATTTTATGGAGATATTTAGCAAAATGTCTCGGCTGTTCTTTTCTGTCCATTGGAAGTGAATAGGAACAAAAAAGTATCTTCATTCAGCACGTTCAATATATTCCATGTATTCTTTCAGCTTTGTCTGAAATATCGCTCATTATATACTAAAATGTCTTTCCTGTTCGCAATGATTATAATATGGTGCATTCACGAGCATCACACCAGGTTTGATGTCTGTAACATTAAATATATTGGTTCTTGGTTCATATTACGTCTTGTTATTTATAGTAAACCTAGCAATACATGTCGTAACACAAAAGTGCAAATTCAATATGGTTAAATGCAAAATAGAATTGAATGCTATGGTGTTTTTTTTTATTTTTTTTTATTTGATGGTCAGTCATTCACTTTCACTGCATGGAAAAGGGCCATTCTGCACAATGTCTCGATTTGTGCTCCACACAGCCACATGCTTGAAATGACCTGAAGGTGTGTAAATGATGACATTATTGTAATATTTGGGTGACTCTCCCTTTAAGGCCACGGTTATTCTGCTTGGTAACAAGCTGAAATCCACTATGGTTTAATTCTGTTTATAAGTAATGCAGATCTGTTAATGAACCTATTAGATCTGAATCCGATCTTGGTCAGTGATGGTATTATTTCAGCTGTCACGGATTTCATAAAGATTTTTCCCTGCCTAAAATTAAAACTCCAATTAAAGTCTTTAATAACTAGTACATTAGTGCATAGTATCACATCACATATAGATTTTATACAGATGAATTAAGGCTGTCTTTACACCCTCTGATATTTCTTTGATGTTTAGGAATAGCAGTGTGATGTGTGTAACTGTAAAGCCAGTTTTAACTGCTGTCAAAAACATGAAAGCTGCAGTTTTGTTCTGGTTTAGGGCTTCAGATCTAGTCATGCTGGTTATGGTGAGGTCACATCCTGTGTGGCATAGATGGTCCAAAGCCAATAGTACAGTCTGTTTAGCATCTCTGCATGATGCATGCATTACATGCTTAGATATGCTGGGCATCAAACACCATTATTAAAACCATTACGCTGACCTGAGATCAGTTTCTCTGTGAATAAATAAGGTAATGAGGGAATAGGCTGGATTTAGATCGATAAAGAACATTTCATGGTTTTTAAATGTTCACTGTACAAATTCATATAAATATATGTTATAACAGAAATTTCCATACCAATTCAAATCCCAGTCTGAGTTCACTGGTGTGATTTTCATTTTTATTTACTGTTATTTATAAAAATAAAAAAAAGATCAATATTAATTTCTTCAGTTATATTTTTTTCAATTATTCAATATTTATTATTTATTTATTCAATTAATTTATATGCAAATATTAGATGAAAAACTTTTGACTCGGAGACAAATTAAAGTAAAAATACTTTTTTATATATATTTTTGAAAATGAAAAACAAGTTTAAGTTGAAAATATAAAAAGTATTAAAATAAAAATCATGTATAGCTACTATAAATATTTTCGAAAAATATAAAAGCTTCAGACAAAATTACAGACTAAAATAACTATATATTGATGAGCTGCCTAAAAATGTTTCTAACCCGAATCGAGTACAGAGTATTTTGTTTTAATTTTTCTTTATTAGGGACACTCATTCACTCATTCCAGGGTAGGGCAAATTCATGATTTTCAGTTTATTATCTGTAAATATTGGCCGGTGGCCTCCAGTTTTTCATAGTCCCGTTCATCCTGCATCATTAGTTTCAAATTTCTCTCTTCTGCTCCCTTAATGGACGAAACAATTTAAGCAAACACTCCCTGTGATGTTGGAGACGGACCAGATGGGGCGGCTAAAGTGCTCCTGTACCGCTTTGCTCTCGAAAAGCTCGGTGCGGGGCGAATAGTGACAGAGTCTGTCAAAGGCCTGTCAACACTGACAGTGAGCTACTGCACAAATCATCAGAAACACATACAGCAAGACGCCGTGACCGCCTGCAAATGGATCTGGGATTTGCCCTCGTGAATATCAACAAATATGTTTCTACAAGATGAAAGGATACAATTGTAGCGTTTTAGGCCGTGTGGGTTTCTCAAATCCCAAATCCAACTTTATCAGAGGCAAACGTTCACCTCAGTTAGAAAGCATGATTAAAGGTTTATGCTTGCTGATTGTTGTTTACTAAAGCATTGGTTACAAAACTATGTGTTACACTGGTTTTACCACAGTAAAGTAAGCTTTTATTGACTTCTTTTAATAACAGTAAAAACTAAAATAGGATAAAAGAAACAAATCTCTAATTGTATATAGTACTGATTAACAACAGATTTGGAACAAATTTGGAGAAATGTAGCACTGCATCACTAATTCACCAGTGGATCCTCTGCAGTGAATGGGTGCCGTCAGAATAAGAGTTCAAACAACATCACAATAATCCACGAGTAATCCACACCACTCCAGACCATCAGTTAATGTCTAATCAAACCAAAAGTTGTGTGTTTGTAACAAACAAATCCATCTTTAAGACATTTTAAGTTATAAGCTTAATACATAAATTCCCTAATTGTGAATATAATACATTTTATAATCCCAAATTTCTCCAAATCTGTTCTGATAAAGAAAAAAACGAATATAAATCTTTATAATGGCCTGCGAATGAATACAATTTTGGTTGAACTATTCCTTTAGGTGGATATTTATGGATATTAATAAATATTTCTCTTTCACTGTGTACCAAAAACTGCAAAATCAGATAACAAAAAAAGTTTGACCAGTTCATTGTTTTCCATATGGAATATTTAAGCATTTTGCTATTGCTGATTTTCAATTTGAATGAGTCTAAAACTTATATTACTTCTTTAATAATAATAATAATAATAATAATAAGTGGCTTATTGCAATTCTGTATCAGATTTTTTTTCTCTCCCTGCAAGACAAAGAAATAGAAAAGTCCAACAAAAACATTTAAATATAAAAAAAATATATATTTAAAATAATGCAGGTAGAATGGGATGGCATAACGCATTTAATTAACCAAAATCTTTTAAATCTTTACCTTAAAATGTACTGATAATACTAGTCAGGTGCTACAATAGAAAACTGCAAGATCAGCGTACCACAAAACCCTAATATACAATACTCAAAACAAAAATATAATGAAATATATTAAATCAATAAATTCATAATCACATGGTCTATAACAGATCATATGTCACACAGAGACTTCTGGCAATGTCTTTCTACTGTTCACCACCAATGATAACTCATAGTTTTGCTTGCAAAACCCACAGATTTGACATTATCTTAATATACTTACATACACTGGTGTTAAACCGTTGACTGTATGTGGTGAGGTAGTTATAACCAGTTGTTACGGTTGCATTTTCACTTTCACATTTTCAACGGTGTTTACAGTTCTGCGACTTGACTCACATCTGCACACTTTAGCATAGCCGCTAGCAGATCAGCAGCCTTCGGACTAGCCTTCCTCAGCCTTTAAACGAAGCTTGTGGAGATCAAAAGCCCACAGATCATCATTGCCTCTCCTGCTGTCGAAATAATGTGTTAAAGACGACCTCAACAAAAAGGAGTTTGTCCTGTGGGTGTGAGAGAGGTGGCAGGTCACTTCCTCAGAGGTGTACGGGGGACAGCTGTCATGCTCTTTCCTTCCTGTCACATGCTCAGTCCATTTCTTTGGCCTGTCCACGCTCAGCTCATTAAAGCAGCCACTACACCTGATTCTAACATTAGCACGTGTTCCCACGCTTGAGCCCTCCTCCCCCGTCTGGAACGACCCCAATCACACACATTTAGGGTCTGTGAAAGCGGCCTCTGATAAGTGACTTGTCATTGGGGGATTTTCACTTGTTGTCATTACAAGGACAATGAAATCAAATTCATGAATGTTTAGACATGTGCTGTGGTATTTAAATATGCAGTTTGAATATTCAAGTCGGTTATGCAAATTGAATATGCCAAAAATACAATACAAGATTCAGTTACAGTTTTTCCTCTTTAATATTTATGCAGACATATATCATCAGACACAATTGTATACTATTATATACAGTACATACTGAATATACCGATAGATTATTGTTATTTGTTTTTTTTTAAAGAAATTAATACTTTTATTCAGCAAGGACACATTCAAATGCAAATTGACAGTAAAGACATATACAAATAAATTTCAAATAAATGCTATTCTTTTGTTTTTGTAAGAATCCTGAAAAATGTACAGTTGTGTTCAAAATTATTCAACCCCCTAGAGACTGCAGTACTTTACAAATACAAGGATATAATAAAACTTGCATCTATAACAGTTCACTGGCATATTAAAAGTGATATTGTCAATATATAATGTAATATATTTGAGTTATAAGATTTTTTAATAATACTGCTATGTCATAATTATTCAACCCCTATTCAACATTGCTGTTTTTAAATCACTTATTTGCATGGTGGGGAATAAAACAGTCTCAAAACACAATTAAGCCTTTAGAAACTCTATTAAAAACAGAATTAGCTTGAGCTGTTACACATACAGTTTGGCCCATGCATGTATTGTCAACATGTCAACAGAGATCTCACAAAAGCTAAAGAGAATAAATATTTTATTACTTTAGAAAGGCTAAGGCTATATGAAGATTTCCAAGACATTGAAAGTTCCTAGAGACAAAGCTCTCAGCCTTATTCCTTAGCTTAAAGTGTGTTTTACCAGAAAATCTTTGAGGTTGTGGAAGAAAAAGCACAATATCATAAAATGTTTAATCAGAGCAACTGAGAAAAAACCTGCAATGTACAGCCAAAGACTTGCAAGATGACACGATGAAAGGAGGAAAACAATTTCAATGCAGTGTGTAAGAAGAACACTAGACAAGTATGGCCTTCATGTTGAGAAATATTGATGAATACCACTCTTGATCAAGAAGAACTAAAGGCCAACTTGAACTTGATAAAATTCATTTGTGTGGACCTGTGGAGCTCTGGAGGAATGTTTTATGGAGTGATGTGACCAAACTGGAACTTTTTGGACCCATGGATCAGCGGTATGTCTGCTGCAAAAAAGGCAAAGCTCATAAGCAGAAGAACACCATCTCCATCATCAAACTTGGAGGTGGATCAGTCCTGTTATGGGGTTTCTTTACTGTAGAAGGAAGTGGAAATCATGACTGTATGAAGGACATCATGGATTCTTTAAAGTGTCAGGCCATTTTGACAAGAATTGTGATGCCTTTGGTGCAAAAACTGAAGCTGATGATCAATGGACTTTCCTGCAGGCCAGTCATACCAAAGTACACATCCAAATCTACTACTGCTTGGTTCAGGGATCAGTCATAGAATGTACTTGAGTGAACTGTTCAGTCTCAAGGCTTAATTCTCATTTCAAATATCTGGTTGAATTTGAAGAAAGCAGTGACAATGTGAAAACCCAAGATTATCAGTGATCTCATAGCTTTTTCAGGTGTGGAATGGGCCAAAACTGTAGTAGAGAGGTGACAGAAGCTTCTAAACACTTACAGACAGCGTTTATAGGTAATTTTAAAGAATAAAAGATTCTGCACAAAGGGGGTTGAATAATTTTGAACATGAATGTTTAGAGCCAATTCGAATTTTATCATGATTCATCAATGTTCCATTCTCAGAATCACTCAAAAGTGTATTAACAAACTTTCTCTAATACTTTACTGATGCCTTTGTTAAATTGATTTCATAAAATGTTATCCTCCACAGCAAATTGTCTTGCAAGTCAAGGGGGTTGAATAATTTTGAACACAACTGTATCTCTGTAATATTAAACAGCACAACTGTTTTCAACATTGATAATAATAATAATAATAATAATACGATGAAGAAGAAGAAGAATTTATAATATAATAATGTAAAAATATTATATTATATTATATGTGAAAATATAAAATAATAAATAATAATTGAGTTTGCTGTTTGTACTGTATGTGAGAGAATTTCTTTCAGTATTTCAATGTGAATTACATAATTATATGATTTAATTTGAAATGTTTAAAATATTATATATTATTTTATTAATAATTAAATTATGTTTGTAAATGCTAGTGGTATAAAGATACTAATTATATTAATAATATGCAGAAAACAAAATGATAAAGTATATATATATATATATATATATATATATATATATATATATATATATATATATATATATATATATATATATATATATATATATATATATATATATATACATATGCAGGTGTTTTATTAAATTACAACTTTAAGCAAATAATTGATCAAGTAATTGTTAACGTAGTTATATAAAGGGAAATAAACTTTTCAAATACAAAAAAAAAAAAAAAAAATCAGATTCAGATTCAAATTACTTCTTGTATCTGTATTTGCATAATTTCTTACTAACCTGGAGTTGGACTGTTATTGAATATATCAGAGGATGATCTTTACAAAACTTAATTTGTGTGTGTGTGTGTGTGTGTGTGTGTGTGTGTGTGTGTGTTCGATACAGAGCTGGACTGCAGTGCAGTCTGTAGCGTTGAGATTTATGAAGTTTTTGAGGCAGTGATCCTCGTCCAGTTGCTGTTATAGTCACGGGAATCAGAGAGAACAGTGTGGACTCCTGTCCATGACACAATGAGCGCAGTGAGCAGCGTCTGTGGACTGCATCAGCCGTGTGTGTGGGAGAACACCGTCCTCTGCGTTTAGGCAGGTGCAGCTCAGGACCTGCTGTTTGTGTGATCTGTTCCCTGGATCATTCTCCTGATGGAATTAAGCTCTGGATTTCATAATGGTTTATATTAAAGGGGTTTGAACGTTTTAAAGTCATGATTCCCTAAATTAGACTTTATCTTTACAAGGGACCCACAATTATGTGAATGAAGACCAATTTATACTGTGCGAAATAATAATTGTGTTTATGTAAAGATTTGTTGTTTACCAAACATTTGGCTTTCATTTGTTATGAAAATTGTATCTGAAAAACGTTTTTATGTGGTCAACAGGGTAAAAATTTTTTCAACTCATTTTTGACTATTTTATATATTTTATGTTAATTTTTTGCACACACACACACACACACACACACACACACACACACACACATACACACACACACTAACGTATACAGTACATATCATCCACTTCATTACATTTCATTGTTCCAGTGGCTTTACCATTATGTGTGTGTGTGTATGTGTGTTTGTGTGTGTGTGTGTGTGTGTGTGTGTGTGTGTGTGTGTGTGTGTGTGTGTGTGTGTGTGTTAACTACCAACTGGATGCAGGAATTTATGGCACTTTACCAATCAAAGGTTTTATTATTAATTACTATTTTCATTTTACAATAAAAGTAAAGTCACTAAAACAATAGAATTTTACAAATTTTATGTTATGTAGTGAATTAATTTTATGAATTATATTGTAAACATTACAATCAAGACTAATTCCCAGTTTAATTCATTTACATTTTTTAATTAATTAATTTTCATATATATATATATATATATATATATATATATATATATATATATATATATATATTAGAGCTGGTAAGCAATTAAAAATTTTAATCTAAATAATTACATGATGAGGTGATTAATCACACATCGAATTTGAAAAGATAATTTTAAGTCATTGTTGCGCAAAGCATCAAACAGAGATTAAAGTAGGTTCAGCAAGAAATATTTTGTTTGATAAAATTTATTACATATACTCTTTTGGACCATTTTTGGTTGGGTGAACTATAACTTGAATCATTTATTTTCTTAACTTTATTACTATTACTATGAAAATATTAAACTATTTCTTTAATAAAATGATACTCTAAATAATAAACTAAAACTGTCAGTAGGTGGTTGTAAATGTCTAAATAATTAAGTCAGAGTAATTTATTCATTCATTTGATTCGTTCAAATGGCTGATTCATGTACTGTAGGAGTGAAGTAAATGGTTCTTTATGAATGGTTCATTGAATCATTAGGCTTGTTCGACTTGAAGCGGATCATCATCATCAGACCGATCTGTGTGTGACATCATAGAACCGCAAGAGCTTAGAGAGCAGACGACTCCTTGTGCTTTTGAATCGCTCTCGTGGTACTTTAATGTCACGCACCGATCGGTCTGTGCAGCACCACTTCAAAGCCAATGCGACTATGACCAATGGTTTAACGCACCAAATGGTTCACCAAATTCGTTCAATTTGGATTGCAAGGAGATGACCAGTTCTGATTTGTCTTTATATTTTGGATGCCAAAATTGAGCAAAACAGACAACATTGTGTCTAAAATAACACATTTGCACTAGTGTGATATTACACTTGGCCTACTTCTCGTATGATATTTCTTAACTATGTGTAAATATGAGACAAAATCAGGGGCATTTTGCCCCATATCTTAATTTTAGTTTAAATATCTTATGTTTTAGGGATATTCTCTAGGCTTCATCACGCAGTAAGTTGTTGCTCTGCCTCATATTAGTCATCAATCGACTGTATGAAATGACAGATGATCCACATAGGTCTGGGGCAGGGCAAGTGCGTTACATGCGTTAATAATTTTAACACATTATTTTTGTCCACAAGTAAGTCATCTAATTAATGCATTAAATTACCAGCCCTAATATATATATTTATAATATTATACATTTCATAAGTATGCACAATTCATTTTCCGTTTATATATGATTTCAATCATTTTAAGCATAAATGAAAACTTTGTGAGTCGTAGTGAAAGAGTTTGTCTGTGTGGCAAGTTTTTAGAGGTGTGCAAAAACTGTAATCTTGTTCATGGTTTCCATAAATGTCATCTGATGTGTCTGTTCACTGATGCTTGGACAGTGGCAATGGTTATGACTAACAATACCTGTATCTATGCTCATCATATTCACATTTTTCATTTTTCCTGACAGACAAACATACACAGAATCAGCCTTTCTGCCGCCCCCATGAGGTCTGGAGCATCCATGTCTTCTATTACATGTTACTGAAGACTGACATGTATATGACTTTATATTATTAGCAAATTCAGAAGGCTTCGATCTGTAATGTCTGAACAAAAATATCTGTACAGCTAAAATATGAGTCCTTATTCATCATGTTGCTTTCTCCCAGTGAAAAAGTTGTCTTGTCTGAATTGTCACACGTCACATCTGGACACATGAAAGAGTCATTGTCATTTTAGAACTCACTAGAATTTAGAATTCATTAAATTGCTTTTTGATGAAAAAAAAAATGAATAAATGATTTCTTTCGATGACATTTAAATGGTATGACAGTTAGAGATTAGACTGTAAACAAAATTGAAATCTACAGATAACTACATATAAAAAATAATGCTGATGTTGTGAACATTAACAATTTGAGAACAAAGTATAACAATAATAATAAATTGCAAGGTTTGACATGATCTGAGCTAACTTTGCAATTGTTATATTTAATCATTGGTAATGCGATTTATTGTAAAACGTTTTTTAAGATGGTTAGAACAAAACTGGCAGACATGTTAATTACTTGTTCAAGACGTAGTATCTGTAAATACGAACTGCAGTGAATATCCACACTGGTGCGCCTGCTGACAGCCACACATACCTGTACACCCTTAAAACATTAGATTCATTTGCACTGAGGAGCCGTGTTGATGCACAACCCACATAAAGAAGATCATTCAGCAAAAACTGCAATTACAGGTTTCAACCAGAGATGGCGACGACAAAGAGGCAAAACTTGAGGACTGCAGCTTCAACTCAAATAAAGATATTGGTTCCATATCCTTTGTTGGACTATATAATAATAATAATACAAAATAGTGTCTTTAATTTATTTAGTTTTAAAGGGAAAGTCCACCCCAAAATGAACATGTTGTCATTAATCACTTACCCCCATGTCATTCCAAACCCGTAAAAGCTTTGTTTGTCTTCGGAACACACTTTAAGATATTTTGGATGAAAACCAGGAAGCTTGTAACTATCCCACTGACTGTCAAGTATAATACACTGTCAAGGTCCAGAAAAGTATGAAAAAGTATTCTCATCACTTCATAACGCTACAGTTGAATCACTGATAGCAGATGGTCTATTCTGACGATGCTTTTCATACTTTCCTGGACCTTGAGAGTGTAATTAACTTGGCAGTCAATGGGACAGTCACAAACCTCTCGGTTTTCATCCAAAATATCTTAAATTGCGTTCCGAAGACGAACAAAACTTTTACGGTTTTGGAACGACATGAGGGTAAGTGATTAATGACAAAATCTTCATTTTGAGGTGGAGTATCCCTTTAATATTGGCCATTTGTTAGTTCTAAAGCATAACATGACAGTAATCGGTATCTAATTCATACTGACCTGAATTTTAATATCGGCGAATCCCAAAACTCGAGACACCAGGAATTATTCAAAACGTGATTTTGATCTCATGTGTGCATCATTTTAAACATATTTATACAAAAACGTCCTAATCCTTTTTGAAAAAAAAAAAATATCATCCCTCGGCGGTATTATTAGTCTGTCAATGTGAAATCCCACCAAAGTAACTGACAAATATAGCATGCAATAAGAGTTTAAGGAGTTGACAGGAACTTCCCATACTACCCGTTGACAAGATGAGAATAAATAAAATTTAGAGTATTCTCGTAGGAGGAAGTGTCAAGATGTATATTTTTGCTCCAGGGTTTGGAATGGTGTTTACTTTCCACGGCCAATTGCCCCCTCCGATTCTGCACCAGTTGATCTTGTTCAGACCCATAAGCCTCCTCTCCAGCCCACCATCCCCAGATCGGACCCAAACATCATTGGCCGCTGGTGTCGTCACAGAGACAACAGCTGTCTCCAGGATGAAGAAGCTACATATGGGGTGCCAGCCAGTCTGCCTGCCTGCAATTGGAGAATCCCAAAGTCCCTCATGGCCTCCACACCACACACTGACTTAAAACCAGCCAACACAAATAAAGAACAGCACCCTCTAAGGGTGAATGGTTTATCTATGTTCACACAGGCTTGAAACTTCTTCCATGTTTCCAAAGACATCCTGAATATACAGTGGGTCCAAACATCTATATATATATATATAATGGTAATTTGTGTGTGTGTGTGTGTGTGTGTGTGTGTGTGTGTGTGTGTGTGTGTGTGTGTGTGTGTGTGTGTGAAACATACAATTATTTGATAATTAATATATATTTTAATATTTATATTTTATTAGTATACAAATAAATGATTTACAATTATTACAATAATACACTACGCACATGTATATAAATGTATTAACTAGATAATTTGCATATATTAATAATATTTATATAATATTAACATTAATGTTTTATTTGCATATACAAATATAATTATTACACTAATATACTGCATATATATCTTTCATATATATATATGAAATATATATATACATATATATATATATATATCTTTTTATGTTTTTATTTAATATTTTTATTAATATTAACATTATATTAATATGTATATTTTTACTTAACAATCTGATCTGTTTTGTTGATAATTTGCATATATTAATTAAAAACCATGAATATATTTATTCAAGTGTACATACACATGATCTACAATTACTCCAATAATATACTGCATATATTGCATATAATAATAATAACAACAACAATAATATATCATTGTAATAATTGTATATCATTTTTATATATTAATGAAAAACATTAATATCTATTTAATACTAATAAAACATATTATGTATATACACATAAAAAAGCTAAATATAAGCTTTTTCACTATAGTTATTTTAAACTTGTAAACCAAGATCTGGTCAAAAAAAGTGAAATATCGCTTATGTAAATAAAGCCAGTAAACACAACCCATGTGATTTTGTTTTCAGTATCGTAAAATTTGCAGTAGCAATGTATAGATACACTCACTCACACACACACACACACACACACACACACACACACACACACACACACACACACACACACACACACACACACATATATATATATATATATTTATCTTCTTGCATTCAGTCTGATTCCTTTCAAACTGTGTTTTTTAATTGACTTATATTGTGTTGTGTAGATGTTGTAAAGGTAGATTCTTAGAAAGCTTCGTTTGACTTTGAGAGTCAGTATGTGTTGTGTGTGTACAGTATGTGTGTTGTACAGTGCAGCAGTTGAGCTGTCCTTCACACTCGCACCTGCTGCCCACCCAGCACACTCGGGTCCCGCCGGCTGCTAATGCAACTCTATAAGAGCTGGTACCATTTCACGAGGACCATTAGCGCTCCGAAACCAATGGGAACTGCTACTGTAGGCCGAACTGGATGTCCCATATTGTTGGATGGATGATACATGGATGCATAAGTGATTTACAGGATGCAGAAGGAAAGGAAATGAGAGGAAATTCAACTAATGAAGTAATAACCTCCTTGTCGCTCAAAGGAACCATGAGGGATTTGATCTGAAAGTGTTTCTAAAGATATGCTTTTATCCATGGATTTTTCATGGAAGGGTTTTTTTTTTTTTTTTTTTTGACATTGTCATTGGTTTCTTGATTCATCTTTTGGGTCTAATGTCTTATTTTGTTGCAATAATAATTTCTAAATTGCATATTTTTAGATCACAATTGCCTACTGGAGCATTTTTCCCCAGTATTTAAAAAAAAAAAACTTCACAAACAAATGGATTTCTTGTACGGTTAAACTGTTTTTAGCAGATTAATAGTACTTATATGATTATGGTTCAAAACGCAATGTTATATTCTCTGACCACTCAGTTTTTCCTCCAAAAAGCTAATTTGCAGTCTGAATTTTTGTACGTTTCCAATTTTACTATTTTTAAAGCAATTTTTTTTGCCTAATATTTTAATATTATTTTAATATTATATATATATATGTACTGTGCAGACCATAAAAATATCGAAGGATGAGAAAGATCCGGATAAGTTCTTTCTAAACTGTAGAAGACACCATGTGCGAGTACAGTAGTACCTCAGTGTCTCTTTACTTTTAGCTGCCGTTGATTGACAGTCAGGGCAGGTGTGGGTCGTCCTGAATCAGTTCCAGAAACCTCTGTACGCCCCACCTGTTCACTGCATGCTCCCCTTGGCCCTTGACCTGATGACCAACTTTTTATCCCCCTACAGCCCGGTGGCAACTGTGGCCTAGGGGCCGAATGGCTTTCATAAATAATCGCTGGTCTAAACAAACAGTTCTCTGCATGAGACTACCAGCACAATTATTTGCTACAGTCTCCACTTCTGTCCTCTTAGCTTACTTCTCACTCATTTAGCTCATTTCATTGTTTTTCTCACAAGTTTGAATTATGATATACAGTAATCAATATGTAAACATGTAATAGTATAGTAATAACAGTGTAAAGCCATTGAGTGTGGCTTTATCTGTCAGTAATTGTATCACTCATGGGAAGACATTATTTTGTCACTGATCAGCCCTTTTTTCTCAAATGAAACATAGCTGTAGTGATGTTTTTATTAATGCGTACCACCAAACTGATTTTTTTTATTTCTTTTTTTTTGTATTTTCGATTTCCTTAAAGTTTAGTTTATTTTCAGATGTTATCACACGTTTGAATCATTTCGAAATTGGAAGTAGGTAGAAAAACAATATAGCAAGTTGGTTTCAAATGCATTTTTAAACATGCATGGTATTTCTTAAGCAAGTAAATGTACGTGATACAGTTTGACAAAAATGTATAAGTCAACATTAATGTTGGAAATGTATGCTCCAACCTGTCCTCCAACCAATACGCCGGTATACAGTAGATCGTTTGTCCAATTACCTCAAATACAACCCATCAGAGCATATACTACAATTGCGCCCCTTTCGGCAACAGGACATTTTCATATCAATGTTTTGTACTCTTTTATTTGCGCTATAATTCGGGTTTTGTGTAGATCAGTTGGTAGAGCATTGCGTTATACGGTGATAATACATGTAATCATGCTATCATGGGTTTGATCCAAGAGAACACACTTGCTCATAAAATGTAAATGGTCTATAAATCATAATTTTGCATGATTTCTGTGAGGGGTAGGTTTAGGGGTGGGGTTAGGTGTGGTCATTTGAACGAAAAAGCCACCTAGTAAAATATGTACAAATTACTGTGAGATCAGTGTAAATCGTTCACACATTGCATTTAAATAAACGCGCAATTTGATTGGTAATGAAAGTTTAACGTCATTTCATGACGACAGACGCAACGCGATACTATTATTATTTTTATGCCCGCTAGAGGGCGCTTAACTTTAAAATGTAAATATACGTAGGTCGTAATAAGGTGCTTACACAAATAACCTATATGGGCGTTTTTTCGTTGGAGGACAGGCCTGAAAAGGCTTTTACATTTTCCAAAAAATATCACTTTTTTTATATTAAAGACATACAAGCAAGTCCAGCCCAGATGAGAAAAAGTAACGCAGATGTAACATAGCACATTACTTTCCATTAAAAAGTAACTAATGTCATTAGTTACTTGGGTCACAAAATCAACTTTTAGTAAATATACACATTCAAAATTTACAGTCTTTCTACTTTGAGAAAATACTTTTGACTCTTCAATTATCAAAATTTGTCCAATAAACTCTGTTCTAAAGCAATTTAGCTTAAATTCCAGACCATTTGTATCTGAGATTTTGTTACATTAGAGGTACATAAAAATATTGACTGCTACATCTTATTTGTTTTAATAAGATAATTGATATACCAATTCTAATACAACTACTATATACATAGCAAATTGTGCACTATTTCTAGCATGCTATCATTACACAGAGCAATTGTATCTTGTGTCCCTGAATAAGGGATAGACAATCATAAATGACATAATGTGAAGCGAATAATAGCAGGTTGAGGCATAGAGGTTCAATCTGATGGTGGGCTCAGTATCTTCTGAAGACTAAACTGGAAAGAATGTCTCCGTTGAGAACTGCCCTGCTCACCATGCAAAATCGAGTGAGGTAATCCACACTTTCATTAGATATGACTCTATGCCTGAAGTATGAATAGAGTCATGACTACTACATGAGAGGAAAACAGGATTTGGGTGGCTTACAGAAAACAGCCATTACTAAACTCATGTTGTGGAGTTTCTTTGAACTTTTAATTCACTTAATTCATACTAAGGACAAAAAAGTTACCATAATAATTGAGAACGGAACAAAATAGACTAGATAGAAATCACTCAACAATGTGTTTGTCATCGGTCTGAGTCAGCCACACTATTCTTCCAGCGACAAACATTCAAGGATTAACCAACCTGTCAAAAAAGTTTGTGTGAAGTCATGGCAGACATGAAAATAACCTGTGTACGTGTGTGTGTGTGTGTGTGTGTGTTCCCAATATAGATGCTCTAGCTTGTAAGCTGATACTTGTTCTTGTTGTGTGAAGGCCGGTGTCATAGATGCGTTTACGACAGTATTACGATGGCCTCTGTTGCTATGATTTAGAAACATTTTGTTCCAGATGCACAAAGTGATTTTCACAAATGCCTTGTGATTTTTTAGATTAATGAAAAATTTACTTTGTTTGAAGTAAGATAAAAAAAAAACACTACAGAGTTTTATAAATGAAAATGGAGTTTCAAAATTATTCTGATTAATGTAGATTTTGCCTTAAGAAATTGAACTGCCAGACAACTTTGTGTTACAATTGGCCTGAAATCTGTGAAATTGTCACCTCTCAGTTACCGTGGTGTAAATCCAGAGCTAATTGCAGTTGTATTTGGCCTAAGCGAAACTATCAACAACACTGTTTTGATCAGGAAATGGGATTAAAGTATTGGGAAGGAATGTTTCATCTGATTAGCTCTTGACGTGGAATGATAGCGTTAAGGTGAAGAGAAAAATGAGGCAACGTTTTAATTCAGGAAAAACATCTTTCATTGTGTCACAGCATTTAGAGGTGCGCGCTGCATGATGAACCATAAATCATTGCATTAGCAGCATGCAAGTGTTGAGTGCATGCATGTGCATGTGAGTATATGCGGACAAACACATGTGTGTACAAGCACACTACACACTGAACTTCTCAAGCTGTCTTTCTTCAAAAAACTGTCAACAGCCACTAGCGGATTCAACACAACATCTTCAACGTCTCAGACATCACTGTTGTTTTTTTCCCTTTTTGCTTGCTCTATCTCTCTTTCTCTCTCCAACTCTTTTGCCCAGTGCTGCTCAAACAAGCCTACCCAGCTTTTGTTTCAAAAAGCTGATGAAATTGTCCCATGGTCTACAGCTGGTCCTCTGGACTTGACTTTGAAATCAGAGCTGGCCGAGGAGATGTTTGCATACTTCTTGTAAGGAGTGAATGGGTTCAGGAGACCACGTTAATTAATGGACAGGATTGTGCTGCTGGTTTATCAACAGACCTCCCATTTCAGTCCAGCTCACAGTTTAGAAAAATGGTTGTTTAATAAGATGGGGACAATGAACTGACCAGCAATTTGAGAAAAAAATAAAATAGTTTAACAAATGTATCAATAAAGTATATCTACTGTACTTTTCGTCTTTGTTGTACAAAGATCTGCCTATGCAATATCTGCTGGTGTCCAGACAACTGTTTTGATATTTGCCAAGCTATTGCTGTGCATACGTCTGTGTGCAATTTTTTACTGAAATTATGCAGATTTTAACTCAAGTTAAATATATATATATAATGCAAGGTATCAACTCATAATTAAAAAAAAATAAAATAAATAAAAGTCAGAATTGTGATAAAAATTCACAATTACCTTTTTTATTTTGTATATTTTTTATTCAGTCGGTAAAACAATATTACATGAATATCCACCACAATGTTGACCTTTTTTTATCATACCAAAATACATTTTTGTATTTAAAAAAAATACAATAAAAAAAATGATTCTCAGTGGTAGAGCATTGTATTAGCAGCGCAAAAGGTTTTGAGTTCGATTCCCAGGGGAACACATGGCACACCCCCTATACAGTGCATGTTCACACTGCTACTTCTGCCACCTCACCTTAGCCTGGGCTTTTACATCACCTTCAGGCAGCAAAACTCTACCAGTTTCCTAAGCGTCGGGTACTCTTCCCACAAACGAGAGGGTCAAGATGAGAAAGTCAGTTACTGCCGAGGCTGGACTGCCCTCAAAAGAAAGCTTGCATCCACTCTCCTCTCGTTGAGAGCAGTACATGTGCCGGGCAGACTGAACCAAGGAGTGGACATAATGTCTAGGTGCCATGTAGCACCAGGAGAATGGAGACTACATCCCCAGATGGTTCAAATGAACTTTCACTGCCCAATTTACTTCTTGAAGCAGGGAGATGCCCTGGCCCACAATTGGCCCAGCGCTCACTTGTATGTCTTCCCCCCGAGTGCCCTGCTTCCTCAGGTCATCAGATGGGCTAGGGAAGTCAGGTGCTCAGTCCTCCTGGGGGGCCCACTCTGGAGGAATCAGACATGTTTCTCTGAGTTGATTCAGAAACTATTGGCAGCCACCTGGCCGATACCATTGAGGAGTGACCTCCTCTCTCAAGCGAGAGGCATGATTTGGCATTCCCAGCCAAAGCTTTGGAACCTTCATGCATGGCCCCTCGACATGAGTCTTTACTGCTTCCTGCAGGGTCCTCCATTCCAAGACGGCTATGTGCCTAAAGTGGTCCCCACTCTGTTCAGAGCACAAGTCATTACCCTGATAGCTCTTCCTAATTCAGAGGATGAACAGGCTCACAATCCACTGTCTGGTTCAGGCTCTTAGAGTGTACATTGAGCGCTCTGGCCCGTTTCGGCACTCAGAACCGCTCTTTCTATTGTATGCTTCGGAGGCCACTCTAAAAGGCTGCCAGTTATGAGGACAGAGACCATCGCACTAAACAGCTGACTCTATTGCCTTGGCTTATGCCTCAGCAGCTTACAGTATCCTTTCATAGTGAGGGCCCGGTCTACCAGAGGAGTGGACTTCTCCTGGGCTTGGTCCAGTGGAGTTAATTTGGTAATATCTGTGCATCAACCAGCTGGTCTTTGCCTTCTACTTTTACCAGATTTTATATCCTGGACATCCCTGCCCTTCAGGCATGGTTATTGTCAGAGGTGGAAAGTAACGAATTACATTTACTCGCGTTACTGTAATTGAGTAGCTTTTTTGTGTATTAATACTTTTTAAAGTAATTTTTTAGATCTGTAATTTTACTTTTACTTAAGTATATTTTGTTTAAAGTATTGTACTTCGCTACATTTTAAAACACATTAATTACTGAGTAAAAAAAAAAAAAAATCGCTCCCTGGAAACTACGGCAGTAGCTAAATAATGGGCAGGAGGGCAAACTGGCGCTTAAATCACAAGACAGATGCAGACGGACAAAACAGGCGTTAGTGGTGCAGACACCGCTGAAAACGAAACCCCGTCATATTCTGAAGTTGAACTCGAAGGAAATGAAGTGAACCCCTGGCCATATGTATGCTCTATTATGCAGTGTAAGCTGTACTTGCCTAGGAAGACCAAACTAGCAGCTTATAAAATCTCGACGAGACATCCACTCTTCGCACTCTTCGGCTGGGGAAGTCGTGGCCTAATGGTTAGAGAGTCGGACTCCCAATCGAAAGGTTGTGAGTTCGAGTCCCGGGCCAGCAGGAATTGTGGGTGGGGGGAGTGAATGTACAGTTCTCTCTCCACCCTCAATACCACGACTTAGGTGCCCTTGAGCAAGGCATCGAACCCCCAGCTGCTCCCCGGGCGCCGCAGCATAAATGGCTGCCCACTGCTCCGGGTGTGTGCTCGCAGTGTGTGTGTGTGTTCACTGCTCTGTGTGTGTGCATTTCGGATGGGTTAAATGCAGAGCACAAATTCTGAGTTTGGGTCACCATACTTGGCTGAATGTCACTTCACTTCACTTCACTTCGCAAGAATGTACAGGTAAGCTAAATAATTGCATTGTTGCATTGGTGGTTAAAATGAAGCTTTGACATGTTAGCAAGAGGTTTTGCACAAATTAGCCAAAAAGACAGTGGTGAGGAGTGTGCTATATATATCATCTGCGATAATATCATGTTTTTTGTTTTAATGATGTGCGCGCGCATTTATAGTGCGTTCTTTCACTGTGTGATTCAGTCTCCTAAAATGCATTTAGAATGATCACAAAATTGAAGATATAGGGGCAGAACATTCACATATTTATATAATTTCATATATTAAATCAAAATCACACAAAGAATGCCAACTTTTCCTCCAAAAATCATCATGAATATATACATACATATATATAACAGTTCAGTAAACAAGTTAATTAAGAGACTTGTGTTCAGACACCATATTGCCTTTTTTAGCTCTATTTCTACAACAGAAAATAATTCCAAACACAGCCACCAAAGCACAGTTTTGCGTCTCTGAGCAACGTGACAGTGTTTCGTTCCTGAATGAATCAACTGTTTAAATGATTCGGTTCAATCGCAATGACTCACTTATTAACAGTGACTTGCTGACACATACTGGCCATTTTAATTTCACATTTAAAGTATCTTTTGATTTTTTTTAAATAATTAATTTCTTATCATTTCAAATGAGTATTCAACATTTTATGTCTTGTATATCAAAACATTATTCATGCATTTGTAACTGCAGGTTAAATGCATTCTTGTCCTGCACTAAACAGTGTAATACATCTAAATGCCACGTCCGATGAATATTCTGCATTTCCTCTGCATTAAAAGATGAGTTTGTTGATACTGATTTGCCTGGTAACAGCCCAAATGTCTTATTATTATAAATAACTGATTCCTTTAATTAAAAACAACTAGTTTGAGATTAATAGACCTATCCCAGGGGTGTCAAACTCAGTTCCTGGAGGGCCATAGCCCTGCAGAGTTTAGTTCTAACCCTGCTCCAGCACACATATCATGTAGTTTTCAAATAAACCTAAATGATTAGATTAGCTGGATCAGGTGTGTTTAATTAGGGTTATATCTAAGCTGTGCAGGACTGTGGCCCTCCAGGAACTGAGTTTGACACCCTTGGCCTGTCCCATTTTTGACTCCCTCCCACTGTTAAAATGTAACTAAGTAATTTTTACTCTGAGTAAATTTGAAATGAGCTACTTTTTACTTTTACTTGAGTAGATTTTTAGACTGGTACTTTTACTTGTACTTAAGTAAAGTTTCATTAATGTAATGGTACTTTTACTTGAGTAGAATATTTTTGTACTCTTTCCACCTCTGGTTATTGTCCGCTTAATTTACCTAATCACCTGTATAAGTGGAGAAGGTCTTTTTTATGTATACCCCAGCCTGCTAGTTTTGGTCTTAAATTTTGCTCCTGCTTTCCAGGAGCCCTCATTACAGGTGCTACAGTGCTAGGCTTGCAGAGCAGCTTCATTCTGCACTTGCTTACAGCACAGCACTATTGGATGCGTTCATGACAAGCATACAACGCAATGGGAGAGACCGTTTGAAAGGGAGTGTTCTGGTTGATTTCATAACCTCAGTTCCCTGAGATAAGGGAACAGTCTTTGTGTAAGCTGCCGTGCTATAAGGCTACACGCAGGTCGATTTCTATAGTTTTAGTACAAATATCATGGATAAACAATGGTTAGTGTGGCAAAAAACAAATACTGTAATTTGTGGTTACCATGGTTTACCTATATTAACCCTATGGGGTCTAAGGTGATTTTTTTTTATTTTGTGATTCTTGAGATGTTTTGACATGCCCTGAAATGTGTGCTTATTTTAGCTAGATATAACATGCATGTGGTCAACATGTAATTTTGTATTCAGGTCAAACTGTGCTACAAATAAAATGTGAGCAAGATTATTCTACATGTTTGCATTTTTTTTTTTAGAAAAAAATAATATGAGGTAATATGAGAGGTTAGTAAGGTTTTTTGGAGGGGGGGGGGGGGGGGGGTGTTGCTGAAACATGTTTTTGGTTTTATTTGTAATTCAAATAAATGTACAACCATTTTTGACACAAGTGCAGGTATTTCCAGACATAATTGTTCAAATGCTAATTTATTCTGTGTGGTTTGTTTTTTTCCTGCCTCCAATTTGAGCTCAGATAATAATCCTAATAATCCTATTATTTTTCAATGAACCTTGTTAACTCAGATTAACATATCTAAACAGGTTGTGTTGCTAAAAGAGTCTTTTAAATTGTATATTGTTCTAACCACCTTGACAAGTTTGTCAAAAGCCTCAGTAGCCTTCTAATCTTCTAGTATGTTACAATATTAACTCATCGTTGTCAACGTTCAACACATTCACACTTCATTATTCCACTGGTCAGAATGTAGGGAAAATAATGAATAGTTCAACAAAACAGCGGAAAGACGATTTATGAAACTATGTGTTTTTGATGAACAAGCACTTGTTTAAGTTTAGCATCTATTTTTTCTCATGTGCTAATAGTTAAGTGTGTATTTCACATCCTTCCTCTAATAGGACAAGTGTAGCATTTGCCAGCCTGTGGTCTTTGATGCAAAGCGGGACAGATGGACCAGATGGACTGGTATTACATGGACACAAATCTAATCGATATCACAATGCTATTAAAAATGCTATAAGATGCTAATAAAGCGAATGGGTTTCACACAGGATTTTCTGCTTATCCAAAGAGTTCCCACTTCAAAGTGTTTGTCAGAAGTTTGTCCTCCGAAGTTCTACATGGTTCTCCACCTATTCTTTCTGTTCTTTCGATATTATTGTCTGGAGCATTTAATCGAATACATCACACTTTGCCTTTTATCTCACGGTGAGGCCCTTTTGTTTCCAGCCTCCGAAACAAAAGCATCAATAAATCCTGTGGGCAAACAGGCCGTCTAACATGGAAAAGTGATCCTGGGCTGGAATTACAATGGGAATTGAGAGATTAGGCGAAGGATGTGAACGTAATGACTTTAAAGTAGATAATCCTGTGCATCCTGGGCCAGCAATTGTTTGATATGTATAGTTGATCGTCAATCTTAATTAGTTTGTTATTCTTTATGAATAGAATATGAACGTGAGCGCTGATTTGTTTTGCTTTCATTCATGTGTGGGAGGGCCAGGGGGGAATTTCGAGGTGTCTCTGAGACCAGACTACTTAAACTGAAAGAAAAGCAACAGCTATGCACTCTGTGTCTATGATTTAGACAGCATTACACATATTAAATCTGAATAGCTTTCTCACACCACACAGCCCTTTTGCCTCTTTCTCTTCCTAATCCTGTCAAATCAACATCAAATCTGGCTAACAAAGAATATTCAGTGTATTAGTCTGTTTTAACAGTATAAGACTTTTATTATTAGTGTAATTAAGCCCAAAACAGTGGGCTATTTAAATAACATTATCTTAAAATTTGGATTCAATGTATTTGATAAAACATTAAACAGTGTACATTATATTTTTTAAATGTCAAGGGTCAGTAAGTTTAAAAATATATGTGTTTGCTCACCAAGGCTGCATTTATTTGATCAAAAATACAGTAAAAGCAAAATTATTGTGAACTATTATTACAATTTAAAATAAGCATTTTCTCATTAAAAACTAGTTCCAAATGTAATTTATTCCTGTGATGCAAAGCCGAATAACTTCAGTGTCAGATGATCGTTAAGAAATTCAGTAATTCAAACATTTCTTATTTTTATAAATGCTGAAAACAGCAGTTCTGCTGTTTTGTTTTTGTAGTGGATAAACAATAAGGTCAAAAGAACATTTGAAAGAGTTCAAGTTGTGACATGGTAATATCTCAGCTTACCCCGATTTTATTCATTAATTCTGTATCTTATTATCTTTTTTTTATTAAGAGCTCATTTCAAGTAATATTTATGTTGCATAAACATATGTTGCAACATATGCAACATATGCTTATGTTGCATACACTTATGAAAGCTACATATTTAATGATTCATAGTCATAGTTAAAGAACTGTCCACAAGGGGGCGCTTTGATATGAATGACTCCTCACTTACAGTAGGGTCTGAAACATTTAGTGGCAGTGGCTCAGTGGTCCATGTAGGTTGTCTACAAACCGGAAGGTTGGTGGTTCAATCCCCGGCTCCACCTGACCAAGTGTCGAGGTGTCTTTGAGCAAGACACCTAACCCCAGCTGCTCCCGATGAGCTGGATGGCGCCTTGAATGGCTGACACCGCAGTCGGTGTGTGAATGAATGGGTGAATGTGAGGCAACTTGTATAGTGCTTTGGATGGCCATGTGGTCTGTTGAAAGTGCTATATAAATGCAGTCCATTTACCATTTAAGTGCTTAATCTATTTTAAGTCTTGTACTGAATCACAAAACACAAATTTTAAGATAATCTAAGATTAATTTAGATACCTGTAATGTTTTAGATTGTACGTTAAGGCGACAACCAAGTGATATACAATAACTTTTAAAAACGGGTACTGTTGGGGTGGGTGCAATATTATGTTTTAATGTCTTCTGCTCACCAAGGATTCAAGTTGAAATAGAAATATACATTTTTTAAATTGTCTTTACTGCCACTTTTTGTATCAATTTAATGCATCCTTGATGAGTAAGAGTATTGATTATATATATATATATATATATATATATATATATATAATAAAGTGTGGTTCCAAAACGCAATAAATCCTTTTTGATTTAGGTTATAATAACATTAAAAGATTGAAATTCAGATTTAGTTTTTTTCAAAGATGTATTATAAAATGTTACCTTTTTTTCCCCCAAAATGCAATAAATGCTTTATCATATACTGTACAGGCTCTGGACTAAAAATACATTCATCAGTCATCGCTTCCAAAATGAATTCAATGGGTCATCTTGTTAATGCTATAAATTAATTACAGCAATAAAATACAATTTCATCATGAACAAGAACATGAACAATATCTCATTACACCACAGAAATTCCAAAAAGACATTTCTCTTACATTCAGCTTCCAAAAGTGCATTCATCTTTGCCATGTTACATTCATTTAGTTGACTAGTGCTACATTTACATATATAATCATTTAGCAGACACTTTTATCCAAAGCGACTTAAAAATGAGTGCTATGTGCTGTATTAACAAAAAAATAAATGGCATTCATAAAAACACTTACACTGACAAGCTACGCAATATTACGTTCACAATCGAATGTGATTCATCTAATGTATGTGATATAGCGTAGCTTGTCAATGATCTACAGCTCTGTGTATTAAATGCATCTGAATAATTTCCATCCGAAAGCACGTGATGGAGATTTACCGGTATTATTATTCACAGAACCGGCTTTACTGACAAGATGTGCATGACAATCATACGCAATTCATCGTGCAGCCCTTGTTTGCTGATCAAAAAGTACAAAGTAGGTGAGGAAAACTAGGATGCTGGTGGAATTCATGGTTTAATCAGGGTTGGAGCTAAACTCAGCAGCGCATTGGCCCTCCAGGACAAGATTTGAGGAACCCTGGTTTACAGTGAGTGTGGAATGGTGCGCTGTGATTGGTTGAGCAGATATAGCACATTCTGCAAAAAATGGAGACTGGCGTTAGTCACGGTTTGGAAAAAAAGTGAGAAAACATGACCTGATAACTGCAAATATCACATTTTGAAATTAAAAATTGACTTTTCAATACCGACCAGATACAATGATTCTGACAGAAACTCGATTTTTTTTTAAAATGGCGTTTATCGTATATATATATATATATATATATATATATCGTATATATTGTATATATAAAATTTATATTTTACATTTACATTTATGCATTTAGCATAAGAGGAACAAAGCAATTTTAATGAATTGCTCTTACCTAAAGTTAAGGATTTGAACGAACAAATGTCAGATTATGTAAATGTGTAAAATAAATGTGATGGCATTTAATGTATTATACATATTGTCAATATGTAATTGTCTGAGCAAAAATAGTAAATGATCTTGATGCTGCAACCACATTTTACATATGAACTACTGCAATAATTAATTAAATCACAATGTTTAAGGGAAAAAATCTAGTTGTTGTTTTTACAAATGAACTTTAATGACATTTAATCCAGTGAAATAAATGATGCACCTACAACCACCCAAATGTTTTTATTTTTTAAAAGGCCTGTGCTAAATCAAGCAAAGGTCGAGGGTCATCAAACCTCAGGCATATGCTTTTGGATGACATGATGTTGTGTCCTGTTGTCGGCTGGCATGTCTGTCTCAGTAGCTGATAATGCCCACTGAGACCAAAGCCATTCCTTGCATTCATGGGTAAATGCGCCTCTCAGGCTCTGTAATCTTCCTGTCTGACGCATGTCAAGTATATCTAGGATAATCTGCAGTATGGGGTCTACAGTCAATATAAGCATTTTCAAATGCTGAATTTATGCTCAAATGATCAGTCCCTCATGAGCAGTGGTAGAGCAGCACTCCAAGATTTGGCCCTGTGCCGAGAGCCATACCTACGGCTCCATGCTTTTTGCCTGCCATAAAATTTCAGAGGGTCTGGATGTTCACAGTGTGCTGGCCGCTCGCTTTCTAGCGCTCTGTGCCCATGCCAGGCAGCTAAATTCAGCATTAGAGCTGCACTGACTAGGGAATGAACCCCGCAGCAGATCTGGGCGATAAGCACACTCCTGCTGCAGCTGCCCGATCCTAAAAAACAAAAGAAACATAGAGTGGTTCCAGAAGTCTGAGACTTCCATAGAAAATTATACTACAATGCTGCATTTTTACAATTTAATTTAGCTTTTTTTTCAAGAAAAAAACAAATATTTCAGAAATATCACATATTATTAATTCATGATATTATTAATAATCTCTGACAGATATAGACCATTACACCAACATTGCATTCTAAAGACATAAACATTATTATGTATGTTACATCATTTTGGTTACCGTGGTAAACACATACTGAAGTTGTGTTTGTTCTCAGTCAGGATTTAGACCGTATCATAGTACTGAGACTGCTCTCCTTAGAGTTACAAATTATCTACTCTTATCATCTGATAGTGGGTGTATTTCTCTATTAATTTTATTGGATCTTAGTGCTGCGTTTTACACAATTGACCACAACATTCTTTTGCATAGACTTGAACACTTTGTTGGCATTAATGGAAGTGCATTAGCATGGTTTAAATCGTACTTATATGACCGCCATCAGTTCGTAGCAGTGAATGAAGATGTATCATATCGATCACAAGTGCAGTATGGAGTACCTCAAGGCTCAATACTAGGGCCGCTACTCTTCACGCTTTATATCATCAGGAAACATGGTGTTAGCTTTTCACTGTTATGCTGATGATACTCAGCTCCATATTTCTTCATGGCCCGGTGAAACACACCAATTTGAAAAACTAATGGAATGCATAGTCGAAATAAAAAACTGGATGACAAGTAATTTCTTACTGCTAAATTCTGAAAAAACAGAGGTGTTAATTATAGGACCTAAAAACTCTGCTTGTAATAACCTAGAACACTGTCTTAGACTTGATGGTTGCTCTGTCAATTCTTCATCATCAGTTAGGAACCTAAGTGTGCTATTTTGATCGCAATCTTTCCTTAGAAAGCCACGTTTCTAGCATTTGTAAAACTGCATTTTTCCATCTCAAAAATATATCTAAATTATGGCCTATGCTCTCAATGTCAAATGCAGAAATGTTAATCCATGCATTTATGACCTCAAGGTTAGATTATTGTAATGCTTTATTGCGTGGTTGTTCTGCACACTTAGTAAACAAACTACAGCTAGTCCAAAATGCAGGAGCAAGAGTTCTTACTAGAACCAGGAAGTATGACCATATTAGCCCGGTCCTGTCAACACTGCACTGGCTCCCTATCAAGCATCGCATAGATTTTAAAATATTGCTTATTACTTATAAAGCCCTGAATGGTTTAGCACCTCAGTATTTGAATGAGCTCCTTTTACATTATAATCCTCTATGTCCGCTACGTTCTCAAAACTCAGGCAATTTGATAATACCTAGAATATCAAAATCAACTGTGGGTGGCAGATCCTTTTCCTATTTGGCGCCTAAACTCTGGAATAACCTACCTAACATTGTTCGGGAGGCAGACACACTCTTGCAGTTTAAATCTAGATTAAAGACCCATCTCTTTAACCTGGCTTACACATAACATACTAATATGCTTTTAATATCCAAATATGTTAAAGGATTTTTAGGCTGCATTAATTAGGTAAAACTGAAAGATCCCTGAAAGACAGCGGAGACCAGGACAACTAGAGCCCCAGATACAGATCCCCTGTAAAGACCTTGTCTCAGAGGACCACCAGGACAAGACCACAGGAAACAGATGATTCTTCTGCACAATCTGACTTTGCTGCAGCCTGGAATTGAACTACTGGTTTCGTCTGGTCAGAGGAGAACTGGCCCCCCAACTGATCCTGGTTTCTCCCAAGGTTTTTTTCTCCATTCTGTCACCGATGGAGTTTCGGTTCCTTGCTGCTGTCGCCTCTGGCTTGCTTAGTTGGGGTCACTTCATCTACAGCGATATCGTTGACTTAATTCCAAATAAATGCACCGACACTATTTAACTGAACAGAAATGACATCACTGAATTCAATGATGAACTGCCTTTAACTATCATTTTGCATTATTGACACACTGTTTTCCTAATGAATGTTGTTCAGTTGCTTTGACGCAATGTATTTTGTTTAAAGCGCTATATGAATAAAGGTGACTTGACTTGACTTGACTTCTCGGGTGTATTGCGTGGCTTTTCAGTTTCAGTTTTTTGAGTAGTAAGATGTGACCAAAGCCTGGTAAAGTACTTGTTAGAAGAAGCTGTCGAGCAACAGAAGAGGACAGCAGCTTGTGTTCTGTTTCTCTTCTCATTAGATTTCAGCGTGGAGGTCGTTACTAGGAAACATCGTTTTGCTTACTGTGTTTACCGTGGTAAACGCCTGCCGAAGTCGCATTTGTTCTCATGCATATCGCGTGTCTGACAGACATTTCTGGCTGGATGAAGGACCATCACCTTCAACTCAACCTTGCTAAGACCTTGTCCTCTCAGCCAACCCAGCACTTCATCACATCTTCTCTATACAGCTAGATTTGTCAACCACAACTCCTTCCAGGACAGTCAGCAACCTTACTTTATATAAAAAATAAAAAATAAAAAAAACACCACCAAAAAAACTGCTAGACTGAGACATGTCACATTACTTGAATACTGTTGTTCTTTTGTTGGTCTGATTGCTTCTATTGTTATCCTCATTTGTAAGTCGCCTTGGATAAAAGTGTCTGCTAAATGATTAAATGTAAATGGTCCCTGCTTTGCATCTACATCAGCTTCTACTCTTCTCTGAAGGCATTCTACAAAAGTTTGCAGTGTTTCTATAGGAATTTTTTGCCCATTCATCCAGAAGAGCATTTGTGAGTTATGGCACCAATGCTGGACAAGAAGGCCTGGCTTGCAATCTCAGGGCTCTGCATAGGCCACTTAAGTTTTTCACACCAAACTCATCCAATCATATCTTTATGGACCTTGCTTTGTGCTCTAGGAAACAGTCATGCTGGAATAGAAAAGGAGTATAAAACTGTTCTTAAAACGCTGAAAGAAAAGCATTGTCCAAAATATCTTGGTATGCTGAAGCATTAAAAATCACCTTTTCTACCTTCTATCCCAACTCCTGAAACCAGCCCCCTAACCATTATCCCTCATCCACCAAACTTTACAGTCAGGTAGGTAACATTTTCCTGGCAGTCACCAAACCCATACTTGGCCATCAGACTGCCAAACAGAAAAGTGTGATTCACTCCACAGAACAGGTTTCCACTGCTCCAGAGTCCAGTGGTGATGTGCTTTACACCACTCCATCCATAGCTTGGCTATGTGCTTTGTTTGATTATTTGAGGCTTGCATGCAGCTGCTCAGCATGGACACCCATTCCGTGAAGCTCCTGCCACAATTTTTGTGCTTATATTAATGCCAGTTGAAGTTTGTAACTCTTCAGCTACAGTATAGCCCCTTTCACACTGAGATTCTGGATAATACATTGGTATTGTGTCCCGGCAATTGTTCCTGGATCGTTACATTTTGGTTAATTCACACTGCCAGTGATTTCCCGGAATCTGTGCATGCGTTCACAAACAACCTGTAAAGGTCTCATAATGACATATGACATCAGGATGTGACATGTAATGTACGAGTCGAAAACGCTAGGCACATAACTTTCACTTAAACTGGCGAACAATCTCAGCTTCAGCGCGGATAGTGAGGAACTAACTGATCTATTCTTCATTACAGTTTGTACATATTTTTTTCATCACAAACATTGATGTGCCTTCAAAACACCCGGTAAAAGAGTGGCACGATAACGTGCAGTGTGAAAAGGGCTTATGAAATTAGTAGAGCATTGGCTACTTTTACACAACATGCACCTCAGTGCTTGGTGGCAATGCTCTGTGACTTTGCACGATCTTGTCTAGTTGCTGCTGTTCCTAAATGCTTCCACTTTCCAATAATACCACAGTTAACCGTGCGAAATCTTGCAGGTATGAAATTTCACAAACTGCCTGATAAAGGTGGTGTCTTTTCACAGTACCAAGCTCTTCAGAATTACCCCTTTTTATCACAAACGTTTGTAAGTGCAGACTGCATGGCCACTTGATTGATTTTATACATCTGTGCGAATGGGTCTGATGACCGAAACACATGAATTCAACAATTAAGAGGCATGTCCCATATAAGCAGTGTATGTCAAATCAGTGATGTTTTGTTCAAAAAGAATTATGAAAGATTATGCCAAACTTCATTAAATGAGAGAATTCTTCATTTAGAAATGTTTCACCCTGACATTTTGACTTTGACTGTATTTACGTATGTATTTCATTTGTTTTTTTAAATACATTGATTAAGTAGTGACCCATTTATCTATTCAGCTATTCATATATAAATTTTATGCTTCACATATGTGAAAGAGTACGATTGGGCATTCACTAAGAAACTGTTTCTTGCTTATAAACGGGCGTCAGATTTCCCATGATGCCTGAGTGGGCTATGTGTGTGCCAGCAGCCATGCATTAGATGGCCTTGAACTCTGGCAGCTCCAGCAATGAGCTGTCTTTGACTAAAGGCGTAATTATGAAAGCGTTTTAATCATGCGTCTCACGGGAGATCTACGCAGCTTCTATGCGCGAAATCGCAAACCCGCACAGCAGACGCCACAACTCTCCGACCCCTCAGTAATCCTTCACAGTTAATGCATCAAATGGGATGATGTGCCAGCAACACCCCCGACTTTAAGACCATGACACCCACTGACACGTGTTCAGATAGACGGGCCGAACACGCTGCGGGGGATTTTCTGTTCGTCTTGCTTTTTTCATGGGGCATTTTGTTTTTTTCGTTTACTCCGTGACATTTGTTCTTGCAGCTGAACATGTGGAGCACAATTTCTTGTTTCTTCCAGGCCGGACAGCTGTGGTGCAAATTATACTTAATCCGTTTACTTTTGGAGGATTAGGCTGGTGCAGTGTGTATGGAGTGGATGCAGGGGGTTCAAGCTACCCCATGGGTCATATTAACCCTACACAACCAAAAGTCCTCACGCACCCCCTGGTACTTTCTTTTGACATGGACTTAGAAGTCGGCCATGAGTCACAGACTGACCATTAAACAGAGAAACAGAGTTTTCGATGGGGTAATTGGTCTGTTTGAAAGCACATTCATAATAGTGAAGAATGCTGCTTGTGTATAATGAGCGGCTGTGTTACAGGATATTGCATCATTTTGTCTTTTCTCACATTATTATCTATTTATCCGCAGGATTTTTATTTTCAAATGTCATACTGTAGGAAATGTTGTAGAATTCAGTTCATGGGTTGGAATTTAAATTGGCTGCATCCCACAGGAAGTTAAACTGGAATAACAGGAAGTGAATTGTAATGTAGTGCATTAGAGCATTCAGTCAGTTTTCTTTTTTTTGCGCAATTGGTTTTGGAACTATTTTATTTATTTATTTGTATTCATTTTACCCATAGGTTTTTTTAAAGGTTTGTTTGTGATAAACCACAAACCAAACCAACCAGCTATTAGGTGAATCACAACATTACAAAACTTTGATTTGAAGCAAAAAAATGTATTTGAAAATTGAAAGACAATGGTAAAAGTCTCTCTACTCAATGGCTTTAGTAAGAGAAAGAACTACAACCCATTAAGTGAATGACATAATCGAATTAAACATGATATATAAAACTACTCAACGACCTTAGAGTTCACAGTCGTCAAGATATTTTCACATTTTATTCTACAACATAATATACATAAGTAATAACCCTTTTTTTTCCCTTTTAATTGTCTTGAACAAGGCAGTTGCTAACAAGTGGCTAAATGGTACTAAAGAGGTTGTTGACATTAATAATATTTAGCATAATCTCAGCAAACAGATAAAACTCATCTACTCACTAATTGTGCTATACTCAAACTTTCAGGGAAAACGAAGACGGAATGAAAACTGAAAGAGCTGATGAAAGCATAATGGTGGTGTTATAGTAATGTAGTTCATTAAGTGCCGTCATTTAGTTTTTGACAATTATATTTAGACTTCAAAATTCATAAATGTTGTGTTTATTTGAGAAGATTATCGTGATTAACAAAAATCACAAACTTTTGATGGCTACCGAGTGCAAAAAATGTAAACCCTTGAAAAATCCATTTGTTTTGTATTGAGGTATTAAAGAGGGAATGTTTCTGGATTTATACTTTAAATACATTGTCACCTTTAGGGTTGAATGAGGATTCTGATATTAAGCCATTTTTATAGAGATTCAAAATATCTTTGTAGCTTGTATGTGTCACATGACTTGTATTTGTCACATGATTGATTGGATGTGCCAAATTAAGGTGATCACCTGTGTTTATTTAAAGTTGACTTCACTTTACATTGATATTGTGCCTGATGAAGACCTGAAGGTCGAAACAATGCTTGATTAAATTCCTCTGGAGCAGTAGTTTTCAGTGTACAGACTTCACTTCATTATTTGTCTTTATCATTAAATTGTCTTGCACCTGCGTCCTAATTGTATGTTTGGGATGTGCACACCATTTTTGTATTTTTGTATTGAGGTGACCTGGGAAATGCTAGTGAGTTGATCTCCAAAAATATGTGAAGACTTTGAAGTACTGCATTTCAGCGGTGGCATCAAGCATGGCTTCTATCATGGACGTGAATCATTTTAACACAAAAAATATATTTGATTTCCACAGGAAGACGTTAAACCCCCTTGAAAATTGTGTAGGTAACTCGAGCCCTCGCAGCAGAGCTGCGGGATTTCTGCAGCTCTGAAAGACTTTTGTGTGCACATGTTGCTCCCTTCGTGGCAATCATGTTGTCCTTTACCAGTTACTATCTCTCCACTGATGTTGTGCCATGAGTTAGCGTGATGAATGCTGCCTGGTACTTTAGCGACAGCTGCAGCAGGTGAATGCCAAAGTTTCGCTATGATTCCACCTTCCCTCCGATGCTCCATTTCAGATTGAGTCTATGAGACAGCAGTGTTTCTTGTCAGGATACCAAAGCTAACAGGTCAAGAACGAGTTCACCTCAAAATGAAACAGTTCTCATTTTGTCTTGATTTACTCATCCTCATGTTGTTTCTTTCAGGATTGGTTTCTTCTGTGGGACAAAAGAGAAGATATTTTTTAATAATGTTCATGCTGCTTATTTACACAATTGAAAATCGTAATATTATTTCTGCAAAATGATATTATGTTGGGCATTTTGCGACACTTTCAAAGTGAAATGAAACAGATTAACTTGTATCTAGTAACATTGTATTACATTGGTTGTTGTATGTATCGCTGCACTTGAAGCACTGCACTTAAAGCGCACTTTTGAAAATAACGTACCACCTACACTAAACTCTATCCTAAGCTTAAAAGTTGGTATTGACAAAACCAAATGTAATATAAAAACACATTTGCTGACCAGGTAATTTAAACTTATCAGCTCTTTTATCAATGGTCGTGAATCATGTTTCATGGGACTCATACTGAAGCGTTCGAGTTCACAAGTGCAGTGCTGCATCAGGTACGCTATCAAGCAAGTTTACTACAGCAGAAAAGCCATACATATGGAGCTGTTTATGTGATGCAAACATCAAAACATATAGTTTACAAATCATGGACTATGGTAAAAGTGTTTTGAGGTCATAGCAAAGTATTGTGCAAAGAACTGCATGACAATACAGTAAATCTTATGATCTTTAATCATTATTTGTTTGAACAGGAATTTGGTGTTTTACTGTGACTAATGTTCCCTTCAGCTGGAAACTGCCGTAAATGCTATGTAGAAAGCCACAGTAAATATAAAGTCACATTTCATAAAGTCATTTCAATGGGAACACAAAGGGGATTTTCAGTGATGCCACAGATGAACCATTTTTGGTTGCCCAAAGAACCTTTTTATTAAACAGTTCATAAAATAACCATTTTTTTTAGTGCAGAGGATTTGCAGATACATGTTATTGATCTAAAGAAGCTTTTCCACTATAAACAACCTTTTGTGCAATGGAAAGGCTCCATGGATGTTAAAAATTCTTCATGAAACCACTGTGGCCAATAAGGAACCTTTATTTTTAAGATATTTCACGCAATCTGGAATTTCACGTAAAGAAAGATTTCACAACAGGTTCACAGAGATATAAGATTGACAGTTCTACCAAACCTGATTTCATCATCCAGCACATACTGTACAACTCAGTCAACAGGAATCCCAGGACACCGTGTCATTGCTTCCATACGCTCATTTGGTGTACATTCCTGGATCTTGCCAAAGCTGGAAGAATGCGGTTTCTACCTATAGTAAAAACAGATCGATTCCATGTGTTTTGTGGTCTGTCTTCTTACTGTACCTTAAGCTTGACCATGAAATCCCATGTGGCCTGATGAGTAAGACTTTTTGGAGTCATAAATTCAAAGCCACTTTTTACTTTTTTTAATGAATTCCCTGTTTTGGGAAGGTTTGTGCTGGATTCTGCAGCATTAGCATTAGCCTTAGCATTAGCGTTGCTGAAAGACAACTGTTTTACAGCTTTGCTGAAGATGTCTTGACTTCAGCTTAAACAGTGTGAAACCGTACACCAATGCCCTTGTATTTAAAGATAAATGAAACTTCTGTATATCTCCTCACTGAGTTGGACAAATATAGACTCTGTATGTGTGTGTGTTAAACCTGAATCAAGTAGAAAACCATCTGGGAGAAGCTGCTGTTGTCTCTTAGGGCCGGGTAGAGGCTAACGGTGATTTTACTGGATGTTTTATTGTCACGGTAAGTGACAGTTTCCTGACTGACACGTGGGAGGCTTTATTAGTGGCCACACATGCAGCATGCTCAGTAATGCTTATTTGCCATCCAACATTGTGGTTTTAGGATGCTTTTAGGTTTGGAGATGCTCACTTCACTTTGTTTTCCTTCACGGCATGTAATCATGTTTGCCATAGCTAAATTTGCTAATCTGGTTTCATGTGCACAATGCAGGCTACAGAACTATTATATGCACTGTTTATATTCATATGTCATTTTATGTTTTTTATAAAGCTTGGCATCTAATCAGCATTAGAAGAAATGAACCTAATCACGTTTATAACGTACCAATATACCACATAGTCTCAAAGTACATTACTTACAAATTGTAGTCTGTTACTGATTACAAATTGTAGGCAGCAATGTAATCTAGATTACTCAGTTTAGGTAATTTTAGATTACTTTAGATCACTTTAGACCTAAATTGCTGAAAAGCTAATAATTAATTTACATGTATGGTGAAAATATTGAAATATTAACTTTAAATCTTCAGGGGTACTTCAAGTAAATATTGTATGTCAAAGGATTTTGACTGACAAAAACAGTTTGGGAATATTTGCAAAATTGCATCACATCATTTTTCAAGGTTCAGATCGAAATAGCTTTTAAGGTAATAACTGCATTATTTTTATTAATAGCCTGATCTCATCAGTTTTTGTAAGTAATCATAAGTAGCCTTTACACACATTTTTGGATATATATTGTGACGAGTCAGCTGCCTCCTCCCTGATTGTCACCGGCACCCCGTCCTAAATCGCCGCCCTTCACCAGGCTCCCGACTGGAGTGGGTGTGTGAGAGGAGGGGTTATAAACCATTATAACGTCAAATTATGTAAATGTGATGGAATAGAAGTTAATGAATCTAATTGATTAAATACAATAAAACCAACATATTAATCTCATGAATTCAATACCCTATTAATCTAAAAGGATTTGTATCCTTTTAAAATTGTAAAATATTTGTTTCGTTTCCTTTATGATGTTGATTATGATTATTTGCGTTCAACTAATGAGCTCTCGCTTTTTCTTCATTATATTTTTCAGAGATTTCTCACAAGCCGTGTGATCTGCTCTGGTCAAAGACGTTTCTGACAGGTCTGCAGAGATCAGATGGAGACACAGCAGTGCAGCGAAAGCAAACATTTCCTAGCAATGATTTCCACCAGGGAATTCAGACCCAGCGGCAGCTGCAGAAACAAGAGCCCTGTACCTGCGGATGTACTGGACTCCAGTCCAAGAGAGAGTGAGCCTTTAATCCACAAATGTTCTTCAGAAAGTGCTGCAGTCATTCATACCGCTTGTGCAAGCCAAAATGTCTGTGAACAGACATAGCTGCAACTTCGTCATGCAAAGGAAGTCTGGGTAATATTTTACATTATTGTCCCAGTCACACATATTGCATGTAAATATAAATACAGCTGAATAACAGTATTATATACAATATAATTAACCAAATAATTACATATCAGGTATATTTTTACAATAATAAATGATTAAAAATTAATCTAAAAGTACATGGCATCACATTGAATTAAACATTTAAAATAGTATTTTTTTGTCAAATATACTCCAATAATCTTTCTTTTAAAATAATAATAATATTAATAATAATAATACTTTTTACAGTGTATAAACTTTGATGAAAATATAATGACTCAATTCTATAATTAATATAAAATATAACAAACTTAAAAAAGGAAAGATCTAAAATCTATTTCATGCGCAGCAGTAGTTATATGAAATGCAAAATAGTTCAGGGTAACATTTCATATCAATATTGTAAAATATTATTACAATTTTAAATAGCTGCCTTATAGTTTATGTCTGTGATGCAAAGCTGAATTTTCAGCCTCATTATTTTAGTCTTCAGTTTCGCGTGATCCTTCAGAAATCATTCTAATATGCTGATTTGCTAAACATGTCTGATTATTATCATGCTAAAAGAACAGCATTCATGTGAAATAGGAATCTTTTGTAACATTATAAATGTCTTGATCAATTTAATGCATCCATGCTGAGTAAAAGTATCAATTTCTTAAAAAATATATTTTTTTTATTAATATTTAAAATATATGTACAAAAAAAGAAGTTCTTTTAATTTTTATGCCTTAGACAACTGGCTTGTCAGGAGTGACTATCATTCATTCTTCCAGGCAGCTCAAGTAAGTATATGTGAATGTTTGACCTTCTGCCGCGGCAGGTTCGGGCTCTTCAGATAGGGGCCCTACAAAGAGGCCCATCGCTGGAGGAGGGGTGGAGCGTGGCAGCGAGTGGGCCGGGGTAGCTGTGGGGACGGCAGAAATGACAGCTGCAGGTGTCGACACGGGCCGGGGGGGAGCAGAGGGCCCACCAGCAACTGTTAGCCTAATGCCAGGAGGATAAATAATAAAACAACTGTTAGATAAGAACTCACATTCGAGAGAGAGAGAGAGGAGTGGGACGTAAATGCATAACTTGTGGCGGAGCTCTAAATCTACAAACTTTGTCACGAAAGATTATGTCCAGGGATTTAATTAAACA
Source organism: Carassius carassius (assembly GCF_963082965.1). NCBI lineage: Eukaryota > Metazoa > Chordata > Actinopteri > Cypriniformes > Cyprinidae > Carassius > Carassius carassius. Next base: position 14,899,118 of record NC_081804.1, read on the forward strand.
GATGTTGCGATGAATATTTCAACATTTGAGAAACAGAATAGTGGCGTGTGCTGATGTAATGCATGGAGGGATCAGTAAATAAGGCACGGAGCAAATTTGTTTGGCGTAATGGAGCTGTATAGGTGGCACTCCTCAAATAAGCTAACGTGTGTGTGTGTGTGTGTGTGTGTGTGTGTGTGTGTGTGTGTGTATAGATTATATTAAGATACGTATAATAAAAATGTATTTTTGGATTACAGTAATGAGAATTTGCATGCATGAATGAATAAATAAAAATCAATAAATATTTGTATTTTTATTTTTGTGTTAAAAGAAAAAAAAGTTTCCACTTATTTGTGAATTTTATATCATATAATATCCTGTATCATAGTAATACAATATTTAATACAAATGAATATGAATGCAGTATTATTTTGTCTTAGATTAATTAATATTAATATAAATGTTAATAGATGAATGCATATTACATTTATTATTCAAATAAAAAGATTAATAATAAATGAATAAATATTAAAGATCATAATTAAAATATTATTGTAAATTACATTAAATAATAAAAACACTAACACTAGATTACACTAATTCAATTTGGCCAAATAAAAAAAATCAGTTGGAGAGGTCTGATTGTTTTTTTTTACAGTGTATTGAGTTTGTCATGTTTATCTCATAGCGCAGGTAACTGAACTCTTCTAGGGTGCAGTGTCTCTGGACTGACCCTCATCTCCTTACTCCAGTATGACAGGCATTCAGCGCAGTCAGCAGCGAAACTCTATCTGATCTGTGCCACAGGAGTTGGCCTTGGGTGTAACTTTGCCATTAACTACAACAAATGCTGCCATATTTTTAGCTTAAGTAATTGGCCTGTCTCAGCATCCAGCTCTTGGAAGAAGCACAGATATACCCCAAACCCCCACCGAAATATGAGCTCAGGTTAAGACGGTTGAGAGGCGCAGACGGCCCTGAAATGGGGGATAATATTAGATGCAGGTGTGATTTTTCCATTTGGACTAATTGAGAAATTGGATGACCATTTAGAGTCTGTATTGTTCAAGTTCTGATTTAGGTCTGCTGTGTGAGCTAGATTTTCTGTGTGTTTGTAATCACTAAGAAACCACACAAAACTGCCTAGCAACAAGCTAAAACAACTCAGAACACCCTAGTAACTGTATAATTACAGTACATGCTAACACCATTCAGAGTACCTTCGCAAAGCAGCATGCTAAAATCACCTATAATATCCTACAAAATGCACTGGAACATCACCCAGAATACATTAGCGACTGCATAGCAACATGCTAAAACCATTCACAGTACCTTAGGAATTGCATACTGACATGTTAAATCACTTAGGACACTTTAGCAAACAAATAACGACATGATTGAACCAGAGCAATTATACCTTTTGCTAAATCCTCCCAGAACACTATAGCAATTGCAAAACAACATGCAAAAGCCACTCAGAACACCCTAACGACTCATAACAGCACGCTAAAACCACTCAGAACTCCCTCACAACTCCATAACAGCACGCTAAATCAATCAGCACTCCCTCACGACTCCATAACGGCACGCTAAACCAATCAGAACTCCCTCACTACTCCATGACGGCATGCTAAAACCACTCAGAACTCCCTCACGACTCCATAACGGCAAGCTAAAACCACTCAGAACTCCCTCACGACTCCATAACGGCACGCTAAAGCCACTCAGAACACCCTCACGACTCGATAACAGAACGCTAAAACCACTCAGAACTCCCTCACGACTCCATAACGGTACGCCAAAGCAAATCAGAACACCCTAACGACTCCATAACAGCACGCTAAAACCAATCAGAACTCCCTCACGACTCCATAACGGCACGCCAAAGCAAATCAGAACACCCTCACGACTCCAAAATGGCACGCTAAAACCACTCAGAACACCCTCACGACTCCATAACGGCACGCTAAAACCACTCAGAACACCCTCACGACTCCATAACGGCACGCTAAAACCACTCAGAACACCCTCACGACTCCATAACGGCACGCTAAATCAATCAGCACTCCCTCACGACTCCATAACGGCACGCTAAACCAATCAGAACTCCCTCACGACTCCATAACGGCACGCTAAAACCACTCAGAACTCCCTCACGACTCCATAACGGCACGCTAAAACCACTCAGAACTCCCTCACGACTCCATAACGGCACGCTAAAACCACTCAGAACTCCCTCACGACTCGATAACAGAACGCTAAAACCAATCAGAACTCCCTCACGACTCCATAACGGCACGCCAAAGCAAATCAGAACACCCTCACGACTCCATAATGGCACGCTAAAACCACTCAGAACACCCTCACGACTCCATAACGGCACGCTAAAACCACTCAGAACACCCTCACGACTCCATAACGGCACGCTAAAACCACTCAGAACACCCTCACGACTCCATAACGGCACGCTAAACCAATCAGAACTCCCTCACGACTCCATAACGGCACGCTAAACCAATCAGAACTCCCTCACGACTCCATAACGGCACGCTAAAACCACTCAGAACACCCTCACGACTCCATAACGGCACGCTAAAACCACTCAGAACACCCTCACGACTCCATAACGGCACGCTAAACCAATCAGAACACCCTAACGACTCCATAACAGCACGCTAAAACCAATCAGAACTCCCTCACGACTCCATAACAGCACGCTAAAGCAAATCAGAACACCCTCACGACTCCATAACGGCACGCTAAACCAATCAGAACTCCCTCACGACTCCATAACGGCACACTAAAACCACTCAGAACACCCTCACGACTCCATAACGGCACACTAAAACCACTCAGAACACCCTCACGACTCCATAACGGCACGCTAAACCAATCAGAACACCCTCACGACTCCATAACGGCACGCTAAACCACTCAGAACACCCTCACGACTCCATAACGGCACGCTAAAACCACTCAGAACACCCTCACGACTCCATAACGGCACGCTAAACCAATCAGAATTCCCTCACGACTCCATAACGGCACGCTAAACCAATCAGAACTCCCTCACGACTCCATAACAGCACGCTAAACCAATCAGCACTCCCTCATGACTCCATAACGGCACGCTAAACCAATCAGAACTCCCTCACGACTCCATAACGGCAAGCTAAAACCACTCAGAACTCCCTCACGACTCCATAACGGCACGCTAAAACCACTCAGAACTCCCTCACGACTCCATAACGGCACGCTAAAACCACTCAGAACTCCCTCACGACTCCATAACGGCAAGCTAAAACCACTCAGAACTCCCTCACGACTCCATAACGGCACGCTAAAACCAATCAGAACTCCCTCACGACTCCATAACGGCACGCTAAAACCACTCAGAACTCCCTCACGACTCCATAACGGCACGCTAAAACCACTCAGAACACCCTCACGACTCCATAACGGCAAGCTAAAACCACTCAGAACTCCCTCACGACTCCATAACGGCACGCTAAAACCACTCAGAACTCCCTCACGACTCCATAACGGCACGCTAAAACCACTCAGAACTCCCTCACGACTCCATAACGGCACGCTAAAACCACTCAGAACACCCTCACGACTCCATAACGGCAAGCTAAAACCACTCAGAACTCCCTCACGACTCCATAACGGCACGCTAAAACCACTCAGAACTCCCTCACGACTCCATAACGGCACGCTAAAACCACTCAGAACTCCCTCACGACTCCATAACGGCACGCTAAAACCACTCAGAACTCCCTCACGACTCCATAACGGCACGCTAAAACCACTCAGAACACCCTCACGACTCCATAACGGCAAGCTAAAACCACTCAGAACTCCCTCACGACTCCATAACGGCACGCTAAAACCACTCAGAACTCCCTCACGACTCCATAACGGCAAGCTAAAACCACTCAGAACTCCCTCACGACTCCATAACTTCACGCTAAAACCAATCAGAACTCCCTCACGACTCCATAACGGCAAGCTAAAACCACTCAGAACACCCTCACGACTCCATAACGGCAAGCTAAAACCACTCAGAACTCCCTCACGACTCCATAACGGCACGCTAAAACCACTCAGAACTGGTAATAAAATTTGTAGCCTGAATGCACTATAGGTTGTTTTGAATAAAAGCATCTGCTAAATGCATAAATGTAAATGTAATATTCTAAATTCACCCAGAACACTATAGCAATTTCATAAAACCAGCTAGATTCACTCACAACACCCTGCAACCCCCCAAAAATATCTCAGGGGAAAAAAAAGAAACACCATAAAGACCACTAAAGATGCACATACAGTACAGCAGGAGAACCACACATGGTGTGCAAGGGGTCTGTAGAAAAAAAAATTATTATATGATTTTCTTAAAATGCTATCAAATCGATTAATTGCGATTAATCACATCCAAAATAAAAGTTTGTGTTTACATAATATATGTGTGTACATTTATATGTATATAAAAATACACACACATACGTTTATATGTATATATAAATAAGAAATATTTATGAGTGTATATTCACAATTATATATAATTTGTATTATACATAAATATATATATATATATATATATATATATATATATATATATATATATATATATATATATTACATTATACATATATTTCTTAAATATACACACCTATGTGTGTGTATTTATATATACATATAAATATACACAGTACACACACACATATTATGTAAACACAAACTTTTATTTTGGATGCGATTAATCGCGATTAATCGATTTGACAACACTAGATTTTTTTTATTTTTCATTTATACATTTATATAATGTATAATGGTGTCCCCAAAAGCCATTGAAAAAAGTGGTGAATGACTGGAAGTCATACTATTTCCTGGGGTTTTTGGAAATATGAATTTGTTTGGGAAAATGTTACCCACAATCCCTTGAAATGTTTTTTTAAGTTTTAATACCAATATTCAATTTTATGACATTAAAGAATGTTCTAATATTAGGGTACTAGCATACTTCATCTTTATACAGTATATAAAGAGTGTACAAAGTTACATACTAAGTGGAAGTTTGCATACTGGGATCCAGCCAAAAGAGGGAAACATACTTCCTCTTAGGCATGTGACCATCAAGTCATGGGACATCAAAGCCAACAAATCTCCACAGGTCAGTCTGGTTAGTATAATATTAACATTGTGCTGCAAACCATTCAGATTAAATCTCCAGAAAGTGCTTATAAAACATACCGTTGCACGCTGGAGTTGGTAAACTCTCCTCCTGTATTTTAGTTTGCGTGTGATTAAAGGCCTTTTCGTCCCCAGCAGGCGTTTGGCTTCCTCTGCCAGTAGGGAGTGTGCCAGCTGACAGCTGCAGGGCTCAAGCCTTAACCAGCAGCCCTGCCACCCGCCTGCCTAGTAGTGCAACCCCACGGCTGCTGGCCGGGCCGCTGGAGGGGTGGCTGGAGCTCTGCGGAGCCTGTGTCCCATCAACACAGCCATTGTTCCCTCAGACCCAACCATGGCCAATGATCATGGAGATCAATGGAATGATGCAGGAGGTGAAATATAATATTCCTTTAATGCATTTATTAAGCAAGCTGTAAAGACTTTGTCGTACTATGTATCGTGTCAGGTCATGAAATGTCTGCTGAACCCAAAATCCCAATATCATGTGACATAAACAGGTGACACTAAACTAAAAGAGAAGAAACCGACAGTAAATGTTAATAAACAAAATAAACAAAGAAACTGTTGAAAAAAAAAATATTCTATAATAAAAATAAATAAATAAATAGAAAAAAAGGAAAATAAATAAATATGTCTTCTCAGAGTGTTTAAATGATAGATATTCAGTTTAGACTAAATAACTAAATAACTAAATAGATCGATAAATAAATAATAGATAAACAATAGACTAATTTACTAAATAAATAAATGATTGCAGAAAATATATAAAATTGAACAAACAAATAAATGAATAAAAGAATCAATCAATCAGTTACTGAATAAATAAATAATAGACAATTGGTTGAACAGATCAACAATTTAATAAATAAATAAATAAATAGGGTAAAAAGAACACATCAAATAAATACATACATGCATTCATAAATACATACATACATTTCTTTCTGTCCAAAATGTTAAGTTTTAAATTAATTGACAAATGATGTCTTGATTATGGCATATTTACTGACAGAAATTAAATTATGTGAAAAACCACAGGCCTTAATTTGTGAAGTTATTGTCAGATTTGCCAGCATTAGTGAAAATATTTCAACTGTTAATATTATATATTATTGTCATCAAATTTTGTGACTAGCTTCATAAGATGTCATCTGAAACAGACATGGTGTAAAAGGGGTCCTTATTTTAAGTCTCTTGTTTGTTGCGATGCTACTATAATATACATGTCAAATTGTCATTACATTGTCACGGAGTCTGGTCTGTGTTTCCCTGGGTGTCCACTAGTGGTCTCACTTCCCCATAGGCACCTCACCGCAGGCACTACATTTCCCACAAAGCCTTGTCCCTTCATCACGGTAATTGCACTCCTGTTAATTGCACTCAGGTGTCTTCACTTTCATTGTCATTATCCTGTCTATTTAAACCGGTCTGTTTTCTGTCTGTGTCATGGAGTCTTTATTTTCCGTCACCTGGTTTCCTCGTGTTCCCTCTAATTTCGAGTTTCTTGTTTCCTGTTTGTCTGCTTCTGGACTGATTTTTGGTTATGACCCCCTGCTTGTTTTTATTCTGATTTTTGGATTACCCAATAAACACACACTGCTCTTGGATCTCTCGTACCCGATCGTTACAGACATGAGCAAGTGAAGAAAACCTCATATTGCACTATGAATATAATAATATAAATAAAGTGTAAGCTAATTCTAAAAGGAGACAAAGGTGCCCATTCACTGCAGTTGAGTAACTCTGATATAAAGCGTCACTGAGGTAAATGTCAAAAAGTCAGATATGTGTGTAAATTGCTTTGCCATGACTCATATGCCCCTTTTAAAACTCCTACTTTACCATTATCAATTATTTGCTTATCACAAATTACAAATGACACTGACATTTTTTTACATGCAACTCTCAACTTGTTCACCACAAACATGGCTGTTTTTTTTTTCTTTTCAGTAGTAATAGGCAGCTCATATTTTGTCACACAGCGAGATGGAGGAATCACGGCTGGATTGTCATATAATATCCAGGCCACCTTGAGTTACTGTAAATAGTGTACCACACTTCTCTTCAAGTTTTCAAGGACACACATCCCCCAACGTCCCTCAGTACCAGTACATCACTAACCGAAAATAAGATTAATCAATGAATTACCACACATATGAAAAAATATAAGAGCTATATTTAATCAATGCCCGTTGAGCTGCTTTAGCCTAAGAATAAAACTAAGACCTACTTTTCTGGCCTGGTAGACAATGGACCCTTTTCACATTTCCAGGTTTCTCAGCAACAGAAGTCAGAATAGTTGGGTTAACTTGAAGAGCAGTGAATGGGAGAGTACCACAAATATATTTTTTGTATCCCCATTTGCTCAAATAACAAAAGAAAAACTCCACGATAGTGTTTTTCGTGACTTTCAATAAAATGAAAAAAAAAAACTGAGGGAGACTGATAACAGCAGTCAGAAGAGAGAACAATGTCAGATTTGCCATCCCTCGCATAGACACTGCAATAGAAACACCCTCGCATAGCGTTTTTTTTGGTAATTTGATGCAAAGGTAATATAATACAAAGAATAGTGTTATAGATTTACACACATTCAAAAAAATAATAATACAAATATGAAGAAACTTCAAGGATTAATGATGCTTAAAGACATCATCACAGTCTTGTCAAAGGGGTCCATCAAATGTAAAAAAGAAAAAAATTTTTTTTGCTATTGCTTAATATCATGTGAAGCATGTTTTGATGTTGTCATCAAGTAAAAGGTTGTTTTGTTTTGTACATGGAGGTAACGTTTGTTTGTGGGAGGACCCTGAGGAGATATACACATTACAATAATGGAAATCATCAGTATTAGTGGAAATAATAAGTATTGAAAAAACAAACAAACACATTGTATGAAGGATCGCTCAGCTAAAGATAACTAAACATGTGAAACGGCCTGCAGAGCTACTTCAGCATGGGAATAAACCTCAGACTTTGACTTTGACCTGGCAGATGAATAAATGGGGAACAAATCTTTTCGATGTACTGTACAACACCATAGCAATGTCATAGTGAAAACCTACTCTCACCACACATTGTGGCAATGCCACTGACATTTTCTACAGAAATAGTTAAAATGTAGTTTTTACACATGAAACTGTGGATGCCTCATTCATATGTTATGCTCAATCACGGGGCAGGCCACACGTTTAGTTGCTGGAGTCACACACCTTGATCCACACACAGTTTTGTAGGTGCAAGAGTATTTAGTGTAAGTGCTAGACTAACACATTTGCCAGTTCCCTTTCAACAGCTTCACAATGTGGCTCTTTCTGTGAGTCTGAAGCACAAGTGCTGGGCGGAGGAGTGCGACTGAAAAAAGCCTGTGACAGTCAACTACAACTCCTACTACTAGTTCATTGTCATCATTATTGAAAAACAAGTCATTTATTATATTTGGAATTAAATTAGGGTGAGTTAATACTGACAACATTTAATTTGGGTGTGAAATATCTTTTTGATTAAGTAAAGTTTGATATAAAATATGAGTATGCATATAGAAATCCGTCAAGTCATCGCTAAGCCCACTACCTCAGCAAAGCCTGAATGCATTATGATCCATTACTGTCATAACTCACAGCAGGATTGGGCTGATGTATGACCATCGCCAATGGGACATCAGGACTTGCTTTCTTACACTGCCACCTAGAGGACAATCGACATGTGACCGATCGTATAAATAATCTAGACATTATGTATGTTTTTTTTTTCACATATAGGCTAGATGACGTTTGTTCGGGGCTCGAACAAGCCTGTGGTAACTGTTTAAAAAATGTAATCTTACTATTTTAATTTTTTTTTTCATTTAGCTTTATTTTAGCATTTAGAGTTTAATATTGTGCATTATTACAGTGAAATGTAATATAATGCAAATGTGAAAATGTACAAATTTTAAATAAATGCAATTCTATGCACCTATAATGTTCCATTTAAATGTACATTTACATTTATTCATTTAACAGACGCTTTATCCAAAGCGACTTACAGATGAGGACAGTGCAAGCAATCAAAAACAACAAAAAGAGCAATGATATATAAGTGCTATAACAAGTCTCAGTTAGGTTAACACAGTACACGTAGCACGGGCTTTTTAATAATATAATAAATAAAAAGAAAACAGATAGAATAAAAAAAGAATAGAGCAAGCTAGTGTTAGAGGTCTTTACACACACACACACACACACACACACACATATAATTGCATAATCAATGAAAAGAAAATAGAATACAAAAAGATTAGAAAGGTAGTTAGATTTTTTTTAAGAATATAATTAGAATAGTGAGTGTTAAAGTTAGAGGGTCAAATAAAGATGGAAGAGATGGGTTTTAAGCCGACTCTTGAAGGACTCGACTGCTCGGATAGAGTTGGGGAGGTCATTCAACCAGGAGGGAACATTTAATTTAAAAGTCTGTAAAAGTGACTTTGTGCTTCTTTGGGATGGCACAATCAAGCGACGTTCACTTGCAGAACGCAAGCTTCTAGAGGGCACATAAGTCTGAAGTAACAAATTTAGGTAAATGGGTGCAGAACCAGTGGTAGTTTTGTAGGCAAACATCAATGCATTGAATTTTATGTGAGCAGCTATTGGAAGTCAGTGCAAATTGATAAACAGAGGTGTGACGTGTATTCTTTTTGGCTCATAAAAAAAAATGTAGGATACAATATGATGTTAAATATTAAATGTGTCACAGCTCAAAATAGATTAGCAGATTTTAACATTTCTTTTAACCCTTGAAAGAGAAAACATGTCTGTTTTTAATTTCACTTATGTTTGAACTTTAAAGTGCCACAGTCTTTATTATCTATCTCATATTAAACTCTGAAGCTATTTTTAAATGAAATTACACAATTAAACCTGTTTTAAAATGCATTTATGCTTCATTCAGTCCGAAGAGTTATTCTGATCTGGCCCTCTAAAGTTTTGTGCGTCCGTGTGTTTTGATGGTGTGTTGATGAGATAGTATTACAGGCTGTAATCCCTCTCCGTAAGCCTTTGGGTCAGTGCAGGGCCTCGAACCCCCTGAGAGCACCACACTGCCAACAGCTGAACCAGCAGGGGCCAACCTGACTGCTTCCCCTGAAATGAGCACTTCACACACACACACACACACACACAGTTACACACACAAGAATATACCAGCCCTAACCTCAGAACTCATATGATCACACACACACATTATCCTGTGAATGTGTGTGGTCTTAGGTCTAATGTTTTGTCATGGTAATAAATAATGATAATTACAAAGAAACAGGGATTTAGAACACACACAGGCTAATATATTGTGAATTACAGTACAAAACCATACTGTGTGATTAAAAACACTACTGGTAGGAGTTGATAGGAACTGTAAGCAGTAGCTGTCCTGTTTTGTCTACCCATAATGTTTATGCCCAGTGTTACAGATTTGTCAGATCAGAGTTGAAATTCTCAAAACGTTCAATTGTTGTTCAACCTCCACCTCATCTAGTCATTTGATTGACATGATTCAGGACTCGACCTATGACCGGCGATGATACTCCAGCATCCGCTCACACAGCTGACTGACAGACCGACGACGACACACACCCGGAAAACACCCGCCATTCAGTCAGCATGGAGCGGAAAGTGGCGAGGGAATTTCGGCATAAGGTGGGCTTTGAAACGGCTACTGTCTAATTAAAAATATGCGAGGATTGTTTAGTTATCATTATTAGTTATTATCGGTCTAAAGTTCCTTTACTCTCGCTGCTCAGGAATGGCGAAGGAGCACGTATTCTTCATTTTTACGCTATTAAATATTACTTAAGTAAGTCAAATTGATATTCGCCCAGCTTTCGACACGAAAGTTACTTCTGTGTGCCCAGAAACCGTCGTTATTTGATCGATTAATTTTGTTTTGCACTGAGAAGGTGACCACGCATAGCATCATTTGTCAGTTTTAGACGTTTTTATCATTAGAGTTAACATGTTACTAGTATAGTTTAATGTTTTCGGCGTAATGACATAGGCTATTTTTGCTTTGCTTAAGTCAAAGGTTCACATAAAGGCGAAATTTACCGGTGGAAATGTAGGCTATGTGTGACGTCACATAATGTACGCGTTCTGATTGGCCGAGGAGGTGACAGGTGAACTATGTGTGCTGGAAATAGTTGTACAACAGGTGTTAATGACTTTTTATCTCATAAACGTGAAGTTAACGCTTTGTTGTAATTGCATGTTTGATTATTATTATTATTTTTTTTTTTTTACACTGAATTATTTAATTCTGATACCTATTTATATGCTCATGCTTATTTTAAGACAGCAGGTGACCCCTGTGTGTAATTGTAGAATTGTACCATCTGTTGTGTGGTGCATGGAGTTGTAGCACAATGGACAGTTTTTTTCACAGCTTTAGCTGAAGTGGCAGAGGTGTCTGGCCAGGCGTTTATTGTTCATCCAGTCTTATTGCCTGTAGATGGGGGTGGGAAAGCTGTCACACTACAAATTAGAAAGCTTTGCATTTCATTTTGGTTTCTCCTCTGTGACATGAAATGTATTGTGCTGTTGACCTTTCTTTTCATTTGTCTCTTTCAAATCACTTTGCATAAACTGAAAAATAAATGAAGCTGATTTTAATTATAGAGATCTGCTTTCAGCATCAGGTTATGAAGTTGTAGTCCCAAGGTGGACTGTCATCTGGGCTTGTCAAAATGTTTATGACCCCTTAAATAGCCTTTGAGTGCACAAGGGTGTTGTAATGGAACTATTTGGATATGCTTTTTATTTCGCCACAATGTTCATATAGTTTACAGACTTATTAATATGAATATTTCATATTTTTATATAATTGAAATGTTCAGGTAATAGGTAATTATTGTTAACACAAAATTATAATACAAAAATAAAAACATCAAAGTATTTTTATTTGCATTTACATTTAACTTCTTGTGTAATTATTATTTTTTAAATAAAACCTCTTTGAATAATTAAATGTTGTTCTTGTTATTTAATTGTAAAATATATTGATCCATTCATCCAACCACTTTCCAACCATCTTTCTTTCTTTCTTTCTTTCTTTCTTTCTTTCTTTCTTTCTTTCTTTCTTTCTTTCTTTCTTTCTTTCTTTCTAAATGCCCATTTTATTTGTGTTTTTTAAGCCATTTTATTTGTTTATTTTATTTGTTTATTCAGTCCATTTAATTAATTAATTAGTTTGTTTGTCAGTTTTCAAACCATTTTGTTTGTTTGTTTGTTTTGTTTTGTTTTTCCTTTTGTTTATGTTTGTTCATTCAGTCCATTACATTTATTTATTTATTTATTTGTATGTTTGTTTATTTGTTTGTCAAGACCTTTTATATATATTGTTTGTTTGTTTTATTGGTTCATTTGTTTGTTTGTTCATTCAGTCCATTCAATTTGTTTGTCCAGACATTTATTGGATTGTTTTGTTCATTTTTTCGTTCATTCATTTTATTTATTTCTTTTAAATTAAGAAGTCTGGCTATTCTGTCGAGCCTGTTAACCTCACATCACATTAACGTCACTAGCATTCTTTTGATAATCATGGACAACACTCTAATGTAAGATGACACTGCTAGATTGATAAATGTCTTAATATGAGCTCAGGTACAGTAACAGGTTCAGTGGAGCAGATCTGAACTAATGATAGTCACAATACAGGAAAAGATCCATCTGACCCATTCAGCTAAAAACAATAGCAGACCAAGCCAATCTGAGAGACGCTTGACTTCCAGACACACAGTAGTTCCTCCACCTCCTTTCTCTGTCCTCCTCACTCTCCACCTTCTCCTGACCTTCTGTCATAGTCTCTCGCTCAGTGTGAGAGAGAGAGAGATGTGTTACATTATTGACTGGCCAAAACGCTTCCTCAAAACATTTCTACAGCAGATTAGCCACCACCAGGTAAAAGATGGGCAAATGATTGCTTTTCTGATGATCAGTGATGATCTGACCTGAGGTTTGTGTGTTTGTGCTGTGCAGGTGGAGCTGCTAGTTGATAATGAAGCGGAGAAGGACTATCTCTATGATGTTCTCCGCATGTACCACCAGTAAGTACACTCTAAAATATTTAATAATAATAATAATAACATTAGAACACAGTCACAGTTTTATTACATGTGGCCTGACGTTGGTGTTGATTTGGAGCAATTTGAATATGCTTTTTTTTTTTTCTTCACAATATTCACAGTTTACTGACTTATTAATTTATAATTATTAATATTAATGTAACACGTCATTATTATTAATAACATTTTATATCTAAATTAAATTAGATTTTTTTTTATTAAATCATTATTATTAGTAGTAGTGTTTGCTTTTGTTCAAAATATATAATATAATAAGAAACAAAATAATAATTTTTGTTGTTGTTGTTAATAAAATATACACTAAAATATAATTATTATTGTTATTGTTAATGATAATAATTATTATTATTATATTGTATATGTTGAATAATAATAATAATAATAATAATAATAATAATAATAATAATAATAATGTTGTTGTTTTAAACTGCATAAGCCCAATTTGCAATTTGTATTACTATTAGTCAGATTTTGGGTTAGCAGTTCGAACAAACTACTTAGCAACCACCAGAACAACCTAGCAACCACAAAATATAAAGAGAAAATATAAAAATCTAGTTGTTTTAAGTTGCCAGATATGACATACTTCATCATAGTGACTATGTTCAGATGTGATAAGAATATAATGGAATACAAATATCTCCGCAGCAGTGGAACGTTTCAGAGGCTGATGATAAATAATGTAATTGTCCATCAGTAGTTCTTTTAATCTGCAGGTCAAAAGTCAACTGCATGGCACATTCAGAAGAAGAAAAGTATTCAGTGTGTTTATCTGAGTGTAACCGTAGGAAATGCATTCGCTCAGCTCTTTATTTGTGATCTTGTGTGTAAATCAACACGCCTTTGCTCCGCTGGACTGGAATGAGAGGCTTAATCCAATGGAAAAGTAACTTGGAGCAGATCATTTCCACTCTCCTCCCTTCATTCAAGGGCAGCCATTCTCTCGTGTCCCTTTGTCTCTGATATACGAGTCAGGAGTGAAATATCAATGATTCATAGAGCAGCTGCCTCCAAATTCGTAAAATGACTTTATGTGGGTATGAAGTTTCATTTTCTACAACAAGCAACAAATCATATAATTATTATAAGCTAATATCTTTCAAAATCACAGCAAATAATTTCATATAGGCTAGAAATGACCATAATAGTTTTGCTCTTTATATATATATATATAATAATAACTTTCCGCTATAAATATCAGCCAAAAAGACAAATTGTGTATTACCATAGAATACTGTAAAAAAAATTTCAAAGATTTTTAAGATTTACATTTTTTTGATTTATATCATGATATATTAACTTTCATGATACAGTAATGCGAATGTGGCTGTATTTTGCATTACAGTATTGAGAACTGGTGCTAAAATGTTGTATTATTTTTAGTGGTGGGCATAGATTATTTTTTTTAATCTAGATTAATCTCACTGTGATTTTGAAATAAATCTAGATTAATCTAGATTAAAATGGCTCATTCAAATTCTGCCGAAAACATTCAGAATATGTGTGTTACCCAAATAAAATTGACAAACAGTAAGTCTTTGAGAAGGGGTTTATCAAGCTAGGTGGTGCATTAGAAAAGGGGCTCATCTTCTGTTTCCAAAATGCATCACAAAGTGCTTGAAAAAGCTGTAAACTAATTCCACATTGCACAAGGTGCAAACAACCTTACGCCTGTTTCACACATACTCCGTCTGCAGTGCGTCTGCGTTGTATATTTTTTTACGCACCCATGTTAACGGATTCCAGTTGCGTTCCAGGAGCGTTGCGTCTGCAGCAGTTCAGCGATCGTTTACGTACCGAGTAGCGAACTGCAAACGCGTCCTGTGTGAAAGCACATCGAGTCCATGCTGCACCACATACGTAACGCACACGGACTGCATACGCACTGCAGACGGAGTATGTGTGAAACAGGCGTGAGCAGAGCCTTAGCTGGGGTCAGCGGGGACACGGTGAAGGTTGTACCAGTGGGCCATGTTTGAAATTGTTTAATTTGTATGTTCGTTTATTTTTATTTATTTGTGCTATTAACATAATGTTTAAGTTTATTTCAAGTTTGTAGGTGTCAAGGTACAGAAACCAAATAATTAAATGTAAAATAGAACTAGATAGTCTTCAATGTAAAAATGAAATATACAATCAAATAGGGCTGTGCAAAAATCGAAATGCGATTTTCATGCACATCTCATCAGTAAAGATGCTCCTGTAATTACAAGTATATCTCCAGCACGTGCGTTCGGATCAGGGCTGCCAGGTTTTCACAACAAATCCTGCCCAGTTGCTTCTCAAAACGAGTCCAATTGCGCTTCCAGGAGGTTCCCTGATGAATATTGCTTCCCTGGGTTACAATATAAGTTTTTTAGCAGGGTTGCCCTGGTAAAATTCGCATTTTAGGTGCTAAATATCACGTTATTTGTATTGGGGTCGCTTCGACCCGCGGACATGAAAAACAACCACAGACTTGGCAACACTGGTTGGCATTTACTACACCGAGCCGTAATTCACTGACAATCTACACAAAATCGATTTTAAAATCGCAGGCGATTCTTTGTCGATTTTGAAAACGATTTTGTGTTAGTTTTCGGTGGACTATGGCTCTGTGTTGTAAATGCCGCTCCACCTGAACCAGTGTTGCCAAGTCTGCGATTGTTTGTCATGTCCGTGGTTTGAAGCAACCCCAATACAAATAACATGATATTTAGCCCCTAAAATGCGAATTTTACCAAGGCAACCCTTCCAAAAAAATGTATATTTTAACCCTGGGAAGCAATTTTTATCGGGGAACCTCCTGGAAACGCGATTGGGCTAGTTTTGGACTAGGTTTAAGAAGCAACTGGGCAGGATTTGTTGTGAAAACCTGGCAACCCTGATCTGAACGCATGTGCTGGAGCGCATTATACTTCTAATCACAGGAGCATCTTTACTGATGAGATGCGCATGAAAATCGCATTCGATTTTTTGCACAGCCCTACAATCAAACCTACATTTATTCAGACACCTTCAACATTTCTCACATTATTACAGTTTTGCTATATATATAAAAATTATATCTGGTGTCTGAATAGTTTTTGGTTTGACTGTTAAAACTACAAAGTAATTCAGTCAAGAGCAGTGAGTGATTTTCATTTTCTTGGATTAACAGTACAGCAGCCAGTAGCTAAATTAGGCGCGGTCCCTTTAAGAGACGATGAACGCATCCAATATAATACACATCCAACATCCCATTTTTTTCCTCCCATTTTTTTCATCAACTGTTTACTTTCACTTAAGAAATAACTGAGTTTTTTCGAGCATAATTTCCAAGGTTTATATTTTGACATATTTTGTATGTATTTGTCGGCACAAGAGCAAAAATAAGCAAATTCGATGTTCAAGTGTCAAGACGCCTTTCTCTGCTTGAGCCCTGAACACCAGAACACCGCGGTACTGAATTGGGCTCTTTCACATCTTTTTGTTTGTTCAAACTGCGATTTGTATTTGTTCGTTCAGGTGCAGGAGGGACTTCGAGGAGAACTTTGCAGAAGACAGCTCGGTTCAGTGTCGCTGTCCGTGATACGCGGCTCTCGATCTCTCTCGTGCGCACTGAACACAGCGCGCGAGTAACCAGCTACTCTGTTCAGCTTTTCCGCGTCTTGTTTTTGGATGCTTTAATGTTTACATCGACAAGCGGTAAGAAAAAGATAAGCTTTCGTGACGATGCGCAGCAGTGGCCCGTCAACTGTCCTGAGCATCTTTAAGGCTGGCCTCAGTCAGTCGGTTATATAAAATATCAAGGTGAAAGTCATCATAGCTTGCTTAGTATAGACCCAGCTCCCAACCCAACTTTGAGAATAGATTAACGGCGATATTTTTTTTTATCGCCCGATAAGAGTCTCCCGTTAACGCAGCACGTTAACGCCGATAACGGCCCAGCACTAATTATTTTCTAAAATCTCAAACTATAAAATGTTTGATGCATTTTTATAACATGTAAATAATAGCATTTTCATTTACTTATTTTTAATCTAAGAAACCTGTCTGATAACAGTCATTGTTTTTGCAATTCTGCTTGGTGGTGCAGAATTTAGACACTTCTAAATTCACACCATTAAACCTAACCTTATTCTAAGAAAAAACACCTTATGCATTGTGTCCATGACCCTTCATTTAACAGAAAATATCAAATAATGATTTATAAGCAGAGATTTTGTGTCAAGACAGTATGTTGAATCAGGTCCACAAACTGTTTGTTCTGTTCTAATATAGCCCTACTGTGTGCATGTGCTCAATCAGGTCCTGTTTAAATCACTCTGCTCTACTCTTTATAGATCCATGGACATTCCCGTCCTGGTTGGCGACCTGAAGCTGGTGATAAATGATCCCAAACGCCTTCCACTGTTTGATTCCATCAGACCTCTGATTCCTCTGAAGCACCAGGTGCAGTACGACCAGCTCACGCCCAAGAGATCCAGGTGAGATCGCAGACAATAAGGGGTTAAAAGGGTGCGATCCATATGAGGATCATGGAAATGTTTCTGTGCATGAATAGCAGAGGAATATGAGAGGAGGAGGTAGAATGTAAGGCACCAAACAGAATCATTGTTTTCTCTCATGCTCAGTCAGACGTGGCAAAGAAACAGCGTTATGAGCACAGAGAGAAGAGCCTTATTCAACCGTGTCTGATTCGCAGCGCTAATAGGGCCACAGTGAACTGGATTCTGTTGGTGGAACATAATACATTTAAAAAATATGTTCAATAGATATGTTAAATTTGTTCAGCTGATTGCAGATGCCACTATTTTTGTCCTCTCTTGGTATGAGCAGGAAGTTGAAGGAAGTCCGTCTGGACCGCACACATCCTGAGGGTCTGGGTTTGAGTGTTCGAGGTGGGCTGGAGTTCGGCTGTGGCCTCTTCATATCACAGATAGTCAAAGATGGACAGGCAGGAAACGTCGGCCTGCAGGTGAGAAAATCAAGAAGAGGTTGTTATAACGTACATATGGCACGCATTGCTTTCACCACTTCAGGAAATAATGCCTGGTGTTGCAGATTCTGGGTCACATGTGTGTGTACTTAAAGCACACACTCTCTTGCCTGATATTAAATACAGTAACTGACAACAGAAAATGTTCCACATTCAAATAGAGATGAGCATTGTACATGCACAAAAAAAGTGAATAGCGCATCTTCTTTCCACTAGGTGACGCAACACGCCTTCTTAAATCCTTCACGTTCTCTGATCCTCTTCTGTAATCTCTGATTAATGTTTGTCCTGCAGATAAAGTCAAAGGATTCAAATGCAGCACTTGTGTTTCTAGTGCAAACTCTGCTAATTTTGTGATGACAGAAACTTTGAACTATGAAAATATTCTGGTATAATTAAAGTATTTTTAATACAATTTTTTCTGCACGTTATATCTAACACATTTTATGTGAATGAGGTTTGCTGTGTTTTCTTCAGGTTGGTGATGAGATTGTGCGTATTAATGGCTACTCCATCTCCTCCTGTATTCACGAGGAGGTCATCAGCCTCATCAAGACCAAGAAGACGGTGTCTCTGAAAGTCCGCCGTAAGGTTTTATAGTTTTATATTGCAATCTGCAGAGCTGACTTTGTTAGTTAGAGCCAATATAAATCGCCTCTTGTTCCACTGGGGTTAATTAATTGATTTAGCTCTCAGTTGCAGTGATTTAATCACAGTTGAATTGTGATTGATTTAACAGTTGAGCAATTCTTGAGGAAACCATGCCGTTAGCTAAATATATTACTTATTCATTAATTATTGACGTTTCTTTTTTTTTTCTTTTTTTTTATTGTGACTCACTTCACAGATGTGGGAATGATTCCTCTCAAGAGGTAATTTGGTGTTAACAGTCACTTGAATGACACGAAATTCTCTGATATTTGGAATAACTTTTATTAATGTTCCCTCTTTCGTTGATTTCCATAATGACATTGCTAAATAATGAATTTGTCATAACTAGCTCCTCTGAAGAGCCTCTGAAGTGGCAGTTTGTGGATCAGTTTGTTTCTGAATCCGGGGTAAGTGGATTCATGGCATCATCCTATCTTAAACCAGCTCAAGTTATATTTGTATTTAGCCTTATTTTTTATCGTTACGTCTCAGGAGAGGAAGACTAGTGTGGCTGGTCTGACTTCGATTGGAGGAAAAGAAATAAAGGAAAAGAAAGTTTTCCTTAGTTTGGTGGGCACCAAAGGCATGGGGATCAGGTAAACAACGAGAGATTTGATTACTATACACACTACAGCACACAAATGAGCCTCATTGAAAATTATGAATTAAACCCTATATATATTGAGATTATGCCCACATATATAACAAAAAAAGTACACGGCATAATAAAATATGTTTGTCTTTGTACTTAAATGCTGCTGTGTTCCTTTGCTGTCTTTACCAAGCGTAATTGTTTTGATTTAAAACCTACTTTTCTATGTTTAATCCCATGACAAACAAAGATTTCCTCTTAACTGTCCATGATAGCATATCGAGTGGACCAACGCAGAAACCGGGCATCTATGTGAGCAATGTGAAGTCGGGTTCAGTCTCATCTGAAGTGGGATTACAGGTCATTTATTTAAACTGCATTAATAGATCATTATTGCTTGATTTTAGCGTAGTACACACTCATATGTGTGTGTTTGTGTGGCTTGTAGGTTGGCGACCAGATTGTGGAGGTCAATGGGGTGGATTTCACCAACCTGAGTCATCAAGAAGTGAGCGGGATCTTGCTGAAACTATTATTTAAGAACCTCTCTGTATAGTTAAACTGGTAGCTGTGTCGGCTAACGCTTGTGTTTTCAGGCAGTGCGAGTGTTAAAGAGCAGCAGGAGTCTAACCATCACTGTCCTCACTGGAGCTGTAAGTTCATTGAGAGCCCACTAATGCATCTCAAAGACCCACTGCAAGACCTTTATCTCTCTCTGAGGGGCTGTGTGGAAAAGAAAGCCATCTGCTAAGTACAAAACTGTTTACTTGCTGATGGTAATACATTGTGGAGATGTTGTTTGTGTCGTACCATATCGCTTGTCTTTCACTCATACTTTTGCACTTTAGAGATGGTAATTATGTTTCATAACATACGCTCAATCTATATATATATATATATATATATATATATATATATATATATATATATATATATTAAAGGGGTGTATTTGTGTGTATTTATCTGTGAAAGCACTGATTTGTCTACTGTATGTTTCAGGGTAGTGAGCTGTTTATGACGGATGAGGAGCGGATGGCGGATGAATCACATCATGAGCTCGAAAGACAAGAGCTAATGCATCAGAAGAGAATGGCATTAGAGACCAACAAAATCATCAAAGAACAGCAGGAAAAAGAGCGCCAGTCAGTGAAAAAACCACACACACAACTGAACAGTACACAAAATAAGCCCTATTCAGACTGTTCTCTTCAGAGAATGGTTCTTCCAAGATAAAACATAACTTTGTGACAAAATTTTACATATATAAGCCTAAATTAATGCCAAATAGACAGATTCTAGCAGTGTAAGTGTCAAAAAGCTACAGAACAGAAACACAAACAGACATGAAATTACTTAACATTATCATATACAACAATCATATTGGACAATAGGCATAACGATGCACAAAAACATCAAACACAAGACAAAAGAAACCTGTTAGTGATACAGCAAAAGTCTTAACCAAAAGCAGTCAAACCCTACTTTGCAATACATTGATGCATGTTTTTTTGAATTGTACCTTTTTAAAAATGTAAAAATATTAGGTACTGTTGTCATGTGATAAAAAAAAAAAAGAAATCCACTTTATAATGGTTTTTATTTTAATTAAAATACTTATTTACGTTGTATAATGTACCTAAATATATCTTCGATTACTTTTGTAAAGAAACATCATTATAATTATGTTATATAACACATTTGAGTCTTTGCTTCTTCATAATTAGTAAACTGATGATTCATAACTGCTGGTGAAAAGGTGTCAAATAATTAAAATTCCTGGATGAAATCTAAAAAGGTGTACATTTTGATGTGCAATATTTTGCAGGAGGAAAATGGAGATATCGCAGAAGACTGCAGATGAAGAGGAACGTCATCGCAAAGAGATGGAGAGGTAACAATTGATATGTTGCTAAGCAAAAAACATCTTCAAAGTAAATAGACCTCAGAAGGCAGACTAGAGCAAATTGATATTGATGAAAGCAATGCTGTGACGAATGGAAGTTCAGATTGTTCTAAATGTACCATACTGTAGGTCACTTCTAGTCTTCGCAGCCCATATTTTGGTCCAGTGGAAATTTTTTTATTTGTTTTATATTAATAATGACATTGATGAATTTAATTTAACAAATTTAATGTGTTAAATGTAAAAGGGGACAACTTCATGACATTTCAGTTGACTGTGTTGATGATCATTTGAATAAGTGCTTTACAAGGCTAAAAGAAGTCAACAATAATGACACAAGAATTTAAGCACTAGAGAAACAATAAAAGTAAGATAAAAATAAATAAAATCCTAAAGAAATTAAATAAAATAGAGTAGAAAAGCTAGTTACAAAGTAAATGAATGCCAATATGAGTCAAGGGATATTGAAAGCCATGAAACCATTACATTACAAAAGTACATTATACATTTTATATATAAATATATATATATATATATATATATATATATATATATATATATATATATATATATAAATATATATATATATACAGGGGTGCACATAAGTGGTCCGCAGGTCCGCATGCGCGACCAAAATAAAAAATGCGTTATATAAATATGTTCTGACAGCGCATTTGCGTACCGACATGGTTGACAGCTGTTAATACACAATTACCATTTTATATCACAGACTGCACTATATAAGTTTTATTTTCAACCTGAAAGCATAAATCTAGAACAATGCAAAACTGCGACATTCATCCACTGACGCTCTTTAATCAGCAGCGCTAAATCCAGAAGCGCGGATACTTACTTGCCGGCAACCCGCCAAAACAAAAGCCTGCTGATTTTAAGTGTGAATATGATGATGAAAATGCTTTTAATGTATTTATTTTCAGACTCTTTTATCCAAAGCGACTTAAAATTGGGGATTACATAAAGCGATTCTTCTTATAGAGGGAAACAAAGAAATTAGTAGTAAATATTAGCATTTTATTTTTAGTGTGAGGACCAAACCAAATCTCCAGGTTCTCTTATGAGAACCAGGCTGAAAAAATTATGTGCACCCCTGTATATATGTGTGTGTGTGTGTGTGTGTGTGTGTGTAAGACAGGAGTTTTTTTCCTCTACATTAAAAAAGGCATTATTTTCCACAGACTGTACATGATTGTTGCTCCTCTATGGCCCGCCTTTCTGAAAAGTGTCGATTTTTACAAAGCTCATAGATCGGTCTGAAAAGCAAGGTGTGCTCTCATTGGCCAGCTATCCAATGCATTGTGATTGGCCGAATACCTCAAGATTGTTACTGAATGTTAAACTCCTTACCATGCTGTCGTGCCCGTTGCGAAGAGACAAAAACATTAGAACGCACAATAAACGAGCCATTTGTTGCATCCAGTGGGGACATAATTACTGATTATAATGACTTATAATGTCTTTTTACGCATTGCATCGTTCTGTGTTAAGCATTAAACCATGTCTGCATTTGTGATCAGAGAAACAACAAACAACAAGCTCTACTCTACACTGCTCAAAACTCGCGTTTGAATCATCAGTGGCAAATCCTTTACATAAGTAAACGTACTTACAGACTGTGCGTCAGGACAGCCGGCATTGTAGTTTACTCTTCCAGGATCAGTAAACAGTCCTCTCTGAAATGCATTGCACACATCTATATATTTGGTTTGAGCTGTTCTGTAACAGTGCTGTAAATACAACTTAACCACTGATTTCTAGTTGTGTCCTTTTTTGGAAGACCAAAGAAAGTAGTTTCGCTTTTGCAACAAAACACACAGCGTCTTCACAACATGTCAGTGGCAGCAACAATAAAGTTACGCCTTCCTTTTTTGCTTTGATTTGGGCACTGTTATTCAAATCTTCCCACACAGTGATGTAGACATGTGGGGGCGTGTTTAAACTAGGTGTTTTAGGAGGTCGTGGATATCGGATTTATATTTACATTTATATAGTCAGATATATATTTTTATATTCAGATTTTTTAAATAAATATTCAGATTTACTTCTATATATTAAGAATTAAAACTGTATATTCTGATTTACCTTTATATATTATGATTTAGAAATATGTATTTACATATATCAATTTACATTGATATATTCATTATATATAATTATCTCCTGTTTGTACTTCAACATATAAAATAAATATATATATATAGGCTTGTCAGGATATATGTTCATTTAATGTATGTGTCGTGTGTCTCAGAATTGAAGCCACGGAAAGGAAACACCACAAAGACTGGGAAGAAGATTGGGGTTCCAAAGAAAGATCCAAATCCTCTTCCCCCTCCTCACCTCCCTCACCCCCACCACCTGCACGTAATGCACCTTCACCTAAACCCAAAACCTCCAGTAAGTTGACAATACCAACAAAGCCTTTCCAGTACATGAACTTTTAATGCCTTCTGTAGAACTGCACTATTCTCTAAAGGTCAAACAACTATTTTTACCCTTTCCCAAAAGGTACCCATAAAACATGTTGCATTGATGTTACTCCTTTCTCCTTTGCATGAGCAGATGTGCATTTATGCTGGGAATGCATGATCTCTTTGTGTGATCTTTGTGTTTCTATATGTCTTTTGCCTTTTTGTTATGCCGTGTCTATCAATTCCTGGTTCCATCAGCTGCCGAGTCCTATGAAGAAGAGATCAGAGAAGTAAGTGAAGAATTTTTACAGACAAAAGATTCTCTTTGACAACCTTTTTCTGCCTTTTTTGAGACACTTCAACTGCATGTACACATCTTTTGTTTGATTGGATCTTTCGGTAGCTTTTAGATGGATGAACCTGCAGAATAAATTTTTTGAATGGGACTTAATGTATCATTCTTGCTGTCTTAGCATTCGGTTGGTTCTACCGTTACGAAGGAAAGTTGCCTACACTCAAAAAGGTACATTGTGTGCTGCAAGTATGTTGTGCTCATTTGGTGTGCTATAACTATGGTATATGTTGTTCATCTTGAATATATGCCTGAAGTTATTATGATTTGCATGATAGTTGGGTTGACCTTGGTGAAAAGTCCACCTGGTGTTCTCATATCACTTTGGGTATTTAGAAAGGAAAAGAGACCAAAAAGAAGAAGAAGATGTCAAAGACTGACACTCTCCCAGCTGAGAAAAAGAACAAGAAAGAGATGGAGTTTGAGCTGAAACTTGCTAAGGAGAAGGAAGAGATACATGAGCGCGAGAAACAGATGAAAATCAGCAGACTTCTGCAAGAGGTATCAGACTTCTTCCAGTGAGGTTACAGTGGGGTTTTCTGACTCCGATTGTACTTCTTGTTTAATTGTTTGTAACTGATTTACTCTCCTTGGCACTTGACATTTATTGGTCAAATGTACCCATGTTGTACCCTTTCCAATGCCAGTTCAACAAGTTCTTATTGGTATATAAAAGTTTCCATGTTTGGGTGTGGCTTTACTAATTCCACTAGGTGTCAGAAACTGAAAGAGAAGATCTGGAAGAGTCAGAGAAGGTGCAGCACTGGGTGGAGAGGCTCTGTCAAACCAGACTAGAGCAAATCTCCTCCGTCGAAAATGATTCTCCAGAGGTAAAATCCAATGAAGTATCCTAATGAATGTTGGTCTCTTAGTCCATAGTTTGTTAATTCAGAGTTCTAAGTATTCAAAATGTACCTCCAGATGTCTCCAACTCGTTCTCCATTGTCAACTGGTCCCCCCAAGCGGAGGTTCCCTGGAGGCTTGACCTTGGCCACTACTGACCTTGATGACATCAATTTAGATGATGTGGACCAGAGTCTAAGGCAGCCTTTGAAAAGACTAGCCCCGACTCCACCTACATCCAGTCAAGCTCCCCCTCCCTTACCACTCCCTCCACCCTCACCCCGACTTTACCACACATCCAACCATCACCCTCCATCTCCAAGAACGCAGCACCCAATGCAACCCAGTCCCAGACCAGCCCCTCAACACCAACCTTCTCCACTAGCCAGAAGGGTACCCCCTTCCTCAATAGGTCGTAGCTGGCAACCCCCTGCTGGCCCACTATTCTCCTCCAGGGGTCTGTCCTCATCTCAGCCACCTCCCCCGCCAGTACCTCCTCCCCCTCCACCACCACCGCCTCCTCCTCCACCACCTCCTCCACCCCTGCACATGGAGGACAAGTACCATGTGAGGTCATCCAACTATCCCCGCTCCCCAAGCTTATCCGAACAGGGAAGCAGGTTTGGGGACAGTGGTTACCGACAGAGAGGGGGCTTCCACTCCACCATTCCCAGTCATCTATCACGCCCACCCAGCCCGAAGGCTGACCACAACTTGATGGTTAGCATAGTTAATACATTTGGGAGTGTGAAAGTTGATTATGTATGTCGTATAGTGGAGGAAATATTTAGGAACATTATAATTCAATCCAATTCAATTCCAAAATTGATTTCATGACACAGGAATATTGCTCATCAGTGAAGTGAACACAGCAATCTATCTATTTTTTTATCCACTTCTTATGGTGTACATACAAGCAAGCATTCCTTGAGTGTGGGGTTTTTCAGATGAGATTAACCCTTATTAATATTTTTAAATATATTTGTCAGGAAGCAGATCATTATTTTTGTGAGATAAGCATGCTGTCATTCGGTTTGATAATCTTGAATTGCTAGTGGTTCCTATCATTGTTAGACTGTTGAAAAGTTTATCCTTGTAGCCCAGGGGATGAGTAGTGTTGTTTTCTGCAAACTTTTTTAATTTTAGTTTTAGTCCAGTCTTTGTGTGAAGCTGTAATTTTAGTTTTTATTAGTTTTAGACATTCATACTCTTTTTAGTCTAATCAAGTTTCAGTCAACTAAAAGGCTGAGCATTTTAGTCTTATTTTAGTCAGAATTATCCATGACTATTTTTGTCTAGTTCTAGTCGACGAAAACTGATGACATTTAGTCTGGTTTTGGTCAATGAAAATTGTATTTTAGTCTCTTTTTAGTAATGCAATTCTATTTAACCCAGTCAATATAGTATAAGTACAAGTACCTAGTAGTATAGACGAAACCCATTTAAAACAAGGTTATCTTATTATATTATTGTTACCTTATAGACTCAAGAGTACATCCATTCCAGACACGGAAGATGCTCTGATTTGAATTTACAACATTAACCAAACATGTTAGAAGTAAACACATCAGTCCATTTCCAAAATAATAATAATAACGCAACTAAACGAGACAAAATTACGTTATAACATTGTTTCTTCTCATTTTGATCAATGAAAATGAAGAGACATTTTAGCATAGTTTTTATTTTGTAAACCACATTTAGTCTTGTTTTTATTCGTCAACAATATTGCATTATACATTTAATTATAGTCATCGTCACATGACTAGCATTTACATTACGTTTTGTTTAGTTTTCGTCACGTGATAAAGGTTCATTGACGATGATATTTAATCATAGTTTTCATTAATGAAAACAACACTAGTGATGAGAAACACATCACATGCTAGCAGGACATCCACTTCTAATAATCCACTGGTGAGTCCTCAGTTTATAAAAGATACATGCTTCTCTAGGTCTTCCACTCCATTTTAGCATAAATCAGATTTACCACACTTGTGTAGAATATGTAATGTTAACTTAATGCAAACTGGCTTCTCTTTGCAGAGGAAAAATCCTTCAACAGTTCTCCATGCCTATATCAGAAGATTACTCTGAAAACCCACAGGAAGTGCATTTCTAAATGGATATAGTTGGCAGAAATCTTATACACTTTCAAAAATAAAAAAAAATTAAAATAGGGTACCAAACTGTCACTGGGCACTGGGGCGGTAGCATTTCATAAGGTACTAATATACCATTTAGGGGTAAATAAGGAACACAAATGTTTTTACCTGTTCAAGATATAAGGGGGTGATTTTTCTGTTTTATAGATATGCGTACCTCCTTTATCCATAAATTTATTTGGGAAGTAATGAAATTTAAAAAGCCATTTCACAAAAAGTCATCATTACTAGAAATGCAGTGACTGACACTTGATGAACATAAAAGCTGCAATGCAGTATTTGTGCTATGTGAATGGTTCCTAAAGTCTTTTGTGCTGTCTGGTTTAGATTGCGTAACTCCTGAAGGTATATCATTCCCTGACTTTAAGTTTATGTCTCTTACTTCTAACCACTACATAGCAAATGGCCCCCAGCCCTCCAAACCAGCGGAGACAGATCAACCCTGTCATGTCCAAACCTGTCATGCTACCGAGTCAGACCTCACATAGACCCACACTTCACTCTGAGACCATGGTAAGATGGCATGGATGTGTGTGTATACGTGCGATGATTAGTAATGTATAAGCTACTGGATCTTATGACTTTGACTCATTGGTTTAATTGTTGTGCTAATAGCTGTCTGACTCACTCATTATAATAAGCTTTTCAAACTCAAGGAGGACCAAATAGATGCTGTTGTTACTGATTGCACTGATTAAAAAGGCGGAAAGAGGAGGACAGAATGGGAGAGAGGGGAAAAGAGAGATGATTTTTCCATCTGCGTACACAATGAGACTTTTAGCTTTAAAATGACTTTGACTGATCAGCCTGACAGACATAGACCTGCTCTCCTCTTCACCCTCCAGACATTCAGTCCTGCTCCATCAGATCACAAAGGAAGCTAATCGCTCTGCCCTGTCCTTGTGCCTACTTAATTAAATGAATGGGTGCTTGCCAATTCTGTGGTTGTTTTTAGAAGGGTAACAAGAAGGGCAAGAAAGGACCTCACAATATTTAAGCAGTTAGACAAGCAGTCACTGTATTTGTACAGCTCACAGATACCTGAATTCATAGATAATAGCTAATAGACCTATTTGCCATGCTGAGACAAACCTTATATGGTATGTAATCAGATGCTGCAAGCATTTAATGTGTGTGTTTTTGAGCCATAATTGTGTGTTTTTTTAGCCCCCAGAGATGCTCAAACGGATGGTCACGTACAACACATCCTTTAAATCCAGCAAGAAACAAGTAACTGTCATCATTACTTTGTGTTAAACCCCTCCTCTCTCTCAACACTCTGTTCCTTGAGTGAAATCTCAGCTGTCTGAGTGTACACATCTGCATGTGAAGTGTCTACTACATTTCTAACAACACTTCCTTGGAGGATACTGGTAAAATGTATCCTTGAGGTAATTTAGCATTGCATTTAGAGTTCACTTGCATTGCATCAGTTGTTGATGCTTTGGGGAAACATCATTTCTCTAAAATAATTAAGCCAGTTCAATGAATCTATGCATCTGCATGAACAAATGGCTTTTTTTCAGCCCTCCAAAACAGGTGAAGCATTCATCATGTAAGGGCTGCCCTTGACTAAAGATTTTTTCTGAATGACTAATAGTCATTTATTTTAAGCGATTAGTCGACAAGTCGTGATTTGTATTAATAAACCAAATAATTTATAATAATGAGCCTTTAATTGTCAGCACTCGAGCTCACACATAAAACTTGCCACAGAGCACTACAAAAGTAATGATTATGAAAGCGTCAGGGAAAACACAAACTGCCTTAACATCATACCAATTCATTGATTAACCAGTGTTTTCTGTTTTCGACTGCAGTGATGAAGTCAACGACACTGTCATCATCTCTGTGGACGTACACGTTTCATACGGATTACATAATCTGAAAATATTTGTTTTCCTTTTTTAATTGGCTCATTTAAAAGTAGATTTCGCTCTCTATAGATATATTTTTCATGTCTGTGAGGCAGGTGTAGATATGTCTTTGCACCCCTCCGAGGTCTATACAGCATGACTTTGACCTTGTCAGTCTAAAACCTGACTGTTCGAGCATCTAATTCTAATTCAAGCAATCCTGCCCAAGTATAGACTCTTGGCAGTTTATCCAAGATGTCTCCTTTAATCTGCCTTTATAGCTTGGTGCTATTAGATTGCTTTCCCCAAAGCATCAGCAACTGCTGCAATGCAAGTAAACCGTATTGAAAAGCGAGTATTGTCGAATTTATTCTGATCTGATGTAAATGTCATTTATTTGTTTTTATGTCTCTTTAAATACTCAAGGACCTCAGATGTATGATTGCAATATTGTGCTTATTTCGGGTTAAAACATGAACTGGTTTCATAGTGTGGATAAACTTATATATATCTCAACACAGCCTCCCTTGCAATCATACATCTTGTTAGCTGTAAAGGCAGCCTTTGAGTGGATCCCATGTGCGCTGCACAAATGGGAGACTCAAACTGAAGATTATATAATAATAGAGTGCATATACACCAAATGGCATCTCAGTGTGCATTCTCACTTTTTATGTAGGGGAGCATGACCAGAAGTCGGTGCTTTTCCAGTTTGTTGGTTCTGAAACCTTGATT
Organism: Carassius carassius; assembly: GCF_963082965.1. Lineage (NCBI taxonomy): Eukaryota > Metazoa > Chordata > Actinopteri > Cypriniformes > Cyprinidae > Carassius > Carassius carassius. The sequence continues at coordinate 14,928,892 of NC_081804.1, forward strand.
GATTATCTGTCTTGATGGAAAGTGGTTTTGAGTGTGTTGTGGATGGCAAATAGCCTTTACATTGTACATAAACACCAGTGCTGATCCAGAACCAACTGGAAAGCTACCAAAGGATCCAACAAAGCAAACACAGTACTGTAGTAAATAATGCAATGTGTTGTACTTGTTCTTATATTATCTTACATTTATTTTCTGTTTATTGACATACTATATTGTTTAATGTTACATTTAAAATGAAAGTTGGTCAAATGTGACCTGGTTGTTTAATAACTACTTCAAAATAACACAATAGGCGAAGTAGAGTTCATTTGGATTTTCTTGGAAATCAATGAGCACTAATTTGTTAGTCCTCAGAATGCCATCTCAGAGTTTTGCAGACTGTTTGCAGATGCAGTCCACTCCATTGTCTATTTTTCCTATGTGTTTTACAGGGATTTCAGAAATATGTGGATGATTTTGATCCATATTCCATGGTACTGTAACCATTTACATTTATTCTCTGTACCAGTTGCATTATATATATATATATTCATTTTCATACCCTATGTGGAATATTTTTTTTCCATAACATTTGCTCAAACTGTGTTTTTTAACAGTTCACGGCTGAACAAATAGCTGACAGAGATGTGCGACTTCTGAGAATTAAGAAGGTAATTAAACAGACACGAGCACCATCTGTCATTGGACAATAAGAATTAGAGATTTTATTTTTTTCTATACACATTCTTTAGGAAGGAAAGCTTGATCTGGCCATAGAGGGAGGAATCGATTCCCCTTTGGGAAAGATTGTGGTTTCGTCTATCTATGAGGGAGGTGCGGCAGATAAACATGGTGAGTCATACAAAATAACATCTCATAGAGATTTGGGAGTTCTTTTGATTTTAAGGTTCTAGCAAACACCTCAAACACCACAGTAGCTGCACATGAACACCATAAAAAATACTTTGAATCATGCAAAAATCTAGAGCAGCTCTCTGTATTCATTAGTGATACTGATTATTATTCATTGTATTCAAATTACCTGTTTAGTTTGTTCAGTTTGTTACCGTTGTTTTTTGTCCATGTTATCTCAGGTGGTGTTGTGTCGGGTGATGAGATCATGGCTGTGAATGGAAAGATCCTGACAGATGTGACTTTAAATGAAGGACAAACCTCATTGGCTCAGGCCTGGAACAGTGGAGGGGTATGACTGCATTACAATAAACAACCTGTATCTTTAAATCAGATGATTTGTCTCAACAGACCTGTGGTGAAGAAAGCCATACAGCGCATTGGAGCCAGATGGTTTGCATCCTCTGGAGTGAATGGGTGCCGTCAGAATGAGAGTTCAAACAGCTGATAAAAACATCAAAATAATCCACAAGTAATCCACATCGCTCTGGTCTATCAATTAACATTTTATGAAGCAATAATATGTGTTCATAACAAAAAAAAATCCAATATTAAGGCATTTTTAACTTTAATCCATTGCTTCCAACTAAAACACTATTCTTTTATCCATAACATTGCTTTCTCCAGTGAAAAAGTAATCTTGTCTGAATCAGGAGAGAACTATGCACAGGTCAAGCATAAGTGATAACTGTCCAAAACTGCCATTTAATTTCTGATCATTTAAAGTTAAAATGCCTTAATTATATTTTTTACAAACAAGCTTTAAAAGACATTAATTGATGGACTGAAGTTGTGTAAATTATTGTGATGTTTGGACTCTCATTCTGATGGCACCCATTGGATCCATTGACCCATGAGGATCCATTGGTGACCAAGTGATGTAATGCTGAATTTCTCCAAATCTATTCCCATGAAGAAATAAACTCATCTACATCTTGGATGGCCTTTAAGCAAGTCCACTACTATGTAATAAGATTCTTGCTTTCGTCTTACATATTACCATATTATTGTAGCATTCACATCATGTGTATGTACATTTCCCTAAACATTTGTAACATAAATAGTGTGGCTGTAGTTATGCATTTATTTTCGATATTAGAAAGTTTAAACAGTTTTATGTATTACATATGAGTTGAATTTGCAGTTGAATTTCTGCTATTTGTATTCATATATTTTCTTATTTTTCCTGAAAGATGTGAATCACAAGAAAGCACACACGGTCTGCTGCTATACTGATTTCTTCAGCAAGCATCATCAAATATAGATAAGGCCTTAAAGCAGAAATAATGCAGAATGTAGCAAGAACGTTGTGCTGTTGTGCCTGTCAAATGTAAAAACGTTCATATGCAAGTGGTTGACATTTTTCCATGCATGTGTTCACAGGATTGGATTGACCTGGTCATTGCCGTCTCTCCACCAAAAGAATATGAAGATGAAGTGTACGTATATTTGCATTTCTCTTCATAAAATATGAAATGTGAACATAAACAATGGCAGCTCCAGTGTCCTCCAAATTCAATTTGCTTCATGATTTCATTTGATTTATGTGGTCTGTCTCCATTATTCCCAATGAAAAAAATCAATCATTAGTGTACATGGTTCTCAGTGGTTATCTGCTGTTTGTCTTCAGCCCTAACACAGCATCAGTCAGACCCACTGCAAGAAAAAAGGCTTTCCAAGGCAGTGCCCCTGTATACAGACAGGGCTACGTCCTTCAGATGAGGACCCCCCATCCCCCAACCTGATCGCCACTATCCTAGTGGTAAAAGCCCCCCCCCCCCCCCCCTCAAAAAAAAACCCACTCAAACCATTCTGCAGTGTTCATCATGTACATGTGACAATCTCTTTGTCAATCTGGAAACCCACCCAAATGTTCCAATCAGGGATTTCTTGTGCTAATGATTCAATAATGCAATATACAAAACTCTTGTTCATAATATTACGCAGTCGTTCTGATTGATGTTGTTCAAAGGGACTGTTACATGTCATGACTCATTGATTATTGCTGCTTTGATCGGTTTTGCTACTGCATGTTTCTAGAAATGTCTATAGCACTACTGTATAGATACTGCCATTGGTTCCCCAGAACCGAATTTGAAACTCAAACAATTGCAAACGTATTGACGGATGAATACAGATGCTCATGAAAACAATAGTTGTGTTTGAAAGCACATATTGCTGCGCCACCAGTAATGGTGTGGTGGTTGCAGCGAATATTAAAAAGTCTGTTCGGTCATTTACTCACTCTCAATGTTGCACCAAACCCAAAAAACGTTAGTTCATCTTTAAAACACAGATTTAACATCTAAGAGATTTCTGTCCCCACACTGCCAAAACTATACGGCTTCAAAAGTACATAAGTACATTAAAAGTATTCCATATGATTCAAGCTGTTTAATCTAAGTCTTCTGAAGAGACAGCTCAATTAAAAATGTTTTGATGTGTGTTTTAAAAATGGAATGGAAGTCTTATTGGTTTGGAATGACATTGGGGTGAGTAAGGGTGACAGAATTTTCATTTTTGGGTGAACTATCCCTTCAAGCATTTTTTACATTCTATGAACCAATGGAGTGACATCCTTCTGCCACATTTATATAAAGGTTTCATGCATAGCAACCTTCTAATATAAGTCTGTTTCCTTACTATGTGTGCAATCTTGTTTTCTTCACCCCTCTTGTAGATGTGTGAAACCAGGCCTCTCTTAAATATCTGTCAGACTAATCTGATTTTTATATTTGTCCCTCTTTTTACAGGACATTCTTTTAAAATCCAACATTGCATCAGTGCACGGACCACAGGGGGAATCAATAACCATTCCTTAGTAGTAATTTAGCAAAAAAAAAAAAAAAATTGTATTTGTGTTGTAAATTAAATGCAGTTATTCACATCATTTATAAATCGGGCATCTGTGTTTTAGAAATACATAATACTCTCTTTATGCTATATTGTTGTCATTTGCAAAACAATAAACATGCATTAACAAAAAGTGTTTTTGCTTTGTTTTTAAGCCTTCTAATATGGTTTATCAATTGAGTTCTTTATTGCAAGCCATAAAATTTGATATCCTTAGCTGCTGTCCTGATGGACTCATTTTCACTTGCAGTATCTCCAACATCTGTCAAATGAGTAGTGGGCACTTAGTAACCGTCTTGTTGGATTGCTATCAGTCAAGGGCAGTAATAAGATGCTTTCAGTTCAGTCTCAACCACTTATTACAAAAATATGCATTCAAGTGCAGGGCCAAACTGAACCAATCTATAGCTTCTTATTTCTGGTCATTCACGCTGACAGCACTGTGTAGTGAAAAAAACAACCTGCACTCATTCATTTTCAGTGAGTGATTTCTGGCAACACAAACACTTGAGATGCTATTTAGCCATGTCCCAATAAACACACGAAACGTGCATTCATCCTATACCATTTGAAGCAGTCCAATCAGGTTTCACTGCTAATCACAGCACTGAGCCATCATTGCTGAAAGTGTCCAGTGATATTTTACTTGTGATCGATTCTGGTAAAAATACTGTATTGGTGTTACAATCTTACTGCTGCCTTTGATACTGTTGATCATAATATTCGCCTTTGTCGTTTAGAACATTTGATCGATATCTAGGATTACAAAGTTATGAAAGTCAAAGGTTAATGCAAAGGAAGATATTTTCTTTTAAAGAAATTGCTGTTTAATGACTACAAAAAAAAGAAAGAAAAGTAATAAAAAAGTTGTTTGGGAGTACAACAAGGTTTTTCCTGGGTTTGTGACATCACTAACCCTGATGTTTACATAATTCCTGCCCCTGGAACATGCATATTCCTATAATGATAAGGGGGTGTGATGTTTCCAGTTGACGTACACTAGGCAGTAAGCGAATCACAACACACTGGGCCAGCTAACCAATCTGAACCCAATTGCGTATTTCTGAGGGAGGGACTTCATAGAACCAGGACCTCAACAGACGGTTTTGACAAGAAACGGTGTAGAATAAAGGCAAAATATTTTTTTTTTTTTTTTTTTTTTTAATGAAGCATGAACACGTTATACTACACCCCATAAACACAATCAAGCCTTCGAAAAAAGCTGATCAACCACCCCTTTAAAGACAGGTCCTTTTCTGCAGTATTACATTTTTCCTCGTAGTAAGTTTTTCTCATCCTTAGTGCCTATTATCAATGGAGTACCTCTGGGCTCCATTTTGGGCCTGCTACTTTTTAACCTACTATATATATGTTACCACTTGAAAATATTGTTGATGCAGATTGCGATGCCAGTCCCACAGTCTTTTCATTCTCTTGACGTTGGAAGCAAAACCTTGTTCTGTAGCAGTCAACTCTCAAACGAAGTCATGAAAGGTCAGCAAGTGGGCCATTCCTTGGTCCTGTAGACTCTGACCACCTCTCCTTCCTCTTCAGCGCAACACAGGGCTACTTTATAGTAAAGTGCAGTTATAAGAATTGACAAATCTCGATCTCTCATCACGAATAGTAGCCATAACTGGACTGCTGGTGTCTGGGATGAAATACGTTTAACCACTTGTGGTTCTTTACTGATCAGCATCTGACCACCAGGTGGCACTTGGTCCCGGACGAGCCTCCAAGTTGTTACCCACCTCAAGTCTGGGAAGCCTGAGTGAGGTAAGCTAAATGTAAAACACGTATACACAATTAAAAAAAGAGATGCAGCAAGACAGGAGTACTGGCTGCAGTCTTAGACTATATTTAATTGATACTCAGTGATTTATCTAATTTCAGTGCATTAGCAACATTAACATTTTTTACTTTTGTAGAACAACCATTACTTGTGGGCGGCAGTGGCTCAGTGGTTCATGTAGGTTGGTTCAATCCCCGGCTCCACCTGACCGAGTGTCGAGGTGTCCTTGAGCAAGACACCTAACCCCAGCTGCTCCCAATGAGCTGGATGGTGCCTTGAATGGCTGACACCGCAGTCGGTGTGTGAATGAATGGGTGAATGTGAGGCAAATTGTAAAGCGCTTTGGATGGCAATATGGTCTGTTGAAAGCGCTATATAAATGCAGTCCATTTACCATTTACTTGTTTCTTTGTAAAACAACACATTTCAACAAAAACAGTTACATTACAAAGCCTTTCAAAAATAATTTTATAATAATTTCATGACTCTCGACATTACTTTGTGAAGACAGTGGCATAATATGTTTTTACTCATATTAAAAAAGTAGTCATGGCCATTGTGTACTAAATTTACCATCCATTGAAGATTAAGTAATCACAGCAACAATCTGCATTTCAGGCTTGCCTGTGACATGCGTGACATTAGGCTGCTTCAGGACCGGACACCAGTATGACTGGTGAGGCAGCTGAAAGAAAATAATAGGGAGGAATGGCTGAATTGGTTGGCACATTATCTTGGGGAGTGTGCTGACTTTGTGAATCGCCCTAGCATCAATCTGGTGGTCTGCCAGGAGCCTCCAGAGCCCATCTGCTTCCCCACCAGTCCTTGGCTGCTGTCTATGGCAGGGACATCCTCTGCCAGATGGACCATATCAAGGCCAGCTTCACATCTGTATTTGATACCATCTTAAAGATGGATTCCACTAAACAGGTAATCTGACTCTGTAATAGGCTTATACGTTCTTAAATACTGTCAGATAGACATTGATGTTGATGTCAATAATAACATTCCATCATGAATGCAGCGTTACATTTGTAAATTCTAGATCACAAAGAAGCTGGCTGGCCATGGATTGAGTACAGCACACTGGATGACCTCCATTGACAATGAGTTCGGCCAAACACTGACCAGTGTCCTATCAGTGCAGGGGGGCCTGGAAAGGACAGGATGGTGACTGGTGTCATGGAGCAGTACCACCAGGCAGCCTTTCCAGCTCCAGTGCTGCTGTATATCTGGCACTTCATGAGGAGGCTCGCTGTGAGCTGCACCACTGATGCCCATCCCCTCTACCCCACCTTCATGGGTTGCCTCACCGCCTGCATCTTTAAGTGGGATTCAGGGGACTTCAGGCTACTGCGGCATTATTCAGATTTAAAGGCATGTCCTTTTTTATTTGTATACACTGTTTGTCAAGTGTTTGCAAGCTGCACGGGTCCCCCACTTGACAAGGGTTCTTTACTTCTGAATTGAACACTGGGTTCCACTCAAGAATGAGACTTAAGTTGCCTTTTCTCAATTTATTGTATGTTCCAGTAGGTGAAAAACCTTTAAACCCACACACAAAGCAGTGTAAATATCTACAGCAATGTACATGAGTTAAACCACCACAATTTCACATCGTACATTAACACCGTTTTAATTCTGTAAGCGTTAGCATAACACTATTTCTTTTTACTAATACTATTCTACACCATAGCAAATACGTTTTAAAGAATTAGCTTTTAATCACTGGATTTGCATTTCATTAGAAGGGAATTAAACCATTTTTACCATAATAAATATTCCAACAAGTGAATTGATTACACATTTCTAGACAGTGAATTTCAGACAGACCATTAATTTTAGCAAATTGAATATGTGAATAATTTCCTGACAATATACTTTAAAATAACTGTTCACTGCTAGGCATTTGGGCTCAACAATTCAAACACTAACCTAATCACAGATACCAAAATAACAATAATAAATACCTAAGTCCATAACATGCACATCCACACAAAGCCACCACACGCAAATGTAAACATTTAGATTTACCGGCAGTCTCTTCAGAATCAACGATCCCGTGCAGTTTAAAATCAAATCTTTGACCCAACGTTCCCACTGCGTCCACGCTGCTCACAGTGTACACAATGAAAAGAGCAGCGCGAGCACCATTTCAAACCCAAGGTGCACGTCACGCTGATTGAAACAAACTTCACCTGCCGTTCATTTCCGTGTAACGAGAGGCGTGGCAACGGGCGGATTGCCGCAACACTGTTTTTTTCTTCTTCTTCTAGGAAACTGTACCAATACAATGAATTTCCAACTCTACCTCCTGGAAGGTCTGAAAGAGTGGAATCAGGATCGGGGGACTGTGGCAGTGACCAGCAAGCCAGCATCAGTTCTTGCCTATGCTGGGGATATGGCCCACTGTGTTAACACCAACAGCCTGAAATTTGTTTTTGTTAAAAAATGTCAAAATATTGTATTGTAAAATAGTATTGTGAATGGCATCACATCATCACTTTTATTCCCATTACAAATATAACATTTGTACTGCTTCCTCCATCCAGCCTGCCGCCTTCTCCGTCCCCTGGCTGCTGCCTCCTCCATCCAGCCTGCTGGATTCTTCTCCCAGCCTGCCACCTTCTCCACACTGGCTGGTGCCACCTCCATCCATCCTACCACCACCTTCACCATGGTTGCTGACTTGTTGCAGCCAGGTGCCTCAGCATGTCCTGATGAGTCTACAGTATGTAAAAAACTTATTATATGAGTCTTCGCTGTCCTCATCTCTTTTTTTCAAAAGAGGCAGATCCTTTCAGCCCCAATGGTCTTTTCACTGGCAGGTGAGAAACCGCAAGTCTTCCCTGTTTCACCCCCAGGTGCTCAACTGGTGATGCTGATGCCAGTATCCTCACAGGGGCCTGGCCTGTTTGCTGCTCCACAGGCTCTCGGGATCAGCTTCTCCACTGCCCCTCCTACTGCTCCAGTTCAAAAACTGACTCGCAAAGTTCTCCACAAAACATGCAAGAAATGTGGGCAGTTCATGGCAGCATAGACTGGGCACAGCCAATAAAAGGGTTGCCCCTCTGTAGGGGCAGTCCCAAAGTAGCAGTGGTTGGAAGATATAAAAAGACTTCTCTCTTCATGGACTAGTGCCCCTCCTCCTGTGGCCCACCCACAGAGCCATTGACATTGGCGAGTTTTATTTATGTGTAATGTTCTGTTTGTTTTCTGTTTTGTTGCACTTGAAAATAATGATTAAAAGAATTTAAGAAAGTGAATGAATCCAGGACTGAATTAATAGTATTGAAAATAAAAGTTTTGTAATCATTAAATTATTCTTTCTCCCTTATTATTATTATTATTATTATTATTATTATTATTATTTTGTTTGTTTTTCACTGTTATTGTATAATTCAAGCATAATTTCAAAAATAAACAGATTGAATAGGTTTTTCTATAGTTTTTAGAAAATAGGGGGAGCAGAGTTGTACTTTGAAAAACTAAAAAAACAAACATTAATAAATACAAAAAATATCTGGAATTAGAAATATATCCTTTCGAAACATGTTATGTAAAAAAGCTTTCAAAAATATACAGAGTGATTAGTTTTTTACTATAGTTTTAAAAAAATAACTGGAGCAGAAATATATTTTTTAAAAACTAAAAGTGCATAAACTCAGAACTGTAAATAAAATATCTAGAATCAGTAACATTCATTAATACAACAATAATTTATATTATAATTGTCACAAGATAAATAATTTCAGTAGTGTGTAAACGCACAGTACAATATAAAAAATGTTTCTGTGAAGAAGTATTATAAACATATACTTTCAAAAAGCAATCGGAGGACAAAGTCTTCAAAGATTCCTTTCTTCTCTTTTCCTTTCCTTTACCCTTTTTTTCTATTTTTCCTCTTTCCATGTCCACTCCTTTCTTCCCCCATCATGACAGACATTTTCCCCAGCCTCTTCAGTTCACACTCCTCAATGGAGTGTTCATCAGCAAAAGTCTCATATTTGAGAGTCTCCAGCATTACACTAACTGATTCACAGAACCTCTTAAGCTGAATCAGAATTTATTGGATTCGTGTAAGGCAGGTTTGGACATTGTTCATATGGACAGGTTCAGGTATTGAACCTTTAGAAACAATATAAAGCAGACATTAATTATGATAGGTGTGTAATCCTGGGAATTCATCATGCACAACTGGAGATCTTTCAAGTGAAAGCATCTCACCCTTTTCTATTTTCATGTCTGCTTCATGCTTACTTTAGCTGCATATCAGTCAACCTGACTTGGATGTTCCACTCCTTGTTTCTCAGGTTTGACTTCTCATTGGAGAGACGAGACAACTCACTGGATATAGCCTGGGTTTCGCATCCACAGCTGGGCCAGTTTTAGCATCATGAATGGATTTGATTAATGGTCCAACAAATGGTATCAGGATAGCCGTGATGCACAGACGATTGTTTTTGTAAGAAGACTCTCTGATATGACTCTTCAGCTCATTGTTTTTCTGTGCAATCATTCCTTCCATTTTTCCAATTTCCTGGTTGTTTTTCCACAATTCCTGGTCGAGATCAATCACTGCCTACTCCTCTTTTCTTCTGTCTCAGCCTTTTCATTAATCGCATCACTGGTGCATGAAGCCACATTGTGGTTGTGTTTCTCATATCTGATTATGACAGATTTCAGATTAGTCATCAGCTAAAACATAGCTAATGTTCTTGATAATGCACATGGTGATGTTCAGTTTATTAAGTGTTGACATACATCCAGTGGCCATATTAAAATGTTCCAAAATGGTAATTTTATCAAATCTTTGATAAAGTTTAAAGTATTAGCAACATCTTGAGACATTTTCCAACATTTTTACCTTTCTACCATCTGTTCCACTTTGTCAATGTTTTCAGTGATTCATGCTTAATGGCCAAAGTGATTTAATTCTTTTCATCAGCAGCCTTCAGTGCAGAACGTTCCAGGTTATGCATATAACCATGGTTCCCTGCAGGGAACGAGATGCTGCATCCAAAAAAAATGCTGTGGGAACACCCCCTAGTGTGACCACGCTCTGAATCACATGTGTAATCAGTCCAAAGGAAGGGCAAGACATCACGGGCGGGTGATGTCATTGACCAGGAAGCTTAAAAGCACATGTGGTGGAGCCGGCAGCTGGCAGCGATGCAGGAAGTGTGCCTTCGAGATGCAGTGTCTCGGTCCCTTCGAGAAGAGCCCGGAGTGGCTCACATATCAAAGCCATAAAACCTCAAAAAAACGCTAGTGGCATGGAACATCCTGTAGAGTTGCAGATGTCCTCCATAGACACACCTGCCAGAAAGGCCTTAGAGGCCCCCATTCTTCTCGTAGAATGAGCCTTGACTCCAATCGGCAAGGGGAGATCAGAGGGTTCGTATGTAATGGTAATGGCATCAACTATCCACCGACTGAGGGTCTGCTTTGTAGTGGGAAGACCCCTCTTGAGGGGACCATAGCACACGAGCGGTTGGTCCGCCCTTCTCCACAAGGCAGCTCTGAGGAGAGCTAAACTAAAAGTGCATAAACTCACAACTGTAAATAAAATATCTAGAATCAGTAACATTCATTAATAAAACAATAATTTATATTATAAGTCTGCTTCTCGGCGGGCCAATCAATGTTTAATTTGGTGAGTCATAACCTAGAAAAGCTCCTCATATTGGGGCGCATGAGGCGCATCCTCAAGCCTTCTGTCCGGGGGGAAGAAACCGCAGCGCAGGCTTCCAATCCCACGGAGGGGGCACCAGATCTAGTGGGTGAGAAAGAAGATGGGGATTCGCTCGTCTACACACATTCCGCCAGTTCCACTTGTGAACCCCTACACTTGTGAGTGCAGCTCCCTCAAAAGCCGACTCCGCATGCTTTGGCCCCAAGCAGACCACGCACAGACTGTGTGTATCCCCATTCAGTTTTCTAAAGCCGGGCAAACACTGTGCGATTTCAGCAAAGTTTTTGTTAAATACCAACTCTCACTGTATGAGTAAATCTCATGCGATGTCAAGCCAAAGCTCAGGATTTATGCTTTCACACTCATGTATATGGTCCAATCAACAAGCTGCATGTTGACACTATACAGGCCAAATAAACATGTAGGAGCCTCCTGTCAGGGCCATGAAGAAGGACAACTCAAATGCAGAGGATACATGCAACAGTTTATTGGGTACAATAATGAAAAATTCCAAAAATAATCCAACGTAAAAAAAAACACTCAAGAGCTGTCCGTACAGACACCTGCAGACACAGGCTGTGGAGACCACCTCCGGTGCAAAGCCAACCGCAAGAACTCCTCGTCTATGCGTCCTGAGCACAGCAGCAAAAAGGTGAGGAAACGGACACACAGCACAAGCACAAGTAAGCACAATCACAATGACAACAAGAAATCTACTGAGGGACAGACACAGCAGGGAATATATGGATGGGAACAAGTGACAGGTGAGGGCAATCAGCTCGTGATCTGCACACAGCAGTGCCAGAGTATCAGTGCTGATTGCCCAGATCACGAGCTGCAGAAAATGACAGGACACAGACAATAGGGAAGCCAATGAAGCACCGTGACAGCCCCCCCCCCCCCCACCTCCCCCTCGGGGACACCTCCTGGCGTCCCCGGAGGACTCACCCTGACGCCGATGGAATTGGTCAATGAGAACGGGATCCAGAATGTCACGAGCCGGAATCCAGCATCTCTCCTCCGGACCATAGCCCTCCCAGTCTACCAGGTATTAATGACCTCTACCCCTCCGTCTCACATCAAGGAGACGCCATACCGTATAAGCCGAAGACCCCTCAATGAGTCTAGGAGGCGGAGGGACAGGGGGCTGGGGCTGAAGGGGGAAGCGAATGATGGGCTTTATCTTAGGGACATGAAACACCGGGTGGATATTCTTAAACTGGGGGGTTAAATTGAGTCGAACCGACACCGGACTGAGAACCTTAGAGATGGAAAATGGTCCAATAAGTTTGGGTCCCAGTTCAGCACGGTGACGATCCACCGACCCCTTGTTCCTGTCACCAGTCCGAGTGAGGGCTTCTCTGGTGATCCTCCATGTATGGAGGCATCTCTGAATAAACGAGTGCGCGGATGGAACAACGGCATCAGATTCTTGAGAGGGGAATAAGGGTGGCTGGTAGCCTAAACAGCACTGGAAGGGAGACAAACCCGTAGACGAGACCAGGAGGGACTTATGTGCATACTCCACCATAGTTAATCTGGAACTCCAAGATGACGGTTCTGGGAAGCCACACAACGCATGACTCTCTCCAGATCCTGGTTAGAGCTTAGATCGGGCCCAACAAATCAAGCCCGACCCTACCCGAGCACGTTGTGTTCGAGCCCGGCCCGGCCCGACACGTTCACTGTAATTATGAGCCCGAGCCCGATTTAAACCCGACCATTTTTAATATGTGGGATGTTATAACCAGGGGCGGCGCCAGAGTATTTTTTTTTTTATTAATTTTTTTTTTACCGCAGATGCTGCTGTGCTAGATCATTTAGGCTACGGCGGAGCTGCACAGTTATATATATATGTGTGCCGCATTTAATGCACGAGACAAAGCCAACACATATGTTGTCACTCCCCACGACTAGTTTAAAATGTTTCCATACCTCCGATTTTCCTCCAAACTTGCTCAAAGTTAATTCTCCTGTTTAACTTTTTTTCTTTGCTTCTTCAAGCTCCATGTTGCACTTATTCTACTGAATAGTACAGCACGCACAGCAGGTGTGATGCATCACGCATGCGAGACTGCGAGTGGATGAGACGCTGCGCATGACACGTGACGTGCTTTATCAAGGGCCCGACCCGACCCGAGCTAGTGCGAGTGACCCCACTGTAGGACATAAGTTTGGACCGATTCTGGCATGAACAACAGGCTCTCAGGGCAACCTGCGGGAACTGTGACGTTGCGCAGAGCTGAGTGGACTATGTACTCCATCCTCCAGGTGACCATCGCTACCAACAGATCGGGGGGCAGAATGGTCACCGGAAGAATGGATCTTGGTTCAGCCTCAAAGATCTGCGAAAGTGTGTCAGGCTTACCATTCTTGGACCCCAGACGGTAGGAGACGTTAAAATTGAACCGACCAAAGAATAGTGCCCAGCAAGCCTGTCAGGAATTCAGTCGTTTAGCTGTGCGGATGTTTTCTATGTTCTTATGATCAGGCCAATCAGCAACTGCTTTTACCTTGGCAGGATCCATTCGGATTCCTTCAGGTGAAAGAATAAATCCCAGGAACAGAACCGAGGGAGAGGGGGGGTATTCAAATCCAATGAACTGCGAACGGGTGCGAATGCCAGAAGGGAGCGCATGATTCAGTGAACTGCGAACTGCGATTCAGTGAATTGCGAACAGGTGTGCGTGCTTGACAGATGCGTAAAGCCTGTCATTTTGTGACGACTGTTTTGTACACTATAATGGTTTATAAAACTAATAACTGACATAGTGGTAAGATTTTTAAACAGTTTTGTTTTAAATCAATATCTTTTATCGCCATAAATATGTAGTGAAATGTTGTGTAATAAGTGGTGTGACTGCATTGTATCCACTTCAAGTCGAGGTCCTGATCACTCTGTCAGGGGTTATTGTGCGATAGCAACCGGCCAGATGTACATTATCCCTTACTTAAGGAATTTCTAAAAAGCTGCTTCTAAAAGCTAATTCTCTTATCCTTGTTCAGCTTGTTTAAAGTCATTACAACTCTCTAACAATAAAAGTTGCTGAACTGATGGATAATTTTTTTTTATAACAAACATATTTGTACTAATTTTCAAAAGCAAAATAAAATTGATAATATTAATTGGAAGATTGCTTGATTAATACCCTTTAAATATTGTATTAAGAATAATAAAACAAAAGAAGTACATAAAAAAAAAAATTGCATACCACTTACCCGGTTAAATCATTAAAGGGATAGTTCACCCAAAAATGAAAATGTGTTGTTTATATCCTTACCCCCAGGGCATCCAAGATGTAGGTGACTTTGTTTCTTCAGTAGAACACAAACAAAGCTTTTTAACTCAGACCGTTGCAGTCTGTCAGTCATATAATGGAAGTGAATGGGAATCACGGATTTGAGATTAAAATAAAAAAAACAGACAAAACCAAATTAAACACGGCGGCTTGTGATGATACATCGATGTGTAAAGACATAAAACGATTGTTCTGTGCAAGAAACTGTACAGTATTTATATTGTTTTAACCTCTGAGTCATTGCAATGTCTGAACTGTCCTGAGCGTGTTCTCGTCGGGGGATCACACACACTTATAAGTACATTACCTCCACCTATTGCTCAAATGGGCCATTCACACTCCTAATTGAGATTGTAGATAGAGTGACCATAATGCCTTTGGTAAATGCACTTATGCTCAATAGGAATTGTACACATCATGACTCGTGAGTTGCTGCTGCTTTCATCTGTCCTTTTGCTACTGCATGTTGCTATAAATGTCTGTATGTATTGTGTGTGGAATTATGAAAATATATGGCTATTAGTTCTCTAGGAGCAACATTGAATCTATGAGACAAAAACATATAAAACGTTTGGACGGTTGTATGAAGATGCTTACGGAAGCAATATTTGTGCGTGCATGTTCTTGCACTACCAGTAATGGCCTCCTGGGAGCAGCATTTACATTTAGTCATTTAGCAGACGCTTTTATCCAATGCAGCAGATAGTAATTGTGCCTTTTAAGCATTTTTTTTTACCATGTCTTTTTGCACATTCTGTGAACCAATGCAGTGACATAATTGTCTTTCATGTCTATTTATAGATTTCATATATTACAACCTTCTTAATTTAAGTTTTTGGTGTTCATTTCCTTTCCCTTATTAAATGTGCAATCTTTTTGTCTTCCTCCTTTGGGTTGATGTGAGATATAACAATCCTCAGGATATTTATCAGGCTAATCTTATTTCCATATTTCTGTCACTTTTATTACATTTATTTTTAGAAGAGACATTTCTTAGTAGCAATTTCAGGTTAACTGGTGTGCATCAATTATAAAGCAAATGCAATTATTCTCATGACTATAAATCAAGCATCTGTGATATACAAATACATCATTTACTTTTTAGGCCACAATTTTGTTGTTGTTTGCAAAGCAACGCACATGCATTAACAATATGCTGTTTTGTTTTATGTTTGTTTGAATCCTGATATAACATCAACTGAGCTCTTTGTTTTGAGCCCTACGGAGGCGGTATGTTGTGCTGTGATGACGATATCCTCTGCCGACGGTCTGATTGGCTAGTTTTCACTGGCAATATCTTCAGCACCTGTCTTGAATTTGTCCCACATATACGCTTAGCGAATGATTAGTGGGTCGTTTTCGTGTAGGAAGGCAGTATTTTAGGTCCTTTAAATCCCAACCTCGACATATGTATTTCAACCAAAGTGATTACGTTTATTGGAAACTGCATTATAATCTCACGCTCTCGTATATCATTAAACGCAGTTGGACGCTAAAATGAATTTCGGTCATATCGGTTATGGTATTCTTTTATTGTGTGATTGATTGGCCGTAGTCGCGTTGTTCTGTTGCATCAGTGATTGATCGCTCATGTCGCGCGTGTGTAGCTACGTGACAACTGGATGAACTGGATTCCTTGACCAACTTTCAGATTGATGTTTGGGAATTTGAAACTGTCGGATTCTGTAGCGCCTCTTTTCAGCACCTTGGTTAGCTCCTCTGAGGATAAACTCAAAAGCACAGAAGTCAGTTGTTTTATCAGTAACATATTCCCGTGTGTGTTAGGCGCATATTTTGAACGGCGAGGTCTCTGGACTGGATTGAAAAACATCTTATGAAATAACAGTTTTGGGAACAACTGGAATTTCAGGATGATTATCACGCGCTACAGACTGGTATGATAATTTATTTTTGATTAATAGTAAAGTTGCTTTCATTAGACATTTTTATGACTGTAGAGTTTTACGTGATAGCTAGGCTACTACAAGCCTTCAAACATGAAGTGATGTATTTCATTCTGTATATTTATGCTGTTTTATGCTTTTCGAATCTATTTTCAAGTGTGGAAGTTGTTGGGAAGATAATATGCCCCCCCCCCCCCCCATATAACACTAGCAGCTACATCAAAAGAAGGGTTGTGACGAGATGCGATACAATTCAGCAGCTGCCAGGGAACCGAGCTGCTGCGCATGCGCGGTTGTTGTGGATCGAATCCTCCGCTTCAATGGGGCGAAGCCCGAAAGATAAAAGAAATCGATATACTACTCCTAGCTTCTCACAAAAACAATTTCTGTTTTGTTGTGCTAGCCTATGGTGTGTGTGGGGGGGGGGGGGGAGCTCTACAAATATATTATTATTATTATTATTATTTTTGCAAATGCACAAGGATGTCTCATCTGTACCAATGTCTGTTAATGTGATTGGCCTCAGTCTTTTATATTCAGGTTACAGTATTATTTAGACTCTAGATTATTATTATTATTATTTTTATTTAATGACGTTTTTAAGTAAAATAAATAATTGCATAAATTTATGCAATTTATGTGATTATTTATTTCTCTCTGTGTGTATTAACTGTCTTTTTTATATCTAGTAACATAATGTACAGTGTTGAACAGTTAAAGGGAGAATCTCTATAACCTTGAAATATCTTCAATCTAGGTGATTATTAAAGGACACTTGTCAGGAACTAAAATACATGTAGAATTCATTACATATTGACTGAAATAATATACCTCTAGGTCCTCTTTTGATTTGACATGCCGTGTAGTGCAGATTAAAGGGTCATGCTACTCATTTAATCATCGAGAAATGCTTTTTGAGGGGAATTGAATTACAGTATGATGCTCTGCTGCATCTGCTGCTCCTAGATGATTCAATCTGGTTGCAGATGCTTTTCTTATTCATTCTCTTAATGGACTTTGATGTGTTTCTGTGAACATGTTTCTTTTGGGAGGCAGGAGAGTGAATTCACACTTAGCCTTTCTGAAATTGCAAATTAATAACACACCACACCTGTCGGTAGCTTCCATAACACCTTTAAGTAAAAATGGTTATCAGAGTATTTCTAGGCAGTTGTTGTAGTTTTGGACTGAATAAGGATGGATCACAGTCCATATACACTCTAGATCTAGTATCAGAACGGGTCAGATAAACTGACTAGACACAGAAAGGTGTAATTTTTCAAACTGCACACTTGTGTTGACACAGAAATTCTGACATAGCCTTTTTTAATTAGTCTCCACTTAAAACAGCCCATGTGCGTGTATTGCACTAGTGATTTTTTTTTTTGCTTTCCTGATTTTTTTTTCACCAGTCTTTCTTTAATCTGTTTAGTTTTGTTTGTTTTCATTTGTCTTTTTTATTACTTTTGTTTGTTTTCTTTCTTTTTTGTTTTCTTTTCATTTGTTTTGTATGTTTTTTTTTTTGTTTCTTTTTCTTCTTTCTTGGTTTCATTTTCTTTTTTATTTGCTTTGTATTGTTTTTATTTTGTTTTCTTCTGGGTTTTTTTCTGTGTTTTCCTCTGTTTTTTTATTTGTTTTAATTTTTCAGTTTGTTTTTGCTACTTCAATTGTTTTATTCTTCTATTTTGTTTTCTGGTTTCTTATTTATGTGTTATGTAGGGGTGCACGATATATATCGGCCGATGCACATCTTAATGCGCATCTAGTCAGTAAAGCTGAGTTCAGACTGCATGATTTTAGCCCCGATTTTGGCTCGCCGACAGGTTTTGAGAATTCGCCGATAAATGCCTGAAATCACAGGCAAATCGGTGCTCGTTCACACGAGTGACAATCATGCAGTGTGAATGAGCAAAGACGTGATCTGAGAGATTCAAAATCCTACTGTGTGAAAGTGTTCTGACTGAAAACTACATTGAGGTTAGCCAATGAGAGAGCAAGATACAGAGCAGCGGGGAGTTCGGGAGGAGTTATAGACCACAACATCAGCAAGCATGGCATCTTTTTTTGCTGCAAATCAGCGCACAGGCAATTCGTATTGAAAGCTTCTTGCGGGCTACCATTTTTATAATAATCCCAGTCTCACTAGAGAACTCCAGTCTTGCACGCGTGATATCGTGTTGTTTCCTTGTCACATCTCGTGTGTGTTTGGTTGTGAAACATAGTTTGCGGTGCCAGACAGAGTTGTCTAAAGTCATGCAGCGTGAAACCTTCTGTCGCAGATCCATCGTGCAGTGTGAACCATAGACTGTATAAAAACAGGGTGTGAACACAGCAGCGACTGAATGCTGGCCAAGATAGTCATGCAGTGTGAAAAGAACAGTGACCTGACTACTGTGAAAATCATGCAGTCTGAACTCTGCTTTACTGATCAGATGCGCATTAATCATCGGCCGATATATCATGCACCCCTAGTGTTATGTTTTTTTCATGTTGGTTTGTATTTATTTATTACTGTTTTTGTTTTGTTTTGTTTCATGAATATCAGCATCAGCTGAACAAGTCTAGATTCCAAACTGTAGTAAATTTCAAAATCTACTGACAGATAACAGATAATAACATTTATGCTCCAAATTTTAATTCTGAGTAAATATTGTGTTATATGGATCTCATTTATTGTCCCTAAATTGTGTTATATATTGACACCTTATCAGCCATGTTTTCTAGGAATCAGCATCAGCCAGTGAGCAACCCATATTAGTAAACTACTATTTCCGTGTGACCTCGTCACAAAACCTTTCGTCCTTCAGCCTTCTCAAACTGTAAGTTTCCTGACAGTCCAACCAGATCAGTCTTTGTTTACTGTGAGTTAGTATACCGCTCATGAGTATGTCTGATGTCTCATGCCAGGCGTGTACCACACTGTGACGTGCGTGCTGGTTTTTCAATACCACCCGCAACGCAATTCTCTCCTCTCCTGCTATCCCCCGCTCCCTCCCTCTTCTCACTCTCTGTCTTCCATCATACTGTCTCTCTCTACCTCCTTCTCTCTCCCCTCATCACACTCTCATGCACACACTCCGCCATACAGCTATCTTCCCACAAGGTCAACTCTGAGTTCTTGATCACAGCAGCACAGGCAGGTCGTATTGCGTGTGTTTGCACTCAAACAAAGAAGCTTTTTGTTTTTTGATGGCATTAAGCTGCGATGGTTTTTAAAAGCATGCCCATGAGCTGTAGCTTTGCCGGTGGAATCCAGTGCAGGCGCCCCCGTGTTGGAAAGATGATGTTCGGATGTGCTCATCCCATGCAGAAGCAGATCTGCTATTGTGCTCTACCTGTGCAGTGATTCACTTCAGCTGATATCCTGCACCTACAGCAAGGATGTAACAGCTCCTCTGTGGACAGATTATGCTATGAGAGGATCTCCTTTAGATTTTTACCCCTTTCTTGTCCTCTTTTTCTTCCTGTTTTGGTCTTTCTTCTGCCGGATCACCTCAGAGACCCGATACCACAATGTCCTTGGCATTCTGTGGCAATGACAACAACTCGGCTGCGTACAACGTGGACGCCGGTGTCCTCAACAACGGCTGCTTCCTGGATGCCCTCACGGTGGTGCCGCACGTGTTCCTGCTCTTCATCACTTTTCCTATCCTCTTCATCGGTGAGTGTCAAAGACAGGTGAGAACTAGTGCACGCTTGTGTCATAATACTAGGTGCTGGAGTAACTGAACACTCTTTGACTTTACTATATACTGTAAGTTTAAATAAGATAGATAGACTGAGGGTGGAAAGACATTGATAGATTAGTCTCGCGTAGCCAGAACTTCAGACTGGAATCCATGGCAGTTTTCTTTGGCCAAGGCCCTTCCATGACCCAGCCGGCATTTCAACGTTGATTGAAGGTTGAAAGAACGTTGGTACCATGGTTGAATCAACGTTGAATTACCTTTCGATTTTGCAAATTGGATCAACGTTGATATTGTAACGTTGATTCACTGTTGTATCAACGTTGTTTCAGCGTTAAAACAACAACTGACCTTATTTCAAACATATTTCAACGTTGAAGGTTGGTCATTTGCCGGCTGGGGAGGCTGTTTGACCGAAATGTCAAACAACCAATCACAGTTCGTTTCGTTCATCGTTATGTTCCGATGCGTGAAAATGTCGCTATCTGAGATATTTTAAAGATTATATGCCGCGAACTTTAAATATTTCACATACTTTTGAAAATCCAGTGTGGACAGATTTTTGACAAAACGTTTTCCATCCTGCTATATTGAAATGAATATTGACATTTTAAATAAATGTGACCCTGTGTTTTAAGTTGCTGGGGTATATTTGTAGCAATAGCCAAAAAAATGCTACAAATCATTAAGATACTGAGTAAAGATCATGTTCAATGAAGATATTTAGTAAATTTCCTACTGTAAATATATCAAAGCTTATTTTTTTATTAGTAATATGCATTGCTAAGAATTTCATTTGGACATCTTTAAAGGCGATTTTCTCAATATTTAGATTTTTGTACACCCTCAGATTTCAGGTTTTCAAATAGTTGTATCTCGGCCAGATATTGTCCGATCCTAATAAACCGTACATCAATATAAAGCTTATTTATTCAACTTTCAGATGATGTATACATCTCAATTTAGAAAAATTTACACTTAAGACCAGGGTCACAAATATCTTGGAAAAAAAATCCAAGTCACAGTTTTTACAAAAAATATTAAACAAAATCCATCTTATTCCCAATTTCCATGTCAAATGGACATTTATCCATTATATTCCACACAAAAAAATGCCTAAATTGGTTTTAATATGCAATGCATGTTGTTTGTTTTGAATTAGTATCCTCATATCCCCAGTATCGAGACAGGGCTGCCACAGGTCAGAGTAATGGGCATGGCAAAAGTTGAATGCTGCAACAGAAACTAACCCCTAACCCTAACCAATTAGAAAGACATTTATCCACACGCCTACCTTTCATAATGCCCAATCTACAGTTATCACTACTAGCTTATATCCATTTTTTTTTTCTTTTTTGGGATATCAAGGTCAAAATGTGTCCCAGGGTTATTGCAACAACCTTTAAAGGACATTGATTTTGAAACACTTTTCCCATTGAAACATGTTATTTTTGTCAATACAGTAAGTAATACAATTGAAAGCTCCCGCCAAATGTGTATATGTGATGTTTTTTATTAGGGATAATGATATATGGACAAACTATTTGTTCCTCAATATTGTACATCACTTGTTGTCAGAGAGAAATACTGTATGTTGGTGTAAGCTCTGTACTCAATGGTTTTCAATCATTGTGTAGGTTGGGGGAGTCAGAGCTCCAAGGTGCACATCCATCACAGCACTTGGCTGCACTTCCCCGGACACAACCTCCGCTGGATCCTCACCTTCATCCTGCTCTTCATCATCGTCTGTGAAATAGCCGAGGGCATCGTGTCCGACGGGTGAGATTTATGCATCGATTTATCTGTCTGTCTGTGTGAATCTGTTTGTTCTTATTTGGAACTGGAAATGTCGATCCATGTCTAATATTGTTTCTCTCTCTTTCTCTTTCTCAGATTTAATCAGTCGGTACACCTGCACCTCTATATGCCATCATGTTTGGCCTTCATGGCTGCCATCACATCAATCGTCTACTACCACAACATAGAGACCTCCAACTTCCCCAAACTACTCATAAGTGCGTGTCAGCCTTATAGTGTTTTTCGCTTATTAAGGACTGAGTTTTCTGTTATTTGTATGTGCTATGCATATGCAATTCATAATGCAAATCCCTTTTTAAAGAGCGATGGAAAGCAGCATTACCTGTAATAGGACAATTCCAGAAATTTTAATAAGTCTGCCTCTTGTGAAAGAATAATTGAATTGCTCCAGCTACATTCACACAGATCCCGTATTTCTAAAAAAACGATTGTATCGCAGTGCTACAGATTTTAATGGCCCTTAATGGTGCAATGCTATTTTCCAACTATAGTCTCATTTCCAGAATAAAATTGTTTGTTGCAATGAATTCAAATCATCTGAACATGGTCTAGACTAGAGATTGAAGTCGCCGTTTCCTCGGCTGCAATATTTTTCGAGGACGGCAGGCTTTTTTAAAGATACTCTAACCATATTTCTCTTCTGCCATTTCAAAGGTTCACCTTCTGTGCAAAACCAGCAGAGACTGATGCCTTCAGTTTGAGTGTGTGGAGAGGATGTGATGTTATATATCATTGTATTTATGTTTCTTTCACAGCTTTGCTCATTTACTGGGTCCTGGCATTTGTCTCTAAAACAATCAAGTTTGTCAAGTACACGGAGCACGGCATCGGGCTGAGACAGCTGCGCTTCGGGATCACAGGCTTACTGACGCTGCTGTACGGTCTGCTGTTGGCCGTGGAGATCAATGTCATCCTGACGAGGGTAAATGATTGTGTGTCTGTGATTTTGTATTCCTGACCACTGGTTTCTCCATTTTGATTTCTCTTATTCTTTGGCCTCTGGCTGTAATATTCTTGCGACAGTATATACTGCCGTCTCAGATTATACAAAAGTCTGATCACGTTTGCTAACAGACTGAAGGGAATTCAGGTTTTATCTGTCGGGAATACAGAGTATTTTCTCTCCCTCATCGTTCCATATCCTTATGACTTTTTTTCCTCTGTGAAACAAAAATAGGAGATATTTAGTAGAGTGTCCAAGCTGCTCTATTCCATGCGATGAAGTCAAATGTATGCGGTTAAAAATATGTATATATTTTCAGTTTTCAGTATAGTATGAATAATAATAATAATATCATGTTATTAATAATATAGAACAATTATTGTAATGTTAATATTTTCAAGTAGTGCATTTTGTCCATGTCAATGTCAATGTCACCTTTATTTATATAGCGATTTAAACAAAATACATTGCGTCAAAGCAACTGAACAACATTCATTAGGAAAACAGTGTCAATAATGCAAAAATGATAGTTAAAGGCAGTTCATCATTGGATTCAGTTATGTCATCTCTGTTCAGTTAAATAGTGTCTGTGCATTTATTTGCAATCAAGTCAACGATATCGCTGTAGATGAAGTGTCCCCAACTAAGCAAGCCAGAGGCGACAGCGGCAAGGAACCGAAACTCCATCGGTGACAGAATGGAGAAAAAAACCTTGGGAGAAACCAGGCTCAGTTGGGGGGCCAGTTCTCCTCTGACCAGACGAAACCAGTAGTTCAATTCCAGACTGCAGCAAAGTCAGATTGTGCAGAAGAATCATCTGTTTCCTGTGGTCTTGTCCTGGTGCTCCTCTGAGACAAGGTCTTTACAGGGGATCTGTATCTGGGGCTCTAGTTGTCCTGGTCTCCGCTGTCTTTCAGGGATGTAGAGGTCCTTTCTAGGTGCTGATCCACCATCTGGTTTGGATACGTACTGGATCCGGGTGACTGCAGTGACCCTCTGATCTGGACACAGACTGGATCTGGTGGCCACGGTGACCTCGGAATGAGAGAGAAACAGACAAATATTAGCGTAGATGCCATTCTTCTAATGATGTAGCAAGTACATAGGTTGTTATGGGAAGTGTTTCCGGTTCCAGTTTACCTAATTAATGCAGCCTAAAAATCCTTTAACGGGTTTGGATATTAAAAGCATATTAGTATGTTATGTGTAAGCCAGGTTAAAGAGATGGGTCTTTAATCTAGATTTAAACTGCAAGAGTGTGTCTGCCTTCCGAACAATGTTAGGTAGGTTATTCCAGAGTTTAGGCGCCAAATATGAAAAGGATCTGCCGCCCGCAGTTGATTTTGATATTCTAGGTATTATCAAATTGCCTGAGTTTTGAGAACGTAGCGGACGTAGAGGATTATAATGTAAAAGGAGCTCATTCAAATACTGAGGTGCTAAACCATTCAGGGCTTTATAAGTAATAAGCAATATTTTAAAATCTATGCGATGCTTGATAGGGAGCCAGTGCAGTGTTGACAGGACCGGGCTAATATGGTCATACTTCCTGGTTCTAGTAAGAACTCTTGCTGCTGCATTTTGGACTAGCTGTAGTTTGTTTACTAAGCGTGCAGAACAACCACCCAATAAAGCATTACAATAATCTAACCTTGAGGTCATAAATGCATGGATTAACATTTCTGCATTTGACATTGAGAGCATAGGCCGTAATTTAGATATATTTTTGAGATGGAAAAATGCAGTTTTACAAATGCTAGAAACGTGGCTTTCTAAGGAAAGATTGCGATCAAATAGCACACCTAGGTTCCTAACTGATGACGAAGAATTGACAGAGCAACCATCAAGTCTTAGACAGTGTTCTAGGTTATTACAAGCAGAGTTTTTAGGTCCTATAATTAACACCTCTGTTTTTTCAGAATTTAGCAGTAAGAAATTACTCGTCATCCAGTTTTTTATATCGACTATGCAATCCATTAGTTTTTCAAATTGGTGTGTTTCACCGGGCTGCAAAGAAATATAGAGCGGAGTATCGTCAGCATAACAGTGAAAGCTAACACCATGTTTCCTGATGATATCTCCCAAGGGTAACATATAAAGCGTGAAGAGTAGCGGCCCTAGTACTGAGCCTTGAGGTACTCCATACTGCACTTGTGATCGATAGGATACATCTTCATTCACTGCTACGAACTGATGGCGGTCATATAAGTACGATTTAAACCATGCTAATGCACTTCCACTGATGCCAACAAAGTATTCAAGTCTATGCAAAAGAATGTTGTGGTCAATTGTGTCAAACGCAGCACTAAGATCCAATAAAACTAATAGAGAGATACACCCACGATCAGATGATAAGAGCAGATCATTTGTAACTCTAAGGAGAGCAGTCTCAGTACTATGATACGGTCTAAATCCTGACTGGAAATCCTCACATATACCATTTTCTCTAAGAAGGAATATAATTGTGTGGATACCACCTTTTCTAGTATCTTGGACAGAAAAGGGAGATTCGAGATTGGTCTATAATTAACTAGTTCTTTGGGGTCAAGTTGTGGTTTTTTGATGAGAGGCTTAATAACAGCCAGTTTGAAGGTTTTGGGGACATGTCCTAATGACAATGAGGAATTAATAATAGTCAGAAGAGGATCTATGACTTCTGGAAGCACCTCTTTCAGGAGCTTAGATGGTATAGGGTCTAACATACATGTTGTTGGTTTAGATGATTTAACAAGTTTATACAATTCTTCCTCTCCTATGGTAGAGAATGAATGGAACTGTTCCTCAGGGGGTCTATAGTGCACTGTCTGATGTGATACTGTAGCTGACGGCTGAATGGTTGCAATTTTATCTCTAATAGTATCGATTTTAGAAGTAAAGTAGTTAATGAAGTCATTATTGCTGTGATGTTGGGAAATGTCAACACTTGTTGAGGCTTTATTTTTCGTTAATTTAGCCACTGTATTGAATACATACCTGGGGTTATGTTTGTTTTCTTCTAAAAGAGAAGAAAAGTAATCGGATCTAGCAGTTTTTAATGCTTTTCTGTAGGATATGTTACTTTCCCGCCAAGCAATACGAAATACCTCTAGTTTTGTTTTCCTCCAGCTGCGCTCCATTTTTCGGGCTGCTCTCTTTAGGGTGCGAGTATGCTCATTATACCATGGTGTCAAACTGTTTTCCTTAACCTTCCTTAAGCGTCAAGGAGCAACTTTATTTAAAGTGCTACAAAAGAGAGAGCCCATATGTTACATCATCAAGTTGTTCTGAGGTTTTGGATATGCTAAGGAATTTGGATACATCAGGAAGATAACTTAAAAAGCAGTCTTTTGTGTTAGAAATGATGGTTCTTCCATACTTGTAACAAGAAGTAGAATTTACAATTTTGGCTATATGAATTTTGCAAAGAACTAAATAATGATCTGACATCATCACTTGGCTGAATAATTTCAACACCATCAACATCAATTCCATGTGACAGTATTAAATCTAGAGTATGATTTCGACAATGAGTAGGACCTGAAACGTGTTGTCTAACACCAATAGAGTTCAGAATGTCTATAAATGCTGATCCCAATGCATCGTTTTCATTATCAACATGGATATTAAAATCACCAACTATTAAAACTTTATCTGCAGCCAGAACTAACTCGGATGTAAAATCACCAAACTCTTTAATAAAGTCTGTATGGTGCCCTGGTGGCCTGTATACAGTAGCCAGTACAAACATAACAGGGGATTTATCATTAACATTTGTTTCTTTGGATAATGTTATATGAAGTACCATTACTTCAAACGAGTTATACTTGTAGCCTGCCCTCTGAGAAATCCTGAAAACGTTGTTATAAATTGAAGCAACACCTCCACCTTTGCCTTTTAGACGTGGCTCATGTTTATAACAGTAATCTTGGTGGGTGGACTCATTTAAAATAATGTAATCATCAGGTTTTAGCCAGGTTTCTGTCAAACAGAGTACATCTATATTATGATCAGTGATCATATTATTTACAAAAAGTGTTTTCGTAGAAAGGGATCTGATATTCAATAAGCCAAGCTTTATCATTTGTTTATCCATATTGCTTCTGTTTTTTATTTGTTGAACCTCAATTAAATTGTTAATCTTAACTTGGTTTGGACGTTTTTTGTATTTTCTAGTTCGGGGAACAGACACAGTCTCTAAAGTGTGATATCTAGGTGAAAGAGTCTCTATGTGCTGAGAATTAACTGACCTCTGTGATGGGAGGTAGCTAGCAGACGGTCGGTTTAGCCAGTCTGTCTGCTTCCTGACCTGGGCCCCAGTTAGTCAAGTATAAACACTAAGACTATTTGCCATATTTCTAGAGAGAAGAGTGGCGCCACCCCAGGAGGGATGAAGACCATTTCTTTTAAACAGGTCAGGTCTGCCCCAAAAGCTCGTCCAATTGTCTATGAAACCTATGTTATTCTGTGGGCACCACTTAGACATCCAGCCATTGAGTGATGACAATCTGCTATGCATCTCATCACCACGGTAAGCAGGGAGGGGACCAGAGCATATTACAGTGTCTGACATCGTGCTTGCAAGTTCACACACCTCTTTAATGTTATTTTTAGTGATCTCCGACTGGCGAAGTCGAACATCATTAGCGCCGGCATGAATAACAATCTTACTGTATTTACGTTTAGCATTAGCCAGCACTTTTAAATTTGCCAAGATGTCAGGCGCTCTGGCTCCCGGTAAAAATTTGACTATGGTGGCTGGTGTCTCTATATTCACGTTCCGTACAATAGAATCACCAATAACTAGAGCACTTTCATCAGGTTTCTCAGTGGGTGCATCACTGAGTGGGGAGAACCTGTTTAATGTTTTGATCGGAACAGAAGAGCGGTGTTTTGACCCACGACTACGCTGCCTCACCGTCACCCATTTTGCTTTGAAACATTGTTTATTTGCAATATTCTGTAACTAGTTTGATATGAAGCAACGTATTTTCTTTCTTTTTCTGAATAATTATAGAATGCCTGAAGTCATTAAGTTTCACAATCCAGAAATAGTTTGCAAATGGCATTTTTTTCTTTATCATCAAACTATTTCACATTGTGAAATTTATGAGAGAAAAATAACTGTTTTTAAATTCTGTTCTTCAGAGATGAGATTGGAAACCTTGCGTTTTCTTTCATGTACAATTGGAAGAATTTTGACAGTGTTTTCTCTGCGGTTTTCTTTTTCTTTTTTCTGCAGCGATATATGTGTTTTGCAAACCCCACTGAAGTGAAGCCCCCAGAGGATTTACAGGACCTGGGTGTTCGATTCTTGCAGCCCTTTGTGAACCTGCTGTCTAAAAGCACATACTGGTGGATGAACACCTTCATCACTGCAGCACACAGACGCCCCATCGATCTGAAGGTCATTGGCAAGCTCCCAATCGCTATGAGAGCTCTAACTAACTACCTGAAGCTCCGCGAGGCCTTCGAAGCCCAGAAGGTATGTTTTACCAATCCGTCATATTTGTTAAGTATTTTAATTTATTCAATTTTACCCTTACTAATACTATTTTTAGGCAAATTCTCTTATTCTCTCTCTCAATGCTAGGATGTGACACCAAACAATGAGTAAAAGAGAGCTATGAAGCCTAAATTCAAACAGCAGAAGTAAAAAGCTAAATGCAGACTATAACCAAACTTTGAGTTGGAGTGGTTTGCAAAAGCGGCATTATAAACACAGCGATATAGTGAGAGTTCATAACATACGACACGAGTGCGGTATGACATTGGTTACGTCTTGTGTGATGAAAAATGCTGCATATGATTAGTTCCATCCTCTAGTGCAATAGTTCATGATTTGCATAACATCCAGATCTATTCTGGTGTGCAGTACCCATTTTTTACCATCTAATCAATTCCCAAATGATAAAAATAAATCCCTGACATACTGTACATTTGGTCTTCACTTAATGTCAGAAATGCAGTAATGTAGGGGTAAAACGGGTTGAAGAAATGGTTTCGCCTTGGCTGTAAGGAAATATCACACCCAGAAAACAGGGAACATTCTCAGGATGTTCTGTGATCAACAAACATTTGTTCAGATTTATCTGGTCTTTAATGTTCTTAAAACAATAGCAAAAAACAAACCACGTTGTTTATACAATGTTCATGGAATGTTTATTTTTTTATTTTTTAATGTTTTATTTGGACTTTTGTTAAACATTTTAGAATGTTACTACTTGTTTAAAGAACTGCACGCTTTGAACTTTCAGAGGACATAACATAAATTAATTAGATTACACTTAATGGGAATGTTAGTAAAAACATTTTAAATACATATTTTTGTTAGCTGGGCATGCAGTAATTAAACACAAAGATATCAACACAAAATAGTTAATTTATTGTTTTAAAATACGTTATAATTCAAAATACATCTTTACTGCAATTTGCATTATGAGCTTATTTTCAGGTCACAATAACCTTAACTTTATGTCTACAGTTTTTGGATTAGAAAAACGTCATTGATCTTCATAATCATAAGACCTAAAATGTGCCATTTGTATCACTAATCAGCTGTTTAGTAAAGAAGTCATTGTGAAAATAGTTACAAGATGTACTTAAGAGCGTCTAAATACACTTTAAATTTCAGCATATTACATTTAATATCAATTAAAAGCATAATACATTTTAATTTAATTGCAGTTAACATGTAACATTCAGTACTTAATATTTCACACATAAGAAATATTATTTTTAAAAAGTTTGCTAATATGTACTGATTTTTCCACATGGCCAGTGACTAATGAGAGAAGTCTAGAAGTCTGTAAATATACTTGGTTTCATTCAATAGCATAATGTTGAATTAATTTAATTGATCAGTTTTACCTGGTTTTTGTGTGTGCTTTCTACAGTATGTGTTAAGATTAATAATCCTATAGTTAGCCTAGCAACATGCTAACTCAAATCCTGGAATCTAATCTAGTTGTGTAAGAAGCTGGCTGGCTGTAGACAGTGTACAGCACGCTTAGAACAGAGATATTATGACTTCCTCATTTGTAGTACGGCGACTAATGCTTTCAAAACAAATCTTGGTTATATTCATATCTGCTGTTACTTTATTCAGAGGCCTCAAGACACTCAGCTGCAGGGGCCCAAGTGGATCTGGACGGCTCTGCGACAGGCCTTTGGAAGACCTCTGTTTCTCAGCATCACCTACCGTTTCATGGCAGACCTGCTTGGCTTCGCCGGGCCGCTCTGCATCTCAGGCATCGTGCACCATCTCAGTAAAGAGAACCACACCATTCAGCCTCCAGTAAGAACATTTCTGTCTTCTGCACCCGTCTGAGCCACATGTACAACAGCCCAGAATGAGGCCAGAGTCTTGGTTGGTCCAAAAGTAAAAGACACTGAAATGCAATTCTTAAATTCAGTATTTGTGTTGTGGTCAGGAACGAGCACTTGTGTTCTCTTAGGTACTTTGAAGGTAAAATTAGAAACCGGTGGCCATGGCTGTGTCTTTTCATGTAACATTTTCATCTTGGGTTACAAAGCGGTCTGTCGTCACGCTGCTGTCATCAATTATTAAAATGTTTAACAGCATACTGTCTGACTCTCGGATGTCGGATGGTGGCCTGTTTGGATGTTTTTGTATGATGTAATTCACTTCACTACATGGAGTTAGTGATGGCACAACTCTGATATAAGATGAATGAACAATCCACATAGAAATAAATGGTTGTATTCATTTATCTAGGCTTTGCTCTAGAAGGGAAGTTATCCCATGTTTTCATGTTATATAAATAAAAATGTGTACAATGTTATGCAATTTATTAAATAATATAACATTTATTTTGGTAACATTTATTTAAATTATTTATTAATTATTTATTATTTGTTTGTTTGTTTTTATTTATTTTTAGATGGGGAACCGCTGTAGACCTTGCTCTAGGGGAAAGTTATCTGATGTTTTTTTGTTATTAATTCATAATTATTTTAAATATATATATATAAACAGTTTTATACAATTTGTTAGTTGGATTTATTTATTTCATTTTATTATAAGATAAATAAATACAACTAATGTTGTTGTAATAACTATATATATATATATTTATACATACACACACATTTTCTTTCTTGCTTTACAAAAAATATTTATTTATTTATTTGTTTATTTATTTATTTTTGAGAGCGCTGTAACCCTTGCTCTAGAAGGGAAAGTAATCCCATATTTTTATGTTATTAATTTATAATTATTATACATGTGCGATGATATGTGAATCAATATATGATTTATTTTGCTAGCATTTATTTGTTTGTTTGTTTTTATTTTTGAGAAGGCCATCAGCTGTAGCTCTTGCTCTAGTTTTTTTAATGTGTTATTAATGTATAATTAATTATAAATAATGTGTACAGTTTTACTCCATTTATTAAATATTGTTTATTTTTGTAACAGTATTCATTTATTTAATATTCATTCATTTATTTTAACTGTAGTGCATAGTATTTTCTCTTTAAAAACATAAATGGGTAGATAATGATCAGCAGAAAGTGATTGGACAATCCAAATTAAGCCATATAAGTGGGTGATTTCTAAAACATTGAATAATATTTTAAATAAACCTTTGAGGGGACACACATCTGCTTGAAGTAACAACCAAGAGTCATAATTAATTTTCTAATCGAGAAAACAAGTTGTGATGTGGTGTGTCCCCGCGAGATTTATATTTCAGAAATTGTATTCACTTGCCAAAGGCAAACATAAACTTGAAGAGTTTGTTATAGCTTCATTTTGCGCATTTATACACTAGAGATGAATTTTCCTTTAATTAAGAATAAGTTGAAAATGCAGCGAGGAGATTTATTGTTCTGTCAGAGGTGGTTCATTTTCTTTGGTTTAATTGACTCATTTGTTGCTGCTGCACTAATCTTTAATTACATGATATAGCTGTGCCTCCTCTTTAGAGGAACATTGCAGTTTGGTGACAGGATAGTGCCGTAGTAAGGAAAGATGAGCTTTATAGAGGACAGTCATGGCTAATGCTAAATGGTTTGGTGTGTTTCAGGTGAAGCATCTTGGAATCTACTTCATCTCCTCCCAGGAGTTTCTCGCTAACGCTTACGTCCTCGCCGTGCTGCTGTTCTTCGTTCTGCTCCTCCAGAGGACTTTCCTCCAGGCCTCCTACTATGTTGCCATCGAGACTGGAATCAACCTGAGAGGAGCCATTCAGGTCAGCGCTGTGGAGGCGTCAATGACTGCACAACGTTTGATTGCCAAAGTCCCTTCAAATAATATGATATATTCGATTTCACTTCCAGACAAAGATCTTCAATAAAATAATGCGTCTCTGCACCTCCAACATGTCCATGGGGGGAATGACAGTGGGCCAGATCTGCAACCTCGTCGCTATAGACACCAACCAGCTGATGTGGTTCTTCTTCCTGTGTCCCAACCTGTTCGCAATGCCAGTTCAGGTAATGCCTTTCCTTTCTCCATACAGTTGACCATATGTGAGTCTGTGAATGGGCCTTTAGTCAAATGTTTCAAACGCATTGGCGTATTTGCCTCAGAGAAGCAGTTTTTAAATAGATATTCCCTCACATGGGTTCTCATCTGGGATGTTATCTGTACTTGACCCACATAGGAAAAGATGTTGCTTTCAAGTCCGACATGTCCAGTGCCAGCAAGAGTCAAAGTAATGAATTAAGAGCTGATCTTAACTTGACTATTTTAGAGATTTGGATTTCTGCTTCCCTTAATCTAAGATGTTGTATAGTCAGTGTCTTTAATTTATTTCTATCACAGATTCTACAGATCCCAGAATTTGCACTGGCAATCCAGTTACATCTCAACACTGTAGCCAAATTGGTTAATGTAATGTAGTCTATACTACAGACCACATTAGGTTACATATATATATATATACACACACACACTTAAGGTTGTTGTGTTTGTTTTGTTTTGCTTTGCTTTCTGTTTATTTCATTTCATTTTGCTTTGTTTTGTTTGGTTTTTGTTTTGTTTTGTTTTTGTTGTCTTTTGTTTTGTTTTGTTTTTGAAGCATTCATAAAATGCTTCAATGTGATTAATCTTGTCATTTTTCCTTAGAAAAACATGTTCAGTTTTATTGAGTTCTGAAAAAAAAAAAAAAAAAAAATTAAAATTAAGCCTTTTGTGTAACTATTGGGTTTGAAAATTGTGTAGATCTGTAATGAGTCCACTGAGGGAGAGCATAGAGAGAACCCAAATGCAGTTTATTATTTAAGTGATTTAAACATCCAAACATAATCCTAACAAGAAACGAAGACTTGACTAGACTTGACTTGACATGAAAAGACTTGACTTGACATGAACAGGCTAGACTCACGGACAGCAGGTTACAACATTAATACACAACAGGGAACAAGGCAATGACACGGCTACTTACAGTGAACAGAGAAGGTCACGTGACATGAACAAACCAATGAGCAAACAGAACTGATAATCACATGACAAGACAATACACCAATCAGAACATGACGCAATGAACAAGAGGAACCAATAGCATGAAGACAAGAGGGCAAGGGAATCATGACACAAACAGCATCAAACAAAAACAGAATAAAAAGACATGAAAACATGAACATGACAAAACCCAAAACATGAAACAAAACCCACATTACAAGACGACACTTATAACTAACATTTAGTAAATGTATTCAAGGATTTGCTAAACCCAAACTTTATCTTTATTCAAATTGACAGGGAAGGCAAACATGTCAATGGATAACAATTGCAGGTATAAATGCTATCAAATATCAATGCAAATATGCAATATTTCAAAAATTAAAAAGGACTTCCCCAACACTTTGGATTACTGGATGTAATCTTACATGTGCAAAATAAATTAGAAATTAAATTTCTCAACCCACTGACTCTTACCTTTGAAAGGCATGACATGATTTTGCTACAGTAAACGGATCTTGAGCAGAACAAATCAAAATGTACAAAAGTTTCAAAGCCACTCCGTATTCTTCACACTCTTGTTATTGTACGTGTTTCTCCTGGGGTTAGACCATGTGAAATGTCAGATACCTCCGCAAGATCTATTTTTAGTCTGTGTATAACAGACTATATTTTTGTCCTTGAAAGCCTCATCTGATGCTAAAAAGAGTGTCACTTGTAGAAATGTGTTTCTTTGTCAGTGGGGCTCTTGAATGAAGAGGACATTAGTGTTCTCGTTTAAATAAAAAATGCATTCATTGATGGCAGGGTGAAGAATTCAACAAGCCCAATAATTAAGTAATTAAATTACTCTTGAAATAATGAGAGTCCTAGAGCATTTTTGTTGTGAAACAGATTGCATCTGCATTTATACATACACATTTGATTCTCACAAACAGGAAGTCAGACTAGGAAGTTGAAGTCCCTATGCGTTTGGTGTGGAACGTACTTCGCTCTCGGGGTTACTCACTGCTGCCTTTGTGCAAAACTTGATTAGTTCCCTAAGGCTCCTACTTTATTTTCAGTGAACAACAGGTTTTTTGTTTTTTTTTTCACTCACTGCATATTCAATAATAAATCACATGCTACATTATAAATTCTTCATTATAATATTACCTTCTAATACTATAGTCAAATATTCATATTCATGCATTTTGTTAATTTTCATGTCACTTTAACTAAACGGGTGTTTAACACATTTACAGAATGACAATATATGATAATATAAAGTTTTAACTATTATATATAATATTTATGTATTATATAAATATTATTTATATGATATACAGTATATTTATTTATTTTACTATATTGAAAAATATTTAATTATTGTTATTTGTCATTTTATTATTTATATAGTTATTAGTAGCTGCTTTTTATTTATCATTTAATAAAAAAATGAATTCAATATTATTTATTAATTAAATGTTTAACTGAACAATTGAACTGGTAATGGTGTCTTGCTTGTCTGTTGTCATCCTTGCATTGTTTTCCAAAAAACTGTGAACACTTAGGGATATGGTCTGGAGGAACCTAGGCTTCCTTTGTTTTGGTATTTTTTCTGTCAGTGTTTTGTAAGTCAGGCCAAACTCATGAACCCTGTGGATAAGGCGGTACTTCTTGAGAATTTGGCCAGACAAATACAGTTTTGGGATGCAAGTTTGCCTCTTCTGTGGGTGCGAGGAGCATTTCTTCTCAGCTCTGCAGTCATTGCATGGTGGAAGAGCAGTGATCTTTTGATTAAAGGATTTCTGAGTTGGATCCCTTGAACCATCATATCTGTTTTGGTTTTAGGGGAGTCCTGTTTCTTCTCATTTTGAACTCGTTTTCCACGTTCAAGTCGCTTTCTTAGCTGGTCCCTCTCTTTTTTGAACTTGTTGAGTTTGTCTTTCAGTGCTTTAATCTCTCTGGAGTGTCTTTTTCTAGTTTTGCATCTTTCCCTTTCACCAGCAACTAGCTGTCTACTACTCCTTGGCTCCTCAAAACTGATGTCCAAAGGACTCTGTAGCGGGGTGTCTAGATGCTTGCCTTCCTGTGCTTTGTTCTTGCGTTCTCTAGACTCTTTCTGTGCTTGTTTCCAAAACCTTCTCTTATACCTCTTTTCTCTTTCTACCAAATCAGTGATGTTTTTTATGTTGCCCTCCTTCACCCTATTTCTCCATCTTTCCCTCTCATTTCTCAGCAACTCTTCTTTCAGCTCAGACTGGCCGTAAATTTTTTGATACTCCCTATTCCTTCTCTTCCGTTCCTCCACTGATAGCTTCTCCCTGGCCATTCTATCCTGAAATGCACACCATTATGTGGTCAGTATACCTTTCTGATGGATAAGCATAAGCTTCAAATTATGGGTAATCATAAGCAACACCTTATTACATATCAAGTACTCAAGAGGCTATGAAAACGAGATTCAATTCAAAACATAAAGCTATTTGGCAATTGGTTGAAATTGAACACATAAAACAGAGAAACAGTAATTTCAAATGTTTGGTGAGTGATATAATTGAAGTAAACTACACTAAAATGAGGAATAATGCACATAATGGCATTTGTCAACACCGTCTTGGAAAGAGTCAACACCGTCAGACAAAAATCCTGATGGTGTTGACATCTGACGGAGTTGACAAAATACCATGTTTCCTCTCATAACACATGTGCTTCTCACAAGAGCCATCTTGTTTATCATTAGTTTCTTGTTACCTTTATACTTTACTTAAATTAAGTATTTATAACCGAAAATATCAACTTACATTACATTGTTTATGGTGTTGACACACTATGGTTGTGACATGCAAATTATCAACAAGTAAGTATAAAATTAAAAGAATATTAAAAACTTACCAGAGCTAGAGTGGTCTCAAGGCATTTGAAAGAACAAGGAGGTGATAAAGGGGTCCTCAGAGTTTTGGCTGCCCTCAATAATTCCTGATTTTTTTATAAAAAAAAAAAAAAAGGTCTGACGATGTTGACAAAAACCCAGGACACAAGTTAAATCATCTTAAAACTACGTTTTTCAGTTGTAACTTGATGCTCAATAACTTGATGCTCAATAATTAACTACTTACACATATTAAATACAACATTTAATTTAAAATTACTTTTAATTGTTTTAAGCTATTGTAATGTAATAGTACCTGTAATGACACCTGCTTCCTGGACAAGGATTTTTACAGACACTGGTCACATATCATATCATTTGTAATTAAAAACATTTATAAAATGACATTAAATAATTTTTAATTTAAAAAAAATAATAATTAAAATTTAATTTCAAATTTAGTTGTGCTTTCATTATCCTTTTTAGTCTTCTGGTTAAGTGTATGTGCAATATTACATTTTTTTTTTTACCCGCAAACTGTGTTTTATCTGGTGGACATGTTTTATCCCTGATCTCAAGAATCACTGATATATATATATATATAGTGTGTGTGTGTGTGTGTGTGTGTGTGTGTGTGTGTGTGTGTGTGTGTGTTTAACTCTCCAAATTAACATATTAGCAGTATTTAATATTAAAACTTTAATAATTTAATAATTGCTATTATTATTTTTTTTACAATAAATTTAGAAAAACTAAATCTGCATATTATTTTGTTTTGTCCTTTGTAGAACTTTGTCTTTTTTTTGTGTGTGTGAGGGAAGAAATGGGCTTTAGTGCTTTTGTGCAATGCAATGCAAAAAAATACAGCTTCTTTTATATTTTATGAAGGGATATCATCATATTTGGGGATCCATTGCATCCAATAGTATGAAAATCATGCACTAAGCTTCCCTAATCATAAAAATATCAGGCAGTCTGCCATACACCTTCTTTTTTATCACTTACTGTGACAAAAGTGCCACTGATTGTAAAAGGACATCATTTCCTCTTGGTTTCAGATCATAGTGGGAGTCATCCTCCTTTACTACCTCCTGGGAATAAGTGCCTTGATAGGGGCCACAGTCATCACCCTCCTGGCTCCGGTGCAGTACTTTGTGGCGACCAAGTTATCAGATGCACAGAAAAGCACACTGGTGAGCTCCTTTACTGCGTTTGATGTCTTAACCTGCAGTCAAGTGACTGCAAATACAGCTTTTGTTCAAATACAGATGACATTTGTGCAGGAATGCCAGAGCAGTCCAAATGATAAACCTGTCAAATATTGAGCTCAGATAAAACTCGGGAGATTTTTGCATTGTTACTAATGTATCACTTATGTTTTGACACTCAGGAATATTCCAGCGAGCGGCTGAAGAAGACCAATGAATTGCTGCGGGGTATCAAACTCTTGAAGCTGTACGCCTGGGAGCACATCTTCTGCTCGAGCGTGGAGGAGACCCGGGGGAAAGAGCTCACCAGCCTGCAGACCTTTGCCCTTTACACCTCCATATCCAGTAAGTCTCCGCTTTCACTGCTACCTCACATGATAATAAGACAGACGAAGAGCAACCATGCATGTTGGGGTAGTGTTAGAGATGCCATGTAGGATTAGGTGATATTATATTACTGAGACGTCACAGGCTTCTTAGTATTAAAGCACAAATAACACTCCTTTTTCAGTAAATATTGGTTAGAACCGTGTGCAGTGTTTTAACACTCACACTCTCAATTGTATCAGCAGCAATTTTGGCAAGAATATGAAATGTGACTCTCCCAGCTGGCCAAATTCACACAGTATTATGAGTTATCACTGCAAACAGTGTTGGAGCAAATGTAGCCATTTTATTTGAGATAAATACCATGTTTAGTGTAAAAACGAGACCTTAGAAATAATAATTAAAATGAATGTTTAATAGTTTTTATTAATAAATAATAAAATGCTAATTATAAACAACAATTTAAAGAAAATTAAAAAATGTACAAGATATAGAAAAAAACATTTTGTTACATGCCATATATGCTTTGCCTGTATGTGTGTTTTATATACATTTATAATATATACTTTATATTAAATCATTTGTTAATTCTGCAGTAATGCAGTAATGCATACACACACACATATATATATTGTTAAATGCTTTTGTTAAATGTGTTAAACACACTCACACACACACATATATCATTTTAAGAATTATAAGCATTAAATCATTTGTTACATTTAGGAGAAAGGAAAATACATCATTATAAACTGATTGTTGTTTTTATTTGAAAAGATGGAAATGCTTCAAGGCTGAGCCAGGCTCAATTATTAATATATATTTTTTCTTTTTATCAAAACATCCAATAATTGTTATTAAAGAATGCTAAATATTTCAATAAAGAGAGGTAAGAACTACAGCCTTTAACAAACATCCAAAGCGCTCTGGTTAAAGTCAAGGTTACACCACAAAGGCCTTGTTAGCAATATTGGAGAAGGACTGTGCTGCTCAGCAGGAGACTATTCTGCATGCAGTGCTGCAAAGAGACTTGAAGTTCATGTACCATTCAGTCTGAATCACTGCTTTCAGAGGATCAATGAAATTGGATAAAAAAAAAATGGGTAAAAAACCTGTCAGAAAGCAAAATCAATTGGAGGAGGAAGTCCCATCAATGTGATTAAACTGTAGACCAGCAGCAGTGTGTATTACTGCAATAGCACAAATGAAATTGAGGTTTAATGGTGTTTCATCAGTCCTTCCAGCACATACAGTACAGCTCACAGCAGAGCAATGCAGCGTGTCAGCAGGTACGACTGCATCTCATCTCTTCTCTATGCACCGCTCAGTGTCGTTTGGTTTGGAGGCAATGGCAAAAATTGTTCAGCAGCAAATCTGCTCCGAAACAAGAGATGGGGGTTAGTTACTACATTTTCTGGTTAAATGTCAGGGACGCTTCAGTCAATATAGAAGAAAAATTCCCATTTGTTTTCTTAGAAATATCAATTTTCAACAAATCCTTTGAAACCTTTTAAGTCAGAAACACTGAACAGTGAGCTTCCAAGGTTATTAATAGGCAGCAGTGACCACCTGCTTCTTGATCTATTGCGCAAAAACTCTTTTATTATTATTTTCATTGTTGAAGTAATGGTTATAACAATCAACAATATGACCCAATATGCTAAGGAAATAAATTCAAAAGTGCTTCAGGAAGAAGATTTTTTTCACTGTACAAAAAAAGGCAGCCCAGGCCACATTTATAATCTAGGGGACAAAATAAATACACGAACACTACCCTCAATGTGAACACTCTTGTATAAACTCTGGCAACAGAGACGAAAAGTTTACCAGTGCAATATCAATTTACAGGGCTTTTTTGTGTAACTGAACGTAATCCTTAAATAATAAAATAGCCCCTTTTACCACAATAAAAAAAAAATCAACAAAGCAACAATTTCTCATTTTCAGACACATCTGCCTCACTTTCACCAAGGTTATTGTGATTGCTAACTGACGTCCAGTGATCCCCTGTCAGTGCGATGTATTCCGCTCCCGCCAATACATTTTCTTTTTTTGTTAGTGTTGTACAGCTGCTGGATTTTTAACATAATGTTGTTTCGCGATGGCGGTTTATATGTTATGTCTGATTAGGCATTTTGCAAAACCTCTGCTAACCCTCTGGCTTTTATCACTGAAACTGGTCTGCAGGACATTGCGATCCATTTAGCAAGGGAACTGGTCAGTCGGAACTCCGGTGATATGCAAATTCATTGCTGCAGACATTGCAGACGATTTTATTTTTTATCAACACTTCCATCAGGTCGTTTTAGTAAGTAAATGTAAAGTAAATGTTCCAATCAATGACCAAGGCAGCGGCATCGCGTTCTCATCTCCCTCCTTCATTTTACAGTCATTCATTTTTAGTGGCTAGAACGGCTCCAGGTTCAAAGGTCATTACGGAATGGATTAATTTCTCAGATTAAATAAATTGAAATTAAAGCGTTATTTTGACAGCCCTCTAGTCTATATATATAAAAAGACACTTAAAAGTTGA
Source organism: Carassius carassius (assembly GCF_963082965.1). NCBI lineage: Eukaryota > Metazoa > Chordata > Actinopteri > Cypriniformes > Cyprinidae > Carassius > Carassius carassius. The sequence goes on from NC_081804.1 coordinate 14,969,100, forward strand.
AGTTACAGTTGTGGCAGTTATTTCCAGAAAGATTCGGGTCAAAAACATGAGTAAGTGAATCGGAAGCATAAAAAAAAAAATCTATTATTGTAGGCAGCGCTGAATCAAAAAAAGGCTGGTGCAGGAATGTGTTTGCCTGTCAGCGTGCATTATCGGTGTGAAATACCTCTGAGATTTGTAGTTATCAGTTTTAAAGGATTGTTGGGGCTTTAGCTGGTCCACAGGGTACTAATTAAAATCTGAACAGACATTCATCAGTCAATTCTCATTTGCCCTCATTTAATGCACTGTGAAGGTGTAAATATGTGAGAATGATAGTGATAAACAATCAGATCCATTCCTCAGTGTAATGAAAGGGTTTAGCTTCCATTAGCAATTATTTATCAACAATTTTTTCATAGCAAATGTCTTAACAGATGTTTGCTGATTTACTTTTGACCAATGTTACTCATTAATTAGAAAGACTGAGGTATCTACTCATTCAGTAATGTCAGCAGCCGGTTGGCAAATCAGTTCTACAGTTCCAGCGTCCTTCAGCACTCAGCAGCATTTGAGCAGTGCAGAATAGTGTTTGTCATTTCTCTGATCACAAATGTAGAAATGGTTTTATTTTTACGCAACGCAATACACAACGTGTAAAAAGACAGTATAACTCATTATAATCAGTAATTATGTTCCCACTGGATGCTACAAATTACTTGTTTGTAATGGGTTTTATTGGTTTTGTCTTGTTAAGCTGGGACACATGGCATCACAGTATGTTTAGGGGCGTAACATTTTCATCATATGCTTGAAGTATTCGGCCAATCACAATGCACTGGATAGCTGGCCAATCAAAGCGCACCTCACTTTTCAGAACGATGAGCTTTGTAAAAATCAACGTGTTTCAGAAAGGCAGGGCTTAGAGGAGAAACAATAATGTACAGTATATGGAAAATAATGTGTTATTTCATTACACCAAATAAACAAAATAATGTTATGTTTAGAAATGTCATATGACCCATTTAATTTTTATATTTACTTTTAAATGTTTATTAATTCTTTTTAGATGAATGCACTTTTATTTGTTCATCAATATATTTTGTATTTGCTACAAATAATTCAATTTTATCATTAAAAGTAATATTTAATTTAGTTTATTTTCTTTATATAATTTATTTATGGTTCTTTTTATTTATTTACTTACTCAGTTGATAAATTTAATGTATTCATTTATTTTTATTGATGTACTCTTCATTGTGCTTATTTTTATTTACCTTTTAAAATGGACATATTTGCATTTAATTATTCTTTTAACAAAGTATTTGATATTTTCTATAAATATCAGCATTTTTCATAAAATGGTTTTCTTGACAGTTTATTTTTCTTCGTTTTTCAGTTATTTATTTGTTTAAAGAGACAATTTACTCAAATAAAATTTGTGACAGGCTGGAAATGATACAGATGCATATCGTATGAACACATAACAGAAAATGAGTGTTCAAAATCATACAGCAAATATTTTTAAAGGGTAATATGATGTTGCTAAAAAGAACATTATGTTGTGTATTTGGTATAATTCAATGTGCTTATGCAGTTTAAGGTTAAAATAACACATTATTATCCATATAATGTACATGATGATTGCTCCTCTATGCCCCACCTTTCTGAAACGCGTAGATCTTTACATAGATCATTGGTCTAAAAAGCGAGGTACATGCTGATTGGCCAGCTATCCAGTGCGGTGTGATTGGCCGAATACCTCAAGTGTGTGACGGAAATGTTACGCCATCCATCAAACTGTGATGCCATCTCCCAGAGCAATGAGACAAAACCAATAAACCCATTACAAACGAGATATTTGTTGCATCCATTGGGGACATAAATTACAGATTATAATGACTTCTACTGTGTTTTTACACGTTGCGTTGCATATTGTGCCGCGTAAACATAAAACCATGTCTGCATTTGTGATGGGAGAAACATCAAACACTACACTACACGGCGGCAGCAACAGCAAGAATAAAAGTTATGCCTTCTTTCTTTGCGTGAACATTTGGGTGGCGTAATGCAAATCTTCCCACATCATGACATAGACATGTGGGGGCGTGTTTAAATGAGGCGTTTTAGGAGAGTGTGGCTGACTCTTAACTTTGATAAAGAATATCTCTTTGGATTTGAGACTTTAGTCTTTGCAACTTTACAGATATTCTTCATGCACCAAGAGTTTTTAACATGTAGAAGTCCTCCGAGCTTCCAGAATAATGGCGAAATACATCATGCTTAAGAGTGTCTGCTGGGCCTTGGGCCTGGCCGTATAACTGGTATAACTTTTTATAATTTTTTTTGTCTTTTTTGTCTTCACAGTATTTATGAACACTGCTATTCCCATCGCAGCGGTACTCGTTGTAAGTATAAAGCCTTCAGTCTGATATCTGTTCATTATTGAAGCTATCAATGCATAGTAGCAGACGATCAGCTCACATGTGTTTGTTTCAGACGTTCGTGGCTCATGTTCATCTGTCGGATGATGCAGATCTGTCCCCCGCGGTGGCCTTCGCCTCCCTCTCGCTCTTCCACATCCTGGTCACTCCTCTCTTCCTGCTCTCCAGTGTTGTCCGCTCCACAGTCAAAGCCCTGGTCAGGTCGGTTACAAACCACTCAAACAGAATACCATGCATTCAGTGAAATAATATTAAGAATGAAACGCAAGTGAAATTAAAAGCTGCACACTGTGTTTTTAGTTTGACATTTGCAGTAATAATCTAATTCATTTATTTTTTATATGGAACATTTATGTTTACCTATTAAGGCTTTCCTTTTTTATATCCCAGACTTCTTCTGCTGCACCAATTACATAGTTCAATTTACAGCTTCATTGTGTTGTGCGATAGCAGTCGCTCTGCAAATTATGGTTATTTACAACCAAAAATGCAGGTTCCGGATATACAGGTTTTAATTAACCACCCAGGGATATAAAGAATCAGCCCTGTGTGTTTCTCATGTCAGTGTGTGATAAATCACGTCAGATCAGCCGTGCGCTTCTTCTCTTCTCATCGCTGATAGACTCTCCTCTGAAGAAAGAAATGTGTGTCTGCCTCGGGTTCAGTCTCATCAAGCCAACCATGTGGAACACATTTAGAGAGCGAAGGCTATATTTCTAGTGTACGAGCAGGTCGTAGATCAGTGCTGCCTGGAAAACACACCACATCTGCCACCGCTCTCAATATATGTCATCAAGGAAATTGACTGGCCGCTAGTGATCAACATTTTTTCCTGATAGCATCAGCTGTTTTCAGTGGCTTTACAACATCATCAATTTGCAATAATACACTCTAGACTAGAGAATGAAATGCATCTGTCTCACGTCTCTAAGTCTTGTTTCTCTCTGGATTTATTTCCTGCATGTTGGGCTGTGGTAGTATTTCAGACTGGAATTGAATGGTGAGCAATAGACAGTGCAGATGATTTCCTTGTTTCAGTCAGTAAAGCTATACTCCCATGATACCACATCTAAGTGTGTGATACTATCGGTTACATTTGAGTACTTTATAGTTCTTTTATTTTCTAGGAAGGATATCAGAATTTCACAAAACTGATGTTTGAGGAAATAATTGGCATGTAAGTAGTAAATCCAGTTGTAATGGTTGAACATGACATACTGTATTGTTTTCTTCTGGCCAGTGTTCAGAAGCTCAGCGAGTTTTTCTCCTGTGATGAGATTGGAGGTGAACAGGAGCCCAGAGCGACTGTCATACCCAATTCAACCAATCACAAGTATCAAGCCCTGGTAAGTCAAATCAGTTTACCATAAACGCTTATTCACATCAAGAATGAAGAAGAAGAAGAAGTAAAAACAGATGAAATGTAAAACCATGAGCCCAAAAGTTTGTGAAGAAAAAAAAAAAAAAAAAAAAAATTATATATATATATAGTTGTTTTTTTTATTTCTCTATTGAATTAATGAAAATAATGTATTTATTCCGTAAAAAATGGAAATTCAACCTTTTTTTAAATCTTGATGTGTATAATAAATAGATAAATTAGGTAAATTATGTTATAAATAATTAATTGCAAAACGAATAATTTTGAATAAATTCAGTAAATCCATAAATTAAAAAGTTACCTTGATGTGAACATATACATTTAAAACAAACAAACAATAAAAAAACAAGTACATTATTGAAATAAATTGATAAAAAAATGCTTTAATTATAAATGTATTTTTATTGATTCAATAAATACATCAATTAAAATGTGCATGTTGTCTGAAATGTAATTCTTAATGTGAATAAGACAAATAATGAAATAAAAAATAATATATTTATTATTAATAATAATTAAATCATTCATTTATTCAATAACTACATCGATTAATCAAAATGTGACCTTTTATGTGAAATTTGTTTCATTCTTGATGTGAATGAATTAATGCATTATTAAAGTAAATACAAATAAAAAAAAATACATATCTGAAAGTAGTTTAATTCTTCTAAAGGATTAAGATTGTCTCTCTTTTTTTGGCATGTTATGGTCTGACCTCTGGTCCGAAATTTGTTTGAGTTTATCTGTTCACTAGGAAAAAGTAAAAAAATAAAAAGCTGTGGATACATTTACATGTATGAATAGGCCCACAGAAATGAATTATTTTGATCAAAATTTAAATTTTTGTTTTTAATATGAATGGGCCTCAAAGCTTATGCTCCCACCAGCCGTAGTAATCTCCATGTTTTGTTATGAATGATGAAAAAGACTGTGACTGTGACTATGCATTATTTATGTTCATAATATCACAATACTGGTCGGCACTGTTAAAGAGGCTGTTCACGCTGATGTTGTTTTTCTCACCTCTGATAAAGCCTCTGAAGGTGGTGAACCGTAAGCGGCCCGTCAGAGAGGACTGGAACAGTTTCGCCCTTCAGAGCGAGCAGGAGGACGAGCCGCTGGCGGTGGAGGATGAAGATATCTGCATCAAGGTGAGACTAATGCAGGATATTTCTGTACTCGGGCAGTAAACCGGAAACTGAGCTGAGTGAAGAACCCATTGGGAAAAAGAGTAACCATCAGCCTCCCTTATGTCCATTGTAGATCACAAATGGATATTTCAGCTGGACTGATGGAACCCCAACGCTGTCCAGTGTGAATATTAAGATTCCTTTTGGTAAGTCCTGTCAAAAATACATCTACAGATACTGGCGTTAGCTGGTGGAATTCCCTGAACCCATCTTTACTTATGTAAAACATTTAGTTTACCCATAAATGAAAAATCGAATGACGTTCCAAACCCATATGACTTCCTCTTTAACGTGGAACACAATTGGAGATGTTTTGAAGAATGTGCAGGCTGCTCTTTTCCATTGAATCAAAAACATTGATGGTTGCTTAAGCTTTCAAGCTCCAAAAGGATATGCAGTATCATAATAGTAGCATATGACTTGTGCGTTATATTCCAAAGCCAAGTAATCATATTGCCTGTGGAAAAGATTTAAATTGAAATCGTTATTTGATGAAAAACATAGAATTTTCAGTATGGGTGAACTATTATTTGAACATACCGTTGTCTTTCGTTGCTCATTTATCTTGATTCTTGATTGATTCTCTGCAGGTCAGTTGACTATGATAGTGGGCCAGGTGGGTTGTGGGAAATCATCTCTGTTGTTGGCTGCACTGGGAGAGATGCAGAAGATCTCCGGCGCTGTTATATGGAACAGGTGAGAATGCAGATTTTTTTAGATGGTCATGAAACATTGTTTTCTCGATCGGCTGATGGTGTTGGAGACTAAAGGCCCGTTCACACCAAAGACGGTATCTATAATTGGAAATGATAATAATCGGTCTAATTCTGTGAGAGTAGTGAAGTCCACACCATAACAGTAACGACATGAGGAACAATATTGTTGGAATCACTTTTAGAATTATTATTTTTTCCCAGATGATGAACATTAAAAGCATTGACCGCCAATCAGAATCCACTTGACTTTAAAGAGCTCCGGCATTTAAAGCGGAGGACGACAAAACAGTGTCTGCTTATAATAAACTGAACATTACCCTGATAGCACGTGTACATGCAAGACGTATTTTAAGAGTGTTTGCTCATCCGCAATACATCTATAGGACGCATCCTATCAGATGTCAAATAGACGTTTATAAGATGTCTTTAAGATGTTTATGATTTATAATGTGTGTAAAACTGACATCATAAAGACGTCTATCAGATGTTTGTACACAACAGATGCTTTCCAGATGAAGAGATCTGTAACAGACATTTTGCAGACGTTCGTGTTCTATCTGGGGGTCGTCCTTTGGTGTGGATGCTGATATAGTTATCGTTATCATTATACTTATCATTCTTAGTGTGAATAAGCCTTGATAATTATTTAGCTAAAAATGATCTTTTTTCTCGCAATTCTGACTCTTTTTCTAGATTATAAACTTCAACTCAGTGGAAAAAATACAGATAATTTTCGTATAATTGTGAGTTTATATCTCGCAGTTCCGACTTAAATTGCAATTGTGTGTTACAAACAAGAACTGTGAAAAAAAAGTATGAATTATAAGATGTAAACAGAAAACAATTCTGTCTTTTTTCTCAGAATTGCAAGTATATATCTTACTATTCTGACTTTTTTTCTCCAAATTGTGAGCTTAAATCTCGCAATCTTGCCTTTCTTTCTGTAAACTCGCATAAACTTTTCTTTTCTCCGAATTGTGAGGTATAAACTCGCATTTCCTAAAAATAGTAAAGAATTGCGAAAAAAAAGATGTCACTTATCTTGTTGCATTTTGTATTCAATAACCGAAATGGGCTTGCATAAACAACAGCCACGTTCCCATTTTTCTGTGCACAAAAACTGAATTATCGCAAAAATGTTGCATGTGTCAACAATCTTGTTTTCATTTAACTTTAATTGTAAACACAATGCCGACACTTTAAAAATAAGTAATTTTGAAACACTTTTTGTTAAGAAAAAGGGCTTAAATGCAAATAAATGTTGTGTTGCATGATATTATAAGGATGAACGATAGAAATTTGCTGTTAATTGCAAAGCTCCCATCGATGGTAGAAGTGTTCATCCTAATTTCATATTCAGGCCTGGTTGAAGTGATTATGTGTTGATAGGATTGAATCCCAGTTATCCCATGAGAGCTCTCTGAATAAAAGCGATGTGCGCCGAGAAGATATTGTAACGAGTAATGCCTTTTAAATTGCTTTAATGATGTTGTGGGTGTTTAAATTGATAATTCTCAGAGTCACTATTATATAAAGAAAAAATCTTTTAAGGGTCAGTTAAGTAAGGCTGTTTTGTGAGCTTATATAACACTATTATGCTCAGTCTCTAAAGTTGCTTATCATGTTACCAGCTTCTGTTAATGTTATAAAGAAAATCTGAAGTAATGTGGTTGTTCAGTTTCAGGCTTGTGAAAACAGCAGGACCCTGAAAAGAAGTAATTGAACTGCCACTGGTATTGATTCCCAATTATATTTTGCAGAATTTTGGAAACTGGATTTATTGCAGTCATCACAAGGAATCAAATTTATTTATCAGTGTTCAATGTACTACGAAAACAAACCTTTTCAGAGCTCAAAACTTTCTCACCAGGCCAGAAAAAGAGCATTTACTGGAAACAAACTGCAAAAAGCTGAATTCATTCAAACTTTAAAACTATCTTCTTAAAACTGAAGTTAACAAGCATCAATTTTATTTTTATTTATTTTATTTATTTAGTACAATAAACATAAAACATGCACTGTACATAGGGATTAATGCAGGTACTAATTTGCATCTCATGTCCCTAGAAAGTCTTAAAAAATAAAATAAAAATCATTATGTATAAATAACCAAAATAATATATTCGTATAAAAACCTCACCCTTTACAAACAGAATACAAAACAAACACATGCACCTAGTTTAATAGTTTTTATTTTATTAAATTCTTCAAACTTCCACTTCAAACAAGGTCTTAATTCAAAAAGAAAAGGGCCATAATGTGTCAGTGCATCCTATAATGGTTTAAATGTCAGTAGATCAAGGGCAACAGGGCCATTTCAGGAACACTTTGTTGCCTGTGTTGTTGAGCACTAGAAACCCTTCCCTCACTCCCTACACGTCACACTCCTGATCTTCAGAGGTCAAACAGAGGCTGTGTTGTTCCCGTCCACCATTATTTCAAGTCCTCTTCACAAATTAGTCACCTGTTCATCAGTCAATGCTGCCATGCAGGCTATTAGTGAGTACAATGTTGAGTTGGGGCTTGTGTTTTGATGTTCGCACATGCTTTTAAAAGACACGTCCAGGGTCAAGCACAATACAGAAGGGCGTTTGTTCAAGTGCCAGTCCCTCCTGGCAACAACCAACCAAATGAGCCCAAATCAATGGGGCTACTTACGATAACAGTTGGATTAGACTGACAATGCGGATCCACTTAAAGTGCTTTAAATTTAAATATAAAGGAGATGTTCATATCTGTAAGATAGAGGCATGGTTTGGAAGCAGTCAGTGAAATGAAAAGGTTACCCATTTGAGCTGTCTGAATTGAATTACCCTCTCAGACCTGAGACTAATCCTCTTTAAATTAGTTAAACCTGAATAATGATGCATCTAGCTTAATGGCACAGACATTTGAAAGTAACTCTAGTGGCCTTTGAGTACTGAAGTTTGTTACTACAACCACAAATGTGCTGACCAAGCACCTTCTTATGTGTTTTCCTACATGCATAAAGTGTCTGAACCCAAAGAACACCTACTGTAGATTGTGAATTATTTAAGCACTTGTTCTCTCTCCATTCAGTGTATGAGAACCATCCCCAGGATTCAAATAACTTGCATACTACTGTATGTGTGCAAAGTACTGTTAGCTACGCCTAAAAATAGACTACAAAGTCTTACAGCAAAAAATATCTCCTTGAACAGTTGCATAGTTTTCATGCAGGCTAAATGTGGGTCTCGAAGAGAAAATGTTTATACTACCAGAACCAAAATTTACTGTGTTATTTGGGTGTTGACTAATTGGAAAGGAAATGGTCTTTACGTGTGTATGTTCATGTTGGATACAACGTTTCTGGCTGATGATCAGAGAGTATCAGGCGCCGTGGCAAGAAAACCTCTCTTTTATCTGAATCATTTATCAGAGAAATGCACACATGAATGGCTCTGATGGCTTCTGATCTCAACATGTCATGTCCAAAACATTTTAAATAAGATATCGGCAGTAAGTAATAGATAAGCTAAATATTCTTTGATCTCTGACAGTTGTTGCTTGTAAACATTTAATGTTTCCGTTTATTTTTTTGTCTGATATTTTGTTTTATTTAAAGGGATCCCACACAGTTTACTTAACGGATAATAATGTTTTGTAAATAACAGCCAATATACATGCATTCAGAATTTTCTGTATTAAGCTTGTTTTTAAAAACGAGGTGGCAAGAGTATCAACATTTCTTTTCTCAGTCAATTATCAGACAATTGTTTATCTACCCAGATAAAAGACTTTAACGGCTTCAAATGTCAGTACCCTTTAATGTCCTAAACACACATATACAACACAACATAGTGAAGTTTGCTGTCACTATTTTAGAAGCAGTAAATAAATAAGTTGTAAATATAGTAAATAAATGTTTGTTGTTTTCTATGTTGTTTTCTGTAAACATTTACCGCTACCACAACCTTTGCTCAAATTATTACTTTGCAGCATCACAGATGTTAAGTTTTAAGCAGTTCTTGGTAATAATAAAATATAATTTAATAATGTAATAATTATTAAGAGCAATATTGAAACAGTATTTCATATATTGGTTATATTTTTATGTTTAATAATTAATCTGATATTTAAATATATATTACATACATTTCACTATATTCAAATGCTAGTATATTAAATATAATTACATATTTTTCATAAATGAAATAATTCAAGACTTCATAATTTTCTGTATCATTAACGTTTTTACAATAATTATATCACCAGTATTTTATAAATGATTTGTCTTTGAGTTTTATTTGTCTTGGGGGTTAAACCATGGCATATTGTTAAGCTTAGCACCTCTCTGCCGTGTCATGGTTTTAATAATGTCAGTCATTTTATAATGGCACATGGTGGATAATTACATCTCAGTATGGTATCCAAAAATCACCTTCCTGGAACTACATGCGTCATCTTCTTTCTACGGTCGTCCCTCATGTGGATTGACAGTGCATTCCCATTAAAACAAACACTAAGAAGAGATAATGACGGTGAAAATGGCCAATGTGGAAAATGGTTAAGACTATGCCAGCCTGTCTTAAATTGACATGTGGCTTAATTATAAAGCCATCATTGAAAGGCATTAATAAGAAATGCATCTTCTGGTTTTAGATGTGCCACAGTATTTTCTGGTTCTTTTTCCAGGTTTGAAAGGACGGAGCATAAGATCTACGACTGCAGCTAATGCCTCCAGCCAGCAGAAAATATCTTATTTATATTCCCATTCACTTTTCAACTACAGTTTTGTTTTGTTTAGCCCCAGAGCTAATTTCATCTCTACAGATTTACTTTGTGCACCATTGTATCTTGCCTTTCTGAATCCTTGCGATATTACAGCACCACGCTCATCCTTGACCAGAATCTCTTGGAAATTTCAATTAAGCACAATAATTTAAGTGTATGTACTACTGATTTTAGCTCTGATTTATGCTTATTTGTTTATTCTCAGCACATTTGATCAGAATCTATGCATGTAAATATATTTGGGTTAATTTCTCCGCCTTGTTGAGTTATACATTTTCTGTGTTTTATTTTGCAGACTGCCCACTCTGGATGCAGATGGAAATGAAAGGTTGGTTCTTTTTGTCGTATAAAGCTGCAAAACACAGACATAAACATTTAGCATGTCCTGCAGAGCGTCTGTTAATTGTGTACTCGCTGAGCGTGTGTGGACGTGTCTTGTCATGCTGTGCAGCGCTGGTGCTTTGCTCGGTGTTTGTCCTCATTAAACCCTCAGCTTGGTTCTTCTGGGCTCTGTACTTTCTCTCAGCTGCATTATGAGGCCTTTATAATTACAACAACATACAAATAAATTTTACCATTCACTTTAACCTTTTGAATATATCAACAATCTACAGTCGTGGCCAAAAGTTTTGAGAATTACAGGCAAGGATATTGTGGCTACTAAGATTGCACCTAAATCAACAATTTATAGGATCATCAAGAACTTCAAGGAAAGAGGTTCAATTCTTGTAAAGAAGGCTTCTGGGCGTCCAAGAAAGTCCAGCAAGCGCCAGGGTCGTCTCCTAAAGAGGATTCAGCTGCGGGATCGGAGTGCCACCAGTGCAGAGCTTGCTCTGGAATGGCAGCAGGCAGGTGTGAGCGCATCTGCACGCACAGTGAGGCCAAGACTTTTGGAAGATGGCCTGGTGTCAAGAAGGGCAGCAAAGAAGCCACTTCTCTCCAAAAAAACATCAGGGACAGATTGATCTTCTGCAGAAAGTATAGTGAATGGACTGCTGAGGACTGGGGCAAAGTCATATTCTCCGATGAAGCCCCTTTCTGATTGTTTGGGGCATCTGGAAAAAGGCTTGTCCGGAGAAGAAAAGGTGAGCGCTACCATCAGTCCTGTGTCATGCCAACAGTAAAGTATCCTGACACCATTCATGTGTGGGGTTGCTTCTCATCCAAGGGAGTGGGCTCACTCACAATTCTGCCCAAAAACACAGCCATGAATAAAGAATGGTACCAAAACACCCTCCAACAGCAACTTCTTCCAACAATCCAACAACAGTTTGGTGAAGAACAATGCATTTTCCAGCAGGAGCACCGTGCCATAAGGCAAAAGTGATAACTAAGTGGCTCGGGGACCAGAATGTTGAAATTTTGGGTCCATGGCCTGGAAACTCCCCAGATCTTAATCCCATTGAGAACTTGTGGTCAATCCTCAAGAGGCGGGTGGACAAACAAAAACCCACTAGTTTTGACAAACTCCAAGAAGTGATTATGAAAGAAGTGTTTTTGGTAAGAATAATATCCATATTTCAAACGTAATAAACCGTTTTCTCTCACTTCCGTTATCTGTCATACACTGAAGCCGTTCTGGCGGATGACGCAGCATGTATGCGCGCACCTCTGAGATATGCTAATCTCACGAGTTTGTTAACAGGAGCAAAGGAAGCAAGGTTTCTTACTTTAGAAAAAGGAAAACCAGTCTCCTCTTGGTTTGTACTTCTAATTCATGACCGTCGTTTTGTTTTGTTCTCTCTCCGCGTTCGTCACTAATCACACAACGCTGACATGCTGCGTCATCCTCCGGAACCGTGTATGACAGATAACGGAAGTGAGAGAAAAGTGTTTATTACGTTTGAAATATGGATATTTTTCTGACAAAAAAAACATGTATTCACTACAGAAGGCCTTTATTCACCCCCGGGAACATTTTATTGTGGATGTGTGCGCTTTATTAGACGACTTGTGGACTGTTCAACATAGAGCTTGGAATAGCCAGGACAATTTTTTATATAACTCCGACTGGATTTGTCTGAAAGAAGAAAGTCATATACACCTACTGTAGAATGACTCGAGGGTGAGTAAAACAGTCTAATTTTCTTTTTTGGGTGAATTAACCCTTTAAGCCCCTAAAGGAACATGATGATGGGGGGTTATGAGCAAACACAATGTTTCTCTGTGAAACAGCATTTTTAGAAGATCATGCTTTACCTGCAATAATTAAATATGTTAAATAACACAAATATCCTTTATGTATTTAATGCTATTTTATTAACCAATATCTTTAATGCTGACCTTCGATGATCGAAGTCAAACATACTAATAAAACAAACCTGACTTTAGATAAACATGACATTAGTGTTTGTTGTCCTGCGTCCTATTCTTCATGCAATCTAGAATGGCAGCACATTAGAAAGGTTTGTTTGAGCTGCGCCCTCTACTGTACAGATGTGAATTTACATTTTGCTTTTACGTTTGCCAAAAATATAACTTTTTATATTAGAAACAGACAAGCAAGCCCAGCCCAGATGAGAAAAAATTACTTAAAATTAACAAATTACTTTCCATACTTTCCATAACTAAGTTACACAGTTACTTTTTTAGGGAGTAACGCAATATTGTAATGCATTACTTTTAAAAGCAACTTTTCCCTTGATTGTTGAAAATAAATGCTACATCCTGCAATGCCTAATCTTGGGGAAATTATGGCTAGTCAGGGTGCTTGCATGGGTTTAGAGACAATTGTTATCTTGGCCACTTTATTATATTGCAGGAAATGATGGGGGGGGGGGGCATACTGGGAAATGACACTAGCCGGATTTGTGTCGCTTTGTATGTACATAACACATTAGCATTTACACTAGCCGCTAAGCCATGGCTCCAGCAGAGACAGCTACAATTTTAAAGGCTTTCTTATCTGCTCTAATGGGTGGACACATTTGGTTTGTGTGTTAGACATAAACTCTGTAGGGAACAGCTCAAGTATTAGCTCTTTGGAGGACTATTAAAAAGCGTTTTACAATCAAGTCAACAGTTGGTGGTGGTGCTAATCTGCACTAGCGCTCCCTCCTCGGTCATCAATAAAACAGCACGCGCTGTCACAGTGTTTGAGTGTGTTCAGGTGTCTGTCCATTCTTAGCACTTTAGCTGGAATGGCAGCCAAGAATAGACGTCTTTTATTACTGTTGGCTGCAATCACTATGTCATACGCTACAAAGCCAAGTTGTGCTATTAAAGGACAAGAGATATTTAAAAAAGACTGTTATTTCATTCTAAAAGCTATTTGGATACTTTAAAAAACCAATCACATATAAAGAAAGGGTACTGTACTAAAGAGATTACACTTTTCCAATAAACAATTCCAAATTACAATTTTTCCAATAAAACTCAACAAGCAATCACAATCCATTCCTCTCACAGCAGAAATAGAAAATGGTTATGTTTGGAATGGAATAGTAGCAGGATGCATACTGAATACTGTGCAGTATACAATATATCTTTACGGTTTAAAACCGTAAGCATTGTGCAATAGGAAGCATTCTAGCTTCTAGTTCCTAGCTAGCATGTGATTAGCCTTCATGATTGAAATGTGGTTGAATTCTGTTGTTGTTTCAATGCTGAAAAAAAGTTAACAAAATACTTAAAAAATCAGAATTGAAATAAGTCAAAATGTTTTTCAAATGTAATATCATGTCACTCAAAGTTGTGAAAGTGAAACTTAATTGACGTTGATTCCACTTAAAAATGTTGAAACAATATTTAATGCTAAATGGTTATAAAAAGTTATCAAAATGCATCTAAATCAACATTGTAATGACATTGCAATATTTCCGTCGATTCAACAGTGATTAAACCTTGATTCATGAAATTGATTCACCTGTGAGTAAATGTTGAAATGTAAAAATAATTTTACAGCTAAATAACTGTTGAAAGATAAATGAAATATCTATAAATCAAGTGACATTTTTACAAAATGTTGTAAAAAACGTTTGAAACTGTTGCCATATCAGCATAAATTTAATGTGAATAAAAAACAACATTGATTGAACCTTGATTCATGATGTTGATTCACCTGTGAACAAGCGCTGGCATGCTAAAAAAAAGGTTGAAACATTTACTACTAAATAATTGTAAAAAAGTTTTTAAAAAAATTGTAAATCAATGTAGACATTTTTACATTGTGCTGTAAAAGACAGAAACAATGTTGCAATATTGACATTCATTTTCTAAAAATAAAAAATAACAGTGATTGAAACTCGATTTATGACACTGATTTACTTGTGAATAATCATCAAAAAATTTTTATTATTTTAAATTTAAAATAAAGGGCATTTTTAACAAGACAATGTAAAAGTGACAAATGATATCAGTGTTAAAAATTCAATGGTGATTCATGATGTTGATTCACCCGTGAATACACGCTGAAATAATGCATATTTTTATCATGTCAAAACTAAATATGTATTTACGTTTTGTGTAAATAACTAACTCTGGTAATCACAATCAGATGAAGAAAGAAAAATATAGTTGGTCTTGGTTTATTGGTCACACTTGAAAAAGAAGGTCGAGCACATTGCATTGTGGGATACAGGATTACATAGCAGTGTATTCTGTAATACACTGCACAGTTTGGCAAAGTTTGTGTTCACATACAGTACAAAGCACAGCATGTGTACTCCAGAAACATTATTCTAGCATGCTATTCCAATCATGTTTTCAGATATAATTATTCAACTCTCCCATAGTTTAAATCAGTACTCTAAAACCTGATCTTTTCCTGGCTTTTAAATGTTATCAAGGACAGCATGCCATTATATGTCCAAATGCTCAATAGAAAAATCCATTAAGGCTCTTTCTTACTGTTCTCATGCCTATATAAAGCTTCAGTGGTTCAGCTACACTGCATTGCGATTTAGCCATACATGATTACACTGCACTTCTCAGGCCTCCTATTACATGTCATCAGCAGCAGAGCTTCAGGTTTAATGTGCTGAGAGAAATGTACTGCAGAGGTCATGCTTGTGTGTGCACATGTCTTTTTATGAGGCTTTAGGCGAGTCTTTTAAAGTGATATTTATGTATTTGTGCCGTCAGCCCCACAGATGCAGCTGCAGACAGAGATATCAGGTGTGTATCACTCACTCACTCACACACACACACACACGCCGCACAAAACCTGATTCACTAGTTTAAATAGAGCTGTTTTTAAAGCAGTTTCTCAATACTAATCAGAAAGGTTCATTCTTACCATAAGACACTGATATTGTCTGACATCAGATACGCTTTGGTAGAGCACACATTAAACATTAAAGAAACAGTACACTAAAAATGATTTTGTCATTCATGTCACCCGCATTCATGTCTTTCCAAAGCTGTATGTTTTTGAAACCTAATATATATATATATATATATATATATATATATATATATATATATATATATATGTATATGTATGTGTGTGTTTATAATGCTATAATATTATATAAATAATACTGAAATAACACTTTAATCACCAAAACAGTTCATAGTGACCACATCTGCTTCTATAAGGGGAAAAAATACTTAAAAGTCACATAAAAGTGATGACTCGTGCATATATTTAAGCTTTCTGGAAGAAATATATTATTTAATTAGATTTATTAAAATGTTATTTACTAAAAATATCTTCCCCTCCGTTGTAACTTTCAAATTAAATAAATGGCGCAGGTTGGGTTTAACTTGAAATCTTAAGATTACGAGTTTATAGACAATACGACATAAGCGTAAGCAAATGGTGACATAATTATTCTTTTTTTGTGTACTATTCCTGTAAATAAAACTTTTCAGTGTAGGTCAGATAAAAAAAAAAAAAAAAAAAAAGCTTGAACAAGCCTTTCTTTTATATTTAAGAGCAACATTGGTGTTGTGAAGGAGGTCACTGATGTTATGGCAACCCCTCTGACAGGAAAAGAGGTGCTGTGGCATACGCTTCCCAGAAGCCCTGGCTGCTAAACACCACGCTAGCGGAGAACATCACTTTTGAGATGCCCTTAATAAAGCAAAGGTAACTGACCTTCATTTACTTTCTGTAGATATGTGTATCATTGATTGCTCACTCCATGGATTGGTTGCCTGCACATTTATATTAAAATAAATAAATAAATAATCAAATAAAACGTCACCAAATGGCATCTAGGCCCACGTTTGTGTCTAATGGGGCTTCTGTACACATTAACCTGTGTCTAGCACCCAGTTGCCCTAGTGATGTACAACAGATAAGTGTTTACACTTCTTTTTGTGTCCATTTGTCAATACTAAAGTGTCCTCTATACCCATCTGACATTCAGTCATTATGGCCCCTTTAAATTTCAGTGACAGTCATTAGACAGATGTGGCCATCAGTGTCTCTCTGTGAGTCGCCGCTTCTCATGATCTCTATTTTACAAAAAAAATAATAATAATTAAGCTATTTATTTGCTTGGAGCCGCTTATAATGTTTTGATTAATGTCATTGGTTCACGGGATTGTAGTTCATTCCCTCATTAAAGCTGTGATGTAGACAGTCTTGTAGTTTTGTATTTTCGTCTGATTTTCAAATACTTTTTTGCTTCAAATCAAAGTTTCTAATGTTATGATTCGCCTCATAGCTGCTTAGCTTGGTTCATGGCAAAAAAAAAATAAATATTCTTTTAATCCCTATGGGAGAAATGAATGGGAAAAAAATACTTACAGACCCAATGCTGCTGAAAAGGGAGGCGGGCTCTAATGCACTCTATTGGGTAGATCCACCCACAAATAAATCTTATTGGTCAGTGGTCCCATTTAATATTGCTGTATGTTAAACATCACAATGGGTCTGATTGGCTTTGATTGTGACGAGTCACTTTATTTTTTTCACTTTATTGTTGGCTTACACATTTCTTAAAACTCTGATATTGTCAACAAATGATCTGAGTTGAATTTGGTTAGGAAATTAAAATGTTTAGACTATGGCCTCTTTCTCCAACTGGCTTACTTTCAGTGGCTTTGTGAATGTTCTGCATCATGTTTAGCAGCGGCAGCTCTGAAGGGTTCATTGGATGCCCATTTTCCAGTTTATATGATTCTTTAGATTCTTAATAAAAAGTCTGTAACATAGTTTGGTTAAAATTACTCAATGGTAGTGTAAAACAACACCCTTTTTACCCTGTCAAAAAAACAAAACACAAAACAGCTCTTTTCAGAGCAAGCTGTTTAGTAGCATTTTCCTTTAAATGTTAATGAGCTCTGCTGACCCCGCCCCTCTCTTCCAGCTCCTTTCTGAGAGACTGTTTACTTAAGCCAAATTCATTGTGAAACCTGCTAATTAGAACATTATTAGGAAAGGGGATTCGCACATAAAAAAAAACCTTACACTAACTTCTGGACGTGAAGCTGGACCACGAATGATTTGTGAGAAGATTTAGGTAGAATGTGAACTTGTCACAATATAAAAGTAAGTTGAAAAACTTATCATTAAAGTTGAAAAACTTTAATGATAGGTGGGATAAATTTGTGGGAAAAAAATTGTGATTAATTCGTTATTTTATTTAATCGTTTGGTAGCACATCAATATTTCAAAAAGTAATAAAGCTAGATTGCCACATAGTGTAAGTGTCTAGCTAGCTGTGCTTCAGTCTCATATCTTTTGTTGTCCAGGTACAGAGCGGTAATTGAAGCATGTTCTCTCCAGCCGGACATTGACATCCTGCCCCAGGGGGACCAGACTGAGATCGGAGAGCGGGTCAGTGTGCCGCCCATGTGACTTTTGTGACGCATTTCATTACCAGCCATCTGGATTGGCTTTAGTACTGCAAATGATAGAGATTCAGTTATGAATTTAACTGATAAACATACATATTTCCTCATATTTTAGTATCCATGCAGCCTTTAACAGGGAATGGTTACTTTTGTTTACTCTCATTCATGCAGGTTTTTAGTTCAGGTCTCATTTAAGGCAGCCTGATGTCATAAATGGCTCTCAGGTTGTTCCTAAAAGCAGTCTTCCACCTCATTTAAAGAGTTTCAGCCTAGTCAACATTATCAATCCACATGCCATATGTTACCATAACAACTTCTACCCCATTCCTCCTTCCTGATGAGGTATTTTCTCAATACAGCCCTGCCAGTAACTTTCCTCTTCCTATTCTTTGCTCTTTCCAGGGCATTATTCTTTCCGGAGGCCAGAGGCAGCGAATTGGTGTTGCTCGAGCTCTTTATCAAACCACCAGTGTGGTGTTCCTGGTAGGTCCAGATTCAGCTACACACACAAATCAGTGAAGTCAGACTTCAATTTATTTTATTTTTTTCTGTTATCGTAGGATGATCCGTTCTCAGCACTGGACATTCACCTGAGTGATCACCTGATGCAGGAGGGCATTCTTAAACTGTTGAGGGAGGAGAAGAGGACAGTGGTGCTCGTGACGCACAAACTGCAGTATCTTCCACATGCAGATTGGGTACTTCATATGCAAATACACTTAAAGTTCTCCCCTATGGAAAGTCATTAAACCAGTTTTGATTAGTACTGTAGATCAGGTTTAAAACTGCTCTTAGGCAGAACAGCAAAGGAATTATTGAATAGCTGAGTTCTGAGATGTAGAAGCATAATTTTAAAGTCAGATCTCACAAAGGCTGAGCTATACTCATGAATTATTCACCTTCATTCATCACCTGTCATCTACCCATAGAACCTATAGAAATCATTTCTGAGGAGCCCTTACAAATGATTTGTGTAGAAAATTATTTTATTTATAGCCTAATACAAGCCTGTTGCAAAGGATGAATTCATTTTGTTTCTGTCACGTTTTTACCTGCACAATTCCTTATAAATCACATTGAGGAAAATAGACCATCTGGTCTACAGAGAAAAATCTAATTAAATCCCCAATTGGCCACTGTTTGCAATGAAAGAAATCAAACTGCAGACCAGACCAAAGCCGTTCAACCTGAATAAGTCAACTACTGGTTTAGAATCAGCAAATCATTCTCTTCTTCTACCTAACCTGATTTTGTCTCTCAGGAAACACTTATTACACTGCATCAAACACCTATATTTACTTTGTGCTCACCAACATGCCAAAAGATTGTGGCTGCTGTGTAAATATCCTGGGATATTCCTTTAAGATCACAATTTGATAATTAAGCTTATGTAAACATCTGAAAACATCTTTATATTGTGCTCAGTAGATCTGAGTCTGGTTTATATGGTTACTGGAAAAGAAAACATGTAAATTGTGGATATGTATATTTCCTAGATATAGTTTCGCTGCAGCAATTTCTTTAGTTAATTAAAAAATAAATATGCATAGTTCCAAATGTGTTGACCCCACATATATAACCAGAGAAAGCATT
This sequence comes from Carassius carassius, assembly GCF_963082965.1. Lineage (NCBI taxonomy): Eukaryota > Metazoa > Chordata > Actinopteri > Cypriniformes > Cyprinidae > Carassius > Carassius carassius. The sequence continues at coordinate 14,988,904 of NC_081804.1, forward strand.
TTCATGAAACTCATGAATCATATTACAAAGATCTGTTGTCATTATCAGCCTTGTTATTAGAAATAAATAAAGCCCCAGTCTCTCTCACACTGGCTCTGGGCGATGAATTGCCTTGTTAAAGTATTCCTTCTTCAGGCACTTTATAAATCACCAGTGGTCATAAAATAGTTTTTTTTAAACTCTCTGTCATTTAGACAGCTGCTTTAAGCTGACAGATAGAAAGTAACAGACTTGCTGTTAAATATTGGCTTTACTTCTCATGGGGCATTAAAAATGTCCACCTTCTTTTATGTGGCAAATAAAGTAATAATTGAAATGTTGTTTCATTTGTAGATCATTGCAATGAAGGATGGCAGCATACAGACAGAAGGGACATTAAAAGACATCCAAAATTCTCAGCCTGAGTTGTTCGAGCAGTGGAAGACTCTGATGCACAGACAAGACAAAGAATTTGAGAAGGTAGTCCACAGAAAATTAATGAGATACTAGAGGAAGTAATTTATGGGGCAAGTTCAGTTGTTTTGCTTTGCAATGCCAAATACTCACTTGACCTTTTTGTTGACATTTGTTTGCATTGTTTGAGAGATTGGAAAACTCATCTCTATGTTTATGCTGAAAAAAAAAGCTTTGCAATCAAGGAGACAGGACAAAGAGGATACACTGGGAAAAGAAAGCATTTAAAATGGGACTTTAAATAATCAAAACAGTGACTTTAATAAACTCAAATCTCCAACCAAATCTCTAATATGCCATCTAGTGGCTAAAACAGCTGCCAATCAGGTCACTGAACTGTATTTTTGTGTTCAAAAATACATTTAAGTAACAGGACTTTGAATAGCACTGAAGTACCTCATGGAACTGTGTTGGACCCCTTTCTGTTGATCGTCTGCATTACATATCTTAAAGTATTTCATCCAAAACTCCCTGCAGATGTTCTCAGTTGACCTCTTCATTTTAGACTCCGATTTTACAACATTTGCAGGAGAACGTAAGGATGTTCCTGCAGAACATGTTATCTCAAGTCACAATTATTTAGTGTACCTTTTCAGGAACCCAAATACTCAGGGAAATAATTGGAAACTAATAAAATAATGAATTTAATCATATAAAGAAAGTGACATTTGATTTATACTGCTTAACCAGCCAAATAAGCTAATCAGAATATCCTGTTGTTCATTATTTGGTGTTCCAGGAGACAGTAGATGAGAATATGACAGTTCTGGAAAGAAAAAATTTGAGGCGAGCTATGTACTCTAGAGAGGCTTTGAAGACTGAGGAGGAAGAAGAAGGTAAGAGTAAATAAACATGCAGCAAAACACTAATACGAGTGTTTTTGCAGAGTTTGTATTGCATGCTCATTTGATAATCATAACAGATTTTTCCTACAAGCTCCCTGCAACTAAAGAACAATATGTTGTTGCATCATTAACTATGCAAGCCCCTGGTAGGCATCCTTAAAAACCTCATTAAAGACCTGGGCGACAAGACAGTAGTACAACTTCTTGTTCCTTTTTGCAGTTTTTTTGCAGACTGCAGCATTTAAAAAAGCCAATTATCTGATTGCTACACCCTCTGCAAGTCCTGATGCCAAGATGTTTGGATGCCCACCCTCACCACCTGTCAGGAAGTTCAGATTGCACTGACAGATGGCTGAGGTCCCTGGAGTTGGTGGAAAGCCTAGACTGAGCGTTGTAATGAATATGTAATTAAGAAATACGATCCTTCCGAGTGGAACAGGTCAACATATTGGCATCATCCAGAGGCTCTGCCTGCAACAAGCAAATTGCAATTGGTATAGAGCAGAAGTAGCCAACCCTGCTTCTGGAGGGCTACCTCTCTGCAGTCTCCAGTTACAGCCCTGCTCCAACACACCTGTCTGTAATCTTTCAGTAATCCTGAACACCTTAATTAGCTGGTTTAGGTATTTTTGATTAAGGATGAAGCTAAACTATTTAAAATGGTTGGCTACCCCAGTATAGAGAATAGATCCATAGTCGTTTAAGCTTTATAGTTGTATGGTAACCAGACACTCTTGCTCTTGCTGCTTTCTTGATGTTCACCTTAAGCAAATCCTACAGGGGTGTCCAATTATAAACCTGGAGGGAAACTGTCCTGCAAAGTTTAGCTCCAACCCTGTGTAAACACACATCAACTAATCAAGTTTCTGCTAGAAACTTTCAGCCAGGTGTGCTTGAGCAGGTTGGAACTAAACTCTGCAGGGCACTGGAACTTGTAGGAAACCCAGAAACAAAGACAAGGAGACTCCTGGTGTATCTTTAGCAGGAATTTTTTTTTTGTTACTTTTTTTTTTTTTTTACTTTTTTTTTTTGACAATGTTCTGTGTGGCACTGCAGACACAAGTCTAAAGCAGGAATACATTGTATTTCATAGGCATTCAGTGCACAGTCCTTAAAAGGTGTTGACCTAACACAAGCCTCAGAAGAGACCACTTAACCAAAACATCTAAAGACAATACAGGAAATCACCCCCCTCTGTGAGCTCCTGCAAAACTAATCCCCAAAAGCAACAGTACCCCAAAAAGATTAACCAACACCTTGTCACAAAAACTAGAGCCATGTAGATTTTCACACATTTTCACACACTATCCAAACATGATCCTATGCAGCAGAAGTTGGCTCCAACTCTAATCAAACACACTTCAACCAGCTAAACAAGGTCTTCGTTATCACTAGAAGCTTGCAGGGAGGTGCACTGGAGTTAAACTCTTAAGGAAAGTGGCCCTCGGGGAGCAGGATTGGAACCCCTGCTGTGAAGCATTAGTCTACCACCACTAGATTCAGTGCATCGAAGAGATACGGTTTTCATAGGATAGAGGGAAATAATGATTTATAGTAACTGAGTATTCTCTAGATCAGTGGTTCTTAAGTACGTACCATCTCTCTGCTCATTTTGTATGCACCTCATATCTCTTTAGACAATTGTTCTGTTTGACTGTAGGGGGCTGTTACACCTGGACACTTCATGCGTTTTCTCAGATCAGATAGCTATCTGATTTATCAAAACGGTTCCATTTACACCTGGTCACATGAATGTGTTTTTGCGAAACGAATTTAAATCCGATCTTCAATTCCCGCGCTATATGCAGATTTAATGGAGTGCACGTCACCGAAAGCAACAGATATGAGCTGCATTTTATTGATCATCAGCTAAAATTTCAAAATCAAAGACTGTAATAAGAGACAGCGGCAACAGCACTGGTAAGATCATTTCGTTTCTCTACTATTAATGATGATGATTGTGTGTTAAGCGTTCGCGACTAACTTTCACTTTGATTTGCGATAGTTTGCACGTTGGTTTAATGAATATATGCTCAGCTTCTCATTTGGTGGTGCGTGTTCCAGTAGCGTCGTCATATCTGGCTATAACATTACATATAGCCTATAACACGCCCTCACACGTTTATTTTTTTAGCATTTTGGGGAGGAGTACAATTTACATATGTGGTTTTAACAACCAGATGCATTTACACTTGTCTAGTTTTGTCTGGAATGCGGCCCAGACCACCTCCTGAAGTGGTTTGAGCGATCGATTTTCAAATCCGTCTCAAATGCGTTTCGGAGGGCATTTACACCTGGTCTTTTCACGATCGGATAGCTATCCGATCTGAGAAAACGCATGAAGTGGCCAGGTATAAACGGCCCCTAAGTGTCCTGCGAAGTGGACATCACAGAATATTCAGTCATGATTCCAGTTTAAAGGAAGTGTATATTAGTGCTGCAACGATGACGTCGACGCGTCACACTGTTTACAACTCACGTAATGGCATACTGGGAATGGAGAAAGTTGCATTCTATCACAAAAACAGAGACCACTGTTATCAAAAGTATATGGGAATACTTCAAACAGAGGCCAAATAAAATGCCCATTTGTTCCCTTTGAAAAACCGATATGGTGTACCACGGCAGCACAACTGCGATGCACGAGCACCTCAGAGGAAAACATCCTGGCGCTCTCCAGTGTTACGGTTTAACTGGTTACCGTGTGATCTGGTGATCAACTTCCTGGTTCAGATCTCTGCTGCAGATGTGATGGAACGACCGCAGCAGATTCGGCGATTCTAAAAGTACAGACTGATGTGATATTATTACGTGTCTAATGAACGCAGACTTGATTCTGATATTCTTGTAAAGATTACAAGTTATTGGTATGATCACCCGTAGCGGCTGAAGTAAGGATAAAATAAAAAATAAAGTAAGTCTGTGTTGGTGCTGGTTTCGGACACGCTTTAGGGGCCGTTCACATATCGCGCCTAAAAACGCGTGGAAAACGCTGGTCGCGCCGCTTTCTCCTACAGCTCTGGGCTGTCTGCCGTTGCTAAGCAACCATGATGTGCTCTCTCCATGAAGACACGGAAATTTCAGCAAAGGATAAATAGATTTGCAGCACTAAAAATTGCTTGCAGTAGCTCTGCTACTAAATTTATTTCAAAATGGCAATCCATATACTATGATCAGCAGTTCCTTCATCTTAGCTGAGCTTTCAACGTTGTTACAGGAAAGGGTGAAACTGAATGTTTAGTTCTTGTCACATGACCCGCGGTGCGCTTGCGGCATTCTGAAAAGTTGATGTTTTTAACTCGATGCGGTGCAGACGCGCCTGTTTTCGCGTGCGCGTCGCGACCGCGTCGCTTCCATTATGAACGCGCATACCGCGCGCCTACATTGGAAATAAACAGCCCCTTAAAAGACAGCGCGCTGCGAGACAACAGTCACAGACCACCGAGCTACCCAGAATCAGCTCCAGATCTCTGGAAACCATGCTAAACCATAGCAGAACCCTGATTACATTTTATGGTTGTGATGCTAAAGAACATTTCATGACGTCTCAGACAACTGTAAATTTGTGGCTACTGTGGTTAAACTATAAGCGCTATCGTAAACTCATATTTACCATAGTAAAATAATTTTCTTTGCCTCTTTGTTTTTGTATACTGTAAAAACTTCAACCACATTGGTTGAACAAATAAAGGTTGAAATATTATATTAGAAGTTGTACTTATATTTTTTGTAAAGTTATCCAAAGGATTCATTAGCTAATCAAAACAACAACATTAGATTAATTATTTATTGTAATAAAAATAATCGTTAGAGTAGTTGACTAATCGAAAAAATAATCGTTAGATAAGTCGACAAAAAATAATCGTTAGTTGCAGCTCTAGTGTGTATATATGTCAGTGTGCGAGACATGAATTTAAATTGTATTTATTTACAGAGTTATTTTATGTCACACTAGTAAGTTTCATCTGTGTGTGATGGCACTACAGGTGGTGGTGTAGTGCAATTTTGTGAATCAGTGTTCCAAAGTGAAGTAAACTTTCCGTGCTCAGGGAGTAGGGAGCAATGACACTGTATATGAGGACAATTTCAATCAAACACAGTTCATCCATGGAGCTATCTTCTAAAGAGCTGGTTATCTAAATCAGCTGTGTTAAATAAGAGAGACATGCAAAATAATTTCAGACAGGAACCACTTTGGCAAGTTTCCTTGAGTTTATTGAACACAATTTATCTTTGGCGGTATGGTTCCTTAATGGGGTTCTTGCTCCCAGAATATTTGAACATACGTGAGCTTTAACATTAACCCCCCGGAACCATGTGTTCAGAAATACATGACAATTAAGACTTTTAGTAATGTCTTTAAAGCAAACAGTAATAATCATGTAGATGTGGCAGTGGGACGTCTATCCTGTAGCCTGGTTATGAAGATGAGTGTCTTTCAGCAGTGAGGTCCACCAGCTAAGGTTTTGGAAGCCTTCGTGATCTGAAACAAAGAAGACGACAGCCAGAAGGTGCACAGTAATGGGGAGGAAGGGAGGGTTGCGAACCGTTGAGCATACTTACTGAGCAATGGTGCCACTTATATGTGTCCCGTGTCTAATAGGAGAATGGTAGTGATTGGAGCAATTTGACAGCTGACCGCATCAGCTGTTTGCAGCCTTGCCTCCGTGGCCTGACTGAACTAACGCTGCGCTCGATTAGAGCGGTGGTACACGAGGACAGGAATCAAGAACCACTGCTCTAGATGGCAGATATAGCCTGAGAGCCAGTCATGTGGCAGTTTGCCAAGTTTCAGTATCCTCCAGTAGTGAATCTATATTAAAAGTAGGGCTGTAGCTATCGAATATTTTAGTAATCGAGTATTCTACCGAAAATTCCATCGATTAATCGAGTAATCGGATAAAATGTGTTTTTGCTTAAAGTGCACTATTAAATATGAAAGAGAAAATAAGACTCCTGGGTCTCTTAAAATGAACAACTAAGTTTTTTAGAAAAAAAATAGTTTTATTTTTTAAAAGCATAGAATGCATTGCATACATCAAAAATAAACATTGAATAATTACCCATTGTTTATCTGTCTGTACTTGTACTGTGAACAACGACAATAAAGTTGACAGATGAATCAAGGGCATTTAAGTGCCATTCATTTGTGGTTTTAAATAAAGCATTTTCTGAGACGCAAAAACAAATCAAATTAATTATTTTCAAATGACTTTTTTTTAGGTATCAAAACTAAGGCATACATTAAAATAAATAATAATACAAAATCACTGCCTTTTAGTCATGCAACTTAACTTTCAGAACTAAAAGTTAACTAAACGTTCTGAACATAAGCGTTTACAGTCTTGGAATGCTCTGTAGCATTTAGGAGGCAAAAACACATGGACAGGAACTTGGAAGACAATCATGTTTAAAACGCTCTCTGAAAACTCAGCTGCTTGCTCAGTGGAACATGAAGTAGCTGTCCGCACATATCTGTACATACGAAGCTGTGATGATTTACTGAAAAAGAGGTGAAAAATAATTATTACAGGTGTGCATTTGCATTTTTCTGGCTATCAAATGAAGGCATAAAACATTCATTTAATTTATCTTTTAGTTATTAAAAATTAAGCAAACTTAATTTTTTGGTAAACAAAGGGGATTTACTTTTAAAAATAAAACATGGAAGAAATGTTGTGTGAAACCTTAAAAAAAATAATGTTTGATTTTTTTTTTTTAGTAGTAGACTATGTACATTTTGCTGAACAATAGTAATACATCTCTGGCAAATACTTGTCTTAAAATTAAACCAGACTTTTATTTTGACGAGTTGACTTACCTTTACAGTTCTGTGTATGTGATGTGACGCTAGTTTTACTCAAATCAAACAGTCAAATGCTCATGAAGTGACTCTCAGAGCAGTTCTGGAGATGTTGTTCATGTGTTCACGTCCTTATTTAGTGAGACGACAGAAGCTGAAATCACCGTGAGCGTCACGTGCGCTTCCGTGTGTGTAATAAACGAAGACGCACTTCTGCGCCATTCATTAACAGAGACGCGCAGAACCTGCAGGATTCATATTTAAATAGACTTTTCCGGCTTAATATTTACAGATATTAGTCCATATCGTGATTTGATGTAAGTGCAATGACCTATTTTTGATTAATTCATTCAAAATTTTGCAAATTCCGTTTCATTCCACGTTAAAACTGTAAATTCTGTGTTTATGACTGGATTCCACGATTCCCTCCATGTTTTCTGCATCACAGAAATCATAGGGCCCTAGTTGTGGTATGCCAGCTCTATCTTGCAATGGACACACGCCACGACGTTCTCTTTACGTTTGCCCGCGCCCTCAGATCAAAACACTGCTGACTCCTTGTGTCTCCTTCCGCTTTGTGGGTGTCTTAAACGTGTTGTGTTACATTTAAAAAAATCATTGCGAAAGAATCTGATGTGAGCTTTAAAATAAATTAAAAGAGGCTTCGAGGCAGAGGAATTTGCCCCGATCATTTTTGTAATCGAGTTATCCGAGGAATAGTTTCAGCCCTAATTGAAAGGTTGGCCTTCTTATTGCAGTCACTTGCAAAATAAACTCCATGCTTTGCTTGAAAAAGTGAACAGAAACTCTTCCAGAAGTGTCACCTCACACATTGTGTTCCGTGAAATCACCGTTTTACTATCCTTTGGATACAGCAAAGGGTTCAGGGTTTGGTTGGTTAGATTTAACTTCCAGTGAGAGTAGCAGATAGTTCTCTCCAGGTGTCATTTCGATTGTTTTTCTTCTTTTCGCTGAACATTGTTGGTTTTTTGTGGTAGTGTGTGAGAGAAAGCAAAAGCATTTATCATCTGCTGAAAGAATGTGGGGATAGTCTTGTCAGCATTGAGATTGTACTGAGTGCTTAAACCATAATGTGTTGTAGCACATTTATACCCTTCATGATGGCTAATGTGCTGTGCTAGTAAATGCTCTTCTACCAGCCTTAACTTTATATATACACACTATGGTTACACACTACACACTAAATTTAATGCAATATGTTTATTGCTTTCTATATCTCTCTCCTATCTCCATCCACCAACATCAGCATGATGCTGCTTTTTAAATTTGGAGCAACAAGTGGAGAGTGCTCTCTACAGTTCTGCATTTGTTCAAAAGATCTGGGTCTGTCTGTACATCTGTCTGGGACAAGACAAGGTGTCACATTTTTTGTACGTTACACAATTCAATATCTATCTATCGATCTATGTGTCTGTTTTCCTTTCATATATATAGAACAGTTTGTGGAGAGTGATGAAGAAGATAACCTATCTCGAGTGATGAGGCACAGAGCCACCATCCCATGGAGATCCTGCGGGACATACCTGAGCTCAGCAGGCATCCTCCTGCTTCTCTTGCTCCTGCTGTCCCAGCTCCTCAAACACTCCCTTTTGGTAGCCATCGACTACTGGCTTGCTTACTGGACGTCTAAAGTCATCACAGCCAAAATCAATGCAGCCGCACATAACTGCTCCCTAGCGCAGGTAAAGATAGATGGTGATGTGAACTCAATGTTTACACTTCCTGAAGAATGCTGTATGGTTGCGTAAGTGTTCTGGGTGGTTAATAGGTGTCTGTATGATGTTCTGGTCAAATGTGTTCAAAAGTGAATGTCGGACAGCTGTCGTGAAAAGATTGCCCCCATGAACGATTAAGACACTGGGTGTAAAATATTAACATAATTTATGGTTTGCATCTGCTGAAGTGGCACAGTTCCTCAACCTTGGACAACTTAGATGCATGATTTCACTGGCTGCTTATGTTGATTATTAAAATTCTCCATGATAAATATACCAGATTTGTAATGTCCTACAGGTATTTTTTTATGTATATGAGGCACATAAATGCTGAGGATAGCACAAAGGAAAATACAAGAGAGAAGGTGTTAAGAGCCAGAAACAGACTTCTCACTTTATTAATAGACCACCCCTATCACTGAGGAAGAGCATGTTGTAGTGGGTTTAGCCTGGACCTAGCATGTGCTATGATAGCTCAGATAACACAGTAAGGCTAGACTCCAGTTGTTCAGGGTTAGAGGCGAGGACATTTATCTAATAAATCTCAGCTTGATTCAGTCTGATTGTTGAAATTGTGCATAGAAGAAGCCTGTGGTACTCCAGATCCGGCCCAGCACAAGCGTTTTGCTTAAATATCCTCACCATCCCATGGGATTCTTGGCACACAGCTGTTCTGTGCGATAAGCGAAAAATCAATTTTTTTCACTTCAAATGCTCCACTTGAGCAGAAACAGTACAGGACATCTTATCTTATTTATTTATTTATTTGTATTTTCACAAACCAGTCATTCTGATCAATACTTAATTCTCCATCACTGCCTAGGAAATTGCTCAGAGCATTTTAAACAGCCACACAGAATGCGAAGAATACTAAACCCGATTTAGATTTTCCATTAATTATAGCTGCATTTCATTAAATTAGAATGTCGTCAAAAATTTCATTTCAGTAAATTAACTCCAACATGCCAATCAGCTGCAAAACACCTGCAAATGTTTCCTGAGCATTCACAATGGTCTCTGTGTGGTTCATTGACACCCTTCACAAGGAGGGTAAGTCACAAACATTCATTGCCAAAGAAGCTGGCTGTTCACAGAGTGCTGTATCCAAGCATGTTGAGTGGAAGGAAAAAGTGTGGAAGAAAAAGATGCACAACCAACCAAGAGAACCGAAGCCTTATGAGGATTGTCAGAGGCGTCTTACCTGGGCTAAGGAGAAGAAGAACTGGACTGTTACTCAGTGGTCCAAAGTCCTCTTTTTAGATGAGAGCATGTTTTGTATTTCATTTGGAAACCAAGGTTCCACAGTCTGTGATGATTTGGGGTGTAATGTCATCTGCTGGTTTTGGTCCATTGTGTTTTTTGAAAACCAAAGACACTGCACACATTTACCAAGAAGGTTTGGAACACTTCATGCTTCCTTCTGCTGACCAGCTTTTAGAAGATGCTGATTTCATTTTCCAGCAGGATTTGGCACCTGCCCACACTGCCAAAAGCACCAAATGTTGTTTAAATGACTATGGTGTTGGTGTGCTTGACTGGCCAGCAAACTCACCAGACCTGAACCCCAGAGAGAATCTATGGGCATTTGTCAAGAGGAAAATGAGAAAAAAAGAGACTTTTTGCAGATGAGCTAAAGGCCACTGTCAAAGAAACCTGGGCTTCCAGACCACCTCAGCAGTGCCACAAACTGATCACCTCGATGTCACGCCAGATTGAGGCAATAATTAAAGCAGAAGGAGCCCCTACCAATTATTGAGTACATGTACAGTAAATTAAAATACTTTACAGAAGGCCAACAATTCACTATTTTTCATTTATTTTTTTTTACTGGTTTTAATTCTAATTTGTTGAGATAGTGAATTGGAGGGTTTTTGTTAAATGTGAGCCAAAATCATCACAGTTAAAAGAACCAAAGACTTCAACTACTTCAGTCTGTGTGCATTTAATTTATTTAATACACAGGTTTCACAATTTGAGTTGAATTACTGAAATACATGAACTTTTCCACAACATTCTAATTAATTGAGATGCACCTGTAGTTCTTATGTTTTTGAGTTAATCCTCATTATTGATGTTTTCTGCTGGAGTTCTGCAGTAATTAACAGCCTTTTAGTCATCTTGATTGCCGATTGATTCTCTTTCAGTTTGTTATTTTTTTAAGTGTGTATGATTAGCATGTGGAGGGTTGCATTACATCAGTCAGAAAGTCCTCTTAATGTCTAATTTAAACGATTTGCCTATTAGCAGTGTTATGGATTTTTGCATCTTGTCCGATAAATGCTTTTAAGGCCTATGCACTTCAGGACAATAACAACTATCAATTTAATGTGTTAATAATTATTCTAATTCTGTGAGAATTGGGAAGTCAACAACACAACTATAATGATAACAACACAGAGAAACTATTTTGTTGGAATCACTTTCACAAGATTTTTTTTTTTTAGCTGAAGGGCGATAAAAACATTAACAGCCATTCAGAATCCACCCGACAATGGCCGTGTACACACTGCAGCAAAATTTGGTTGTCAGGTCACATTTTAAAGGAGCAGTTCACTCTATAATTAAAATTTTATGACAATTTACTCACCCCCATTTCGTCCAAGGTGTGTATTCATGTCTTTCTTCAGTCAAAAAAAATAAAAAATAAATAAAAAAAAACCTTTCTGAGAAAAACATTCTAGGGATTACAAGGACATTACATTACAGGGACCAACGGGTTGAAGGTCCAAATTGCAGTTTCAATGCTGCTTCAAAGGGTTCTACATGGCCCCAACTAAGGAATATAAGGGTCTAATCTAGCGAAACGATGTGTCATTTTCTTAAATGTATATACTTTTTGACCACAAATGTTCTTCTTATAGTCCAAAAAACAAGCCCAAAGACACTTAATAAGCATTACTTATAATAAGTGGATATGGCAACCCTTCAAGATAGCACTTTACGAAGTAGCCCTCCAAACATAAATGACACATCTTTGGTCGCTTTAATATTACTTTGGTTAAAAATCCCAAAAGCGTGAGACATCAGACTTTTGCTATGGTTGTCATGGTGCCATAGTTATGTTCTAGACACAGATGAAACAAAAATGTAGGGGATTCACTCCTGTATTTAAACGTGGTAGTCATTATTGAAACTTTATGTGACCTTTAAAGAGTTCAAGCATTTAAAGTGACTGCAGAGCACGCTTATAATACACAGAATATTACTGTCCATCCGTGTGGGTGCAAGTATTGTTATCTTTACGTTTGTAGTTTTTGTTCTTGCAGCACTGCAACACTAATATTGGTAAATAAAGGCTTAAAATATGCAGCTGTTGGACTATGCAAAGTATAACCATCTCAAAACATGTTATCTTGAGTTTAGTTTGATAAAATCACTCAACCACTTACATGTGCACAGACATATATCCTGCCTTCTGCTCATGTGGATACCAAGTGAGTTTTTAATGCTCATCATTGTTCTCCTTACAGGATGTTGGCTTCAGTCACTCGTCATACCTGCTGGTGTTCAGTCTGCTGTGCTGTCTGGGTATTGTACTCTGTCTGGCCACATCAGTGGCCGTGGAGTGGACAGGCCTGCGGGTGGCCAAAAATCTGCACCACAATCTGCTCAATAATATTATCCTTGCCCCAATGAGGTACATCTAAACATTCATATTCACGAAGTGTTAATGTGAATTGTTATAGTATATTGTGTGTAATTTGTCATGACTGAGTCACGGTGTATGTGGGTATGTATTAGATGAGAGAACATGAGGTGGGTGGCCATGAGCATAGGGTTGAGAGAGTTTATGTGTCTCTTGTTTTATTGCTCTTTGCCTTTGTACCCTCTCTCTATGGCTCATTTAGCAAGCCAAAAAGCGTTTGGGGGATTTAGTAACTTAGTAACACTCTAAGTGCTCATGGGAGGACATCTGGACAGTCAGGGTGATATGCTAATCTGTGTTTTTATTATAATATTGGTTTACCTGCATGTTCTGTGTGGTTCGGTTGATGGATAAAGTTTGGAGGTCCCTGCTTTAGGTTATAGTTCAGCCCAATTTTTTTTTTTTTACATTTTATTTTAAAATTGTGTATTTTTTCAATGGAATGCCAAATGAGATATTTTTTTTAGAATGTCATAGCTGCTCTTTTACAAGCAACAAAAGTGGATGAGGACTAAAATCCAATAATAATACAATTTCACATGTACTGTGTACTCTTGGAAGAATGAATAATGACTTCAAAATTTTGCTCAACGGTATTGGAATATAGTCCAAGAGTCATATGGAATACTGTTTTTGGTATTTGACAAACACTGGTCACCCCCTACAGTTTTGTTGTATGAAAAAAGTGTCCTATGACCAAATTAAAAAAAAAAAAAAAAAAAAAAAAAAACATTCTAATTGTTCCCTCCTCCTTTCTAGGCTATTTGAAACGACTCCTTTAGCAAGCATATTAAACCGTTTCTCTTCTGATACCAATACAATAGATCAGGTATGATGTTACAATACCAAAATCTAAAGATGCTTCTGTGTGAGGCAGTATTTTTCCTTGGTTGACTATTAGAACAGCATTTAGCGATAGCTTTTACATAACTGCATATAAATATTTCTGTTGCAGCACATTCCTGCCACTCTGGAGTGTTTGAGTCGCTCCACGCTGCTGTGTGTGTCAGCTCTGGGTGTGATCTCATACGTCACGCCGGTTTTCCTCATCGTACTTGCACCGCTGGCCATCGCCTGCTACTTCATCCAGAAATACTTCAGAGTCGCATCAAAGTAAACAGTCAGATTCATTTATCAGACGATTAACAGTTCTCCATCGTTGCAATGCTTTTTTCATATATGTTTTGCTTGATTTTGATTTAATATTTACTTATCCTGGAATTATATTTTACATCTCAAAATACTGGTGAAAATAATGTATTCATTGGTAATTTGATGCAGTTTAATCTTGATAATTCTAACAAAATTTATAATTCAATCACACATTTTTAATACTTTAAGAGGCATTTCATCCAAAAATGAAATTCTATCATCATTTACTCATCCTCATGCCACCTCTACTGTATGTGACTTTCTTTCTTCATATGAGTATAAATGAAGATTTTTTTTTTTAATAATCAATCTGAAATAGTCCATATGATGCAATGGGCACCCAAAAGTTAACGCTAACAAAGCACATATAACTATCATGACAGTAACTCATATGGCCGTAGTGGATGAACCAGTGTCTTCTGAAGAAAATCAACAGGTGTGCATAAGAAAAATTTCATAACTGTCATACATGCATTCAAAAAAGTTGCAATGAGTTGCAAGTTGTGTTGTGAAGTTTGCACGAAAAGTGGCGGTCCACAAATGCATGTATAACAATTGGATGGAAAGGCAATGGTTTATAGTTAAAAAACAAAAGCAAAACTATAAACGATTACTTTCGCCCAACAGCTATACGTTTATGCTTGACATAAAAATTAGCATGTTGTGAATTATGAAGTAAGCATGTTGTAAGGTGTGATGTAAAGTTGTTGTTAAGCTAATGCGAAGCACAACTGAAGCTCTCAAACTTGAGTTCACACTTGACATAAACGTAAGTGCATTGTGTAAAGCATTGTTATGAATCTGTCCAGAATAGTGTTGTGGAAGCATAGAGAAACGTCACTTCTTGCTCAAACTTTACATTTCAAGAGAAGGTCAAGTTTACATTTGATGTTAATGCAAGCATGTTGTGAAGTGTAAAACTCATGCGAGAATATGGAAGTACAGTGGAATACGCCACATAAGCTTGACATGGTCTAGAACGCATGTACAGCAGTCAGCAATGAATTATAGTTGAAAAGTTTTCTAAGCGTTTACACTTGATGTCAATGCATTGTAAAGTATGATGTAAGCGTGTGCTGAAGTATGTATAAAGCTTTTTGTAAAGCTCACATGGGAAATGATGTGGAAGCAGCATTTCTTCTTGAGCGAGCTTCAATGCAACAACTTCTCAAGCATAAACTTGACCCTCTCTTGAAAGCACATTTGCAGCAAGCCATGCTTTATAGTCAAGTTTACTTTTGATTCATCCACTGGGGTTGCATGGATTACTACCATGATGGTTGTATGGACTCACAGAGATGGATTATGTTTCTAAAAACCTTCATCCATGTCTGAAGAGAGAAAGTCATATACATCGGGGCGGCAAGCGGGTGAGTAAATGAACATTGTCATATTTGGGTGAACTATCATTTAAGCATTGATACTGTTTAGTTGAACTTACCTGCATGTGCATTTTCAGAGATCTCCAGCAGCTAGAAGACAGCACACAGCTTCCTCTTCTCTCACACTTCTCTGAGACCGTAGAGGGGCTCACAACCATCAGAGCGTTCAGGTGCGCAGAACGATACTGGTCTGGAGACCGTTTTAGTCTTCTTCAGTCACTCTGTTAAATGCTTTCCATTTAAACACATTCTTCTGGTACTTTCCTTTCTTAGGTATGAGCCTAGATTCAGACAGAGACTTCTAGAGTTCACAGATGCCAATAACATGGCCTCTCTCTTCCTCACAGCGGCCAATCGCTGGCTGGAGGTTCGAATGGTGTGTTTATAAGTCACAGAAATCATTGTGTTGTTACGGTTTAATCCAGTTTCCATGTGGTCTTCGTTTGATTAAATGCTACCTAAAATAGGCTCAGAAGTAATGTGATTGTGTTGTATCTCCTGCAGGAGTACATCGGGGCCTGTATTGTCCTGATAGCAGCTGTGGCATCCATCACAAACTCTCTGCACAATCATCTGTCAACAGGGCTGGTGGGGCTGGGACTCACGTATGCCCTCATGGTAAGAACACACATACATATAAATACTTTCCACATGTTGATAATCAGCAATGTTGGATAACTTCTGTATATCTCTCAGGTGTCCAACTATCTGAACTGGATGGTGCGTAATCTGGCAGACATGGAGGTGCAGCTGGGAGCTGTGAAGAAAATAAAAGCCCTGCTGAGGACTGTACCTGAAAACTACGAGGGTCTGTTGTGTGAGTATCGAGACACACTGGATATATGAGCCACGTTTACTGTCTACAGATGCTTCGTCCTTCACTTCGAGTCTCATTTTCACTGG